>NC_135621.1:44970863-45275128 GCF_053574225.1 Canis aureus
GTTCTTTATAATAGCCAAGATACAGAAGCAGCCCAAGTGTCTGTCCATAGGTGAATAGATCAAGATGTGGTATACACACACACACACACACACACACACACACACACACAATGAAATATTACTCAGCCATAAAAAAGAACGACATCTTGCCATGTGCAACAACATGGATGAACCTAGAGGGCATGATATTAAGTGAAATAAGTCAGAGAAAAGACATAAACCATTTGATTTCAGTTATATGTAGAATTTAAGAAACAAAACAAATGAATAAAAAAAGAGATAAACAAAAAGCACTCTTAAATACAGAGAACAAACCGATGGTTGCCAGAGGGAAGGTGGGTTGGGGGCAGGGTAAAAAATGGTTAATTCAACTATATTTATGCAGTGCCAGCTTTCTCCTGGGTCTTAGAGGCATAGAAGATACTTCCAGTCCTTTTAAGAACTTTGTGATTTAGGTGTTCAATTACAGAACAAAGAACTAACAGTAAAGAGTGATAATGTTGCCCTTTCTTGTGCCCACAATTAACTGGGTGACTTAAAGCAGGTCACATGAGCTCCCTGGATCTGCACTGGAAACACACTGTACCACTTCTTAGGGAAGGTGAGAGTATAGAATGAGAAAATGTTTGTGAAAAATACAAAGCATGGCATACATATAAGATGATACTATATTATGTATTATTTATTGGCTTTGTTTTTCTCTTCATGGTCCTGAACACAGACTGCAGATAGCCAGTTAGAAACTCATGACATTAACTGGGGATTCATCTATATCCCAATCACTTTCTTCTACAGATGAGGAAATGGAAGTTCAGAGGGAGCATTTGCTTTGCCCAAAGAAACATGTGGGTCACAGGACCAAGCCGTGAAACTCTGGCCAGAAGTCTCCAAGCCTCCAAATATATCACTCCCAAGAGAGACCTATGGGAAGGATATTGATAAACGGAAGACCACCAGGCCCTGAATCCATCTGCCAGCTGGAGGACTGCTGCAGGGGAAGGCTCTGGATACACAGAGTTTTCATATTTGAGGAACTGGCCTGAGGAAGAACAGAGATTGTTCTGTAGGATGTCAGAGGGTAGCAGAACAGAGTACATCTTAACATAGAGAAGGCAACAAAAAAATAGAACAGTGCTATCTTGGGGGCTAGTGAGTTTCCTGGGACAGGAGGTATTCCTATATGCTAGGCAACAAACTCAGAAAATCTATAACCTGAATCTTTTAAGGCTCATTGTAGCATTGGGGAGAGGTTGGATTCCATTAGTGCTTTTTGATTATGGCTGTCCATTGAAATCACCTGAGGAGCTTTTCAAACATACAGATGCCCAGGCCCCAATTGTGGTCATTTAAAATCAGAATCTCTGGGGTAGGGAGCAGGCATGATATTTTTCTCAAGTTCCCCCAGACGATTCTAATGTGCAGCTGGAGTGTGGCACCGCTAGACTAGATTGGTCTTTAAAGTAACTTCCAGGGGATCCCTGGGTGGCGCAGCGGTTTGGCACCTGCCTTTGGCCCAGGGCGCGATCCTGGAGACCCGGGATCGAATCCCACGTCGGGCTCCCAGTGCATGGAGCCTGCTTCTCCCTCTGCCTGTGTCTCTGCCTCTCTCTCTCTCTCACTGTGTGCCTATCATAAATAAATAAAAAAATAAAAAATAAAAAAAAAAATAAAGTAACTTCCAAATTTGAGATTCTATGATTCTAAGAAATTCCCTTTAGGCAGGAAGGGAACAGCACCCCCCACCCCAACCAACCAATATGTCATTTCCTTCAGTAGCTTTGAGTTAGCTGGTACTAAGAATTCTTTTTTATAGGGGTTGAAAAAGGCCACTTATGTGGACAACCTGAGCTGGAAACGATGGGTTTCACTTCCCAGCATGATGGTGATCATTCTATTCCTAAAATAGAATATTATGAAAATCCAGGGTCTTTGTTTTTCAGTTTAAACTAAAGTCTGACTTCTCTGGAAATGTTATATGTGAGGGCTTATTGGGATTTCCCAAGGAAACATTTCTGCAGACAAGATTTCATCAAACCTAATCCACATCTCCATCAGATTGCCTGTTAAAGGGGTCTTACACTCAACACAGTTAACCATAGGCCTTTACTCTCTACATCTAGCCCAGTGACATCAAGACCCACATTCTCACTCACTCCAGGTAAACTCCTCATCATATTCTGTAGAATCAGACCAAAACGCTCTTCCTGTTTCCCATGATCTTTGGTCTTTCTGACATTCTCAACTTAGAGAAAGAAGTTTCCAGAGTATTATTTGTCTTATACTTTTTAGAGTGAGGAAACCCTAAGGGCCATATCAATCTCTTCCTTACTGAAGACAAATGTCTCTGCTTTACAAAAGAAAACTCCCTCATTTCCTAGAGAGAAAATGCCTGCAAAATAAGAGGTCTGTGGATAATGCTGCTGAAGGAGAGAAGGCTTTCTTTCAGGGGAACAAACATGAGGCTGTGCCAGAGGAGGCCTGGGTTTCAAAACAAGAGTACCCACTCTGATCCTGGAACCCTTTCTCATGGTGCTTTGGAGTCTGGGGATGAAGAGAGACTTCTGTGGTTCATAAACTCTTAGGAGATTAAATAGATGTAGGTAGATATGTTAAAGTTCTCCAGAGCAACAAAACCAACAGGATATGTGTGTGTATATCATGTACTGCAATATATACATATACATGAATCCCATGACCACATGGGCTTTATTCCAAATTTATTCCACAGCAAGGGTGGTTCAGTATCTGATAATCAATCAATGTAATATATCACATCAACAGTCCAAAGAAGAAAAATACGATTATATCAATTGACACAGGAAAACATTTGACAAACTTCAACAACCATTCATGAAAAAAACTCTCAGTATATTAGGAATAAAAGGAATTTCTTCAACCTCATAAAAGCATCTACCAAAAACCTAGAGCTTATATCAGACTCAGTGGTGAAAGGCTGAATGCTTTCTCTCTAAGGTTGATAAGAAAGCAACGATGTCTTCTCTTATCACTCTTACCCAAAACAGTACTAGAAGTTCTACCCATTGAAATAAGGCAAGAAAAGGAAATAAAAGACATTGCAAGTAGAAAAAAAGAAAGACACGTGTCTTTATTTGCAGAAAACATGATTGTCTCCTGAGAAAATCCCAAGTAATCTACAAAAAGATCTTCTAGAACGAATAAGAGAGTTCAGTAAAGATATAAGATGAACATAAAACACCAATTGCATTTCTATATACTGATAATGAACACGTGGAAACAAAAGTAAAAAATGCAACACAATCCTTAGTCTGAATAGTTAAAAATCTAATAAAACATGTGTAGGATCACTATATTGAAAATTATAAAGTGATGGTGAAAGAAATCACGGAAGACCTAAATACCTGGAGAGAAACATTGTGTTCATGGGCTGTAACACTCAACATAGCAAAGATGTCAACTCTCCCTAAATTGATCTCTAGGCTTCATGCAATTGTTACAAAAATCCAAACAAGGTTTTCTAGCAAGGTGGATGAGATATCATGGAAACAATCTTATTCTAAAATTTATATAGTAATGCACAGGGCGTAGAATAGCGAAAAAAAATCTTGACAAAGAAGAATAAAGTGGGAGGAGTCATTCTACCCCTTATTAAGGCCTGTGTTAACTTTAGCAGTCAGGATAGCATGCTAGTGACAGAGGGCTAGGCATATGGATTAATGGAACAACAGCAAACTCAGAAATAGACCCTAATTAATATGCCAACTAGTTTTTGACAAGATGCAAAGGCAATTCAATAACCTTTTCAACAAATTATATTGAAGCAACTGGACAAATGTAAGTAAAAAAAAAAACATGAGATAAACCTCACACTTTATATAAAATTAATTCAAAATGGATCATGGATGTAAAAATAAAACGCAAAACTGAACTTTTTAAAAAACTGTAGGAAAAGTCTTCATGAACCAGAACTATGCAAAGAGTTCTTAGACTTGACACCAAAAGAGTGATGCATAGAAAGAAAATTTGACAAGTTGGATTTTATCAAAATTAAAAACCTTTGCTCCATGAAAGCTTGTACAGACTGGGATAAAATATTTGCAAATCAAATTTGACTAAGGATGAGACTCTGGAATATATAACAACTCTCAAAACTCAACAATCCTGTTATAAAATGGGCAAAAGACATGCACAGACATTTTACTGAAGAGAATATACAGATGGCAAATAAACACATGAAAAAAACATTTAATTTTAAATACATCACCTGGAGAAAGCAATTAAGGTGAAAACCACTAATGAGTGGTGTTCTTGGGAACAGACAAAAGCACACACAGGAAATGGGATAGGTCTCAAGCAGCTCCTTATAAACACAGCTGCCCTTTTTAGCTTTGCAAGGAAACCAGGTTCTAGAGGGCCTCCAAGTAGGAGCACCATGACTCTTCCATCTGACTGTTCTGTTCAAATAAAGAAAGAGGAAACTGAGCAAACAGAAAGCATGCCATAATAGACTCCACAGCACAGTTAGTCTTAGGTCTTTACTCTCCTGGGTGAATTGGAAGTCTTCCTACAGAGGGGCTGGATGAAGAGGCATAGAACAGTAGCACAATGTCCTTTGGACACTGGCCTCCTCTCCTGCTGCTACTCCTTCCTCATACCCTTCTTGCCACTTTTATAGGGCCTAAATGGCTCTCTCTAAACCACACAGCAATCTGAGGATGGTACTAAATTTTGACAAGATGCAAAGGCAATTCAGCAACCTTTTCAACAAACTGAACTTCTAAGCTGCCCTAGAAAGCCAACTAGCATTCCTTTCCCAAACACACCATAGCCTTGCCTGCTTTAAAAGATACTGAGAAGACAAATGAGTTAATAAAGGCAAATAGCTTTGCAACTTGCCTATAGACGACCGTATGTAATCACTAAGTGGCTCATGCTCCCCTTACTGTTATCTACACCTCATAAGGCCATTTAGGTGATGCCAAGAGTCTAGTATTTCATCTGCAGTTCCTGCTTCATCAGAGCAAAGTCCTAATCACTGTATAGTAATCGGCAGCTGACCAGGCATTACTCAACCCTGTCATTCAAGGGAGAATCATGGTGCCCCTGATCCACTGCCCTCCAGAGCCTGCCTTCCTTGCAGAGGGTGGCTCTGTTTATGCAGAGGACCTACTAGGGACCCATCCCATTTCCTGTGTGTGCTTTTGTCTATTTCCAGAAACACCACTCGTTAGTGGTCCTTACTTTAATCACCTTCTCCAGGTGACATATTTAAGACAAATGAGGAATTTGTTCTCATTCAACTAGTTAGTTAGGGTAATAGTCCTATTTTCTCCCATTCAAATGAATCTTGTAGGTAAAATAATGAGAAAACATGTTTCCTCTCCCACCTTGGCCGTACTTTGAATGTTCTTGGCAGATTCAAGCAGAGTTGATATGTAAAAATCAGATCCTTACTGCTAATTAATTAGCCCAAACTAGCCCAGGCAGATGGAGTCTGCTGGTGAAGAGAAGGGATGGGCATGGGGAGGGTACCTAGGGAGGAGGTAGGTGTTTGTATGTAATGAACATTTGAACAAATAGCTTCCTGTGTTGGATTTCTATGGGTAAGGGGTACCACTGGGTAGGCTGGGCTGTTATTTCCTGAAAATGTGGGCTTTTGAAAAAAAAAGTATTTTTCCTCAGTCTCATGGTTTAAAATGATGGGTACTGACTGCTTCTTAGGGTCTGTGTCAGGGGAGATCTCACTCACTGAGGCCGTCAGGAAAGCCTAGGTATGTGTCCCTCACCCACTGCTGGGGCTCCCACAGTGCCCTGCACAGATTGCTCTGGTAGTACCCACACACGGGCTTGAGATGTTTTCTTCATGTGGCTCTGTATCACAAGAGAATATAGGTTCTTTGAAGGCAGAAACTGTATCTTTCTCAGTCTTGTCACATGTGCCTAGTATTATACTTGGCACGTGGCAGATGCTCCATAAAGTTGCTTTGAATGGATCTGATGTGGGTTGGCTATTCAGACATCATGTGATTACATAGACCTTGCTCACACACTAAGCCAGGTGATCCTTGGGACAGGTATCCCCTCTGTGAGAGGGGGGCAGATAAATGAGAGGGCCCTGAACCCTCTTTCTCTGGAGCAGATGTATCCTGACCTGGTTTGGGAGGCCTCTGGACACTTTTGCACTTCTGGTGAACCATGACAGGCTACCTAGTGGGTCTCACTGTCTTCTCTTCTCCCTCCCTCATTCATGCTAACTCCTGCATTCTTTAAGGCTTGGCACGCCATTGGTAGTTAAAGAGTCCATTTTCAAAAAGACTGTCCCAGTCTGGCTGATCTTTCACCTAGTAGGACCTGTGGCTCTTAAGCCACCAGATGGAATACACAGGGGCAGAGAGTTACTGTGTCTCACCTTGTCCACCTCACTAATCTGAGAGGTAGATGTATCCAGAGAGGTCAACAAACAAACCTCTGATGGAAGCAAACACTAGCTCCCCACCTTTAAAGGATAGAGAACCACCAATCTAGGCCCAGAGTTGGAGCTGAGCATGAGAGGGAGGAAGGGAATAGTAGTAATTGTGAGGCTGAAGAAGACCAGTGTGGGAAAGACACAAGCAATGAATCCTTTTAATTCTTGAAATGCATCAGCCACCCCCCTCCACCACCCTATTGCCCTACTTTCAGCACAGGGAAAGCCAATCACATCTTGCTTTTCACAAAAATGAAATAAAGGGCTCTGCTGGTAAAGACAACAGAAAGAAGCCCTCTGAGAAGGGGTGGCCAGATTGAGCAAATAAAATACAGGATACCCAGTTAAGTTTGAATTTCAGATATATGAGGAAATTTTTTAGTATATGTATGTCCTGTGCAGTATTTGGGATACATTTATACTAAAAATCATTGCTCATTTATCTGAAATTCACATTTAAGTGAGTGTCCTGGCAACTCTGAGAGGTAAAGGCCACTACTGAATGGCCACAGTGTTTTCTGGTGGTGGCCACTTGGAGGAGGATGTAGAGGTGGTAGGCCTACCCCCAGGGGTGACCTGGAAAGGCTACATGAAGTTAGGAGGGAAAGCCACCTCCATCATAGGAATGATCAAGGAGGGGGGTGATCAACCACTACGGAGGAGTGAGAGAGATCAGCAGAACATGACCTAAGCACAGACATGTTCCTGTCCATGATACTGAAAGCTCAGGAACGACATGAATGTTTCACATTAGGAAAATGGTTTTTAAAGGATTATATTTATATGGTGGGTATCAGACACTGGATAACCTGTTTGGAAGCAGATTTTCACAGCTTTGAAAAAAGGCCCATCTTCTCTCATTCTGAAGAGGCCTCAGCTCCCTAGTGCTGGTCTTCCTGACGTGCCTGGGAGCCACATAGCTGAGTGAGGAGGGCTCTTGCCCTGAACCCCTTGGGTCCAAATCTGAGCTTTGCTGCTTCCTATAATAATATAATTGGTGCTTGTAGCAATTGTATTCAAATTTAACAAGTCTCAGCTGACACTCATCAGAGATGTCACTGAGAGCCTTTTCTGGCATAGCAACGGTGTGGTGGGGTGGGATACACCAGCACTATCCTGCACAGACTTCTAAAACTCACCCAAAGTTGTACTCCTCATGGTGCCCACTTTCCCTCCACTCCCCACTTCTCCACTCCACCTACCCTCCCCCTACCTTCAAGAATACTGTCTTCTTCCTGAGATTGCTGTGCCCTTTGGTCTGCAGATTCGTGCAACCTGATATTCAGGCCTTCCTGGGTCTCCACTCCACCCTCTCTGTGCAGCACATTAGTGGGGTGAGGTGGGTTGGCAGGATTACACATCATAATAACATTGTTTTCCTGATAAACAACTATGCCATAGGTTGATGTGATGATTAAAGAAACCACAGATGTAAAACCACTAACAATAAGCTAAAGCATGGAGCAAACTCAATAAACGTTAGTTTCCTTCCCCCACCCCCAGACACAAAGATCAAATGGGTTTGAGAGCATTTTCAAAGTAGAGCACACAATAGGAATGTCTTCTGATGAAATCACTGTTCTGATGCTGAGATAAAAGGAGGCAAAGGGTCTAGCCCAGCTGGGTATGGGGAGGTCAAGAAGTCCTTATAAGGGCTGATTCCCATAATGGGATGAGCACCCTCCCCTGGAAGGGGCGGTCCAAAAAAAGGTGGTGATGGTGGGAGTAGCAGGGATGCTTTAAGGCTAAAGGAGTGAAAAATAGGAACTGTGTCTGGGAGGGGGGTGGCAGGTAGGGGTTGTGACACTGATCTATGGGTCAAATAAATCCTTCTAGAAGTGTGGGTTAGCAGAGCATGATCCTTATCTGTGGTTGGAAAACAGCATGGTTGGAGCTCTTGGTTTCTTTGAAGTCTATTAAACACATACATATATGATTCACTCCCTCTTTTTCTAGTGTTTGCCTTAATGATATAACAGGATGAAGAAGGAATGAAAAAAGGCAGTGCTTTCTAGAAGGCCTGGATTTTTTTTTTTTAAGATTTTATTTATTCATGAGAGACAGACAGAGAGAGAGAGAGAGAGAGATAGGCAGAGACACAGGCAGAGGGAGAAGCAGGCTCCACGCAGGGAGCCCGACATGGGACTCGATCCCAGGTCTCCAGGACCAGGCCCTGGGCTGAAGGCGGCGCCAAACCGCTGAGCCACCCGGGCTGCCCTGGATTCTTTCTCTAGGTAGAAAATGAAATCATGGAGCCCCATGGGGTTTCAATCAGTGTTCTTATTATGGGCTGAGTTGTGTCCCCCCAGAATTCACATGGCCATGATGATATCCTTCTCTGCTTGGATGAGACCTGCTGTGCTTGGTGTGCCAGAAGAGAGGCAACAACTTCATTGGCTTTTCTGATAGTAGAAGCCTGGAAAGCAGTCATTTTCCTTGAACCAGCTGTGACAAGCTGAGGACCACATAAGCCTCACTGCTGTGGACAAGGCAGGAGCCCTGGGTCAGGTAGAGACCATGGCACTTCGCAGAGGCTCAGGCCTACAGGACAGGTGTAGGGACGTGGGGAGGCTCTATTTCAATGCTTCTCAAGCAAGTAAAATCTGGTTCAGAGGCCCCATCTTGCTGAGCAGGAATAAAATCTGCCTTCAGGGGAACTCCCCACCTCCATCCCCCCAAGATTACATAAGAACCAGGAACCTGGCAGAGTGCTAGGGAATAGAGAGGAGCCCTCATCCTCTCAGGCCCCAGGACTGCCCCACTGTCCACATTTCCCATGCATGGTCCCTTGGAAGGGGCTCTGCTGCTTAATGGTCACATAGGATGAGTTAATGCTGGGAGCTGTGGGGTCTGTGGTCAAGCCCCTGCAGGATACCACAGTCTTTCCCCTTAGAAGTCCTGACCTCTTGCCAGAGCATTCCAGGGAGCAGGACCTGGTCACCACTGATGAGAATCTTGAACTCTTTCCTTCTCACACTTGGGAGTTAGTTCACATACATTCTCCCTCACTCACTCTGTGTTCCCTCCCTCCCGCCTCTCTCTCTCTCTCTCTCTCTCTCTCTCTGTCTGTCTCCCCACCTCCTTCCACCTTCTCTCCCCCTAGGGGAAGTTCAGGATTTCAGAAAAACAAAAGCCAGGAGGATAAGGTAAAGTCAAGCAGGCTGCCTGCTGGAAGGTAGCATGCAGGTGGGTAGTGGGTAAGAAAGTGGGGACAAAATGCAAATACACACTTAAACAATCATCCCACTATTCCCATTACACACAGCTTTGCTTCCTGGCCCTGGTCTTGAGTTGAGAGAGCCTTAGGATCCAAGTCAGGCACAGAAGCCTTGCAGCTACACTCAAGGCCACTGAATTGCATCCCCCTCTATGTAGGGACCATGTCTTGCTCATTATGATAGCTGTTGTTTACTCAGGGCATTCCAAGTGCTCAGTGGTTTTTTTTTTTTTTAATCACTTATCTTGAACCCTAATGGCATTTGAAAGTAGATGTTATATTATCACCTTTTAACAGATGGGGACATTGAGTCACAGGCAGGTGGTATCCCAAAGACTTCATGGCAGAGAGTTGCCAGAATGGATTTGAACCCATGTCTGAGTAGCTCTGCCCCTCTGAGTGCCCAGCCCAAGGCCTGCTTCTGAAAGGTGCTTAGCAGATGCAGCTCCATACATCCCCTCCATGCACAAAACACTGGGAAGGGCAGGAGTCAGGACCAGCCCCACACAGTGCCTCCCTCGGTCTGCTTAGCTTAACAAACCCTGCTAAGGAAGGAATAAATGGTGTGGGGAGAAAAGAAGCTTATTCACATAATTTTCAAGAATGCCATCTCCTGTTGAATTGACACCTCCTTGCACGTCCTGGTCAAAGGTAGTGGCACACGGTCAAGGCCAGAGGCAGTGGCTACTTTCACTGCACACAGGCTGGAGGGCACTGTGTGAGCCAAGTGAATGCTGTGGAGGCTTCTCTCTTACTCGAAACCTTCTGGGATTCTTCTTTATGGCTCCAGAGATGGGGAAGTATCCTTATTTTTTAGGGATAGATCACATTATGAATGGAATCTGTTTCAGAAGAATATTTCTAGACAATTTCACAGCCTGAAGCATTCTCCTTATAGCACCATATAGCTTGGGTGAGGGTGGTGCGAGGGTCGTGACTGGGTATGTGTGGGAGTGTGTGTGAAATTTGTGTGAGTTCATGCATTTGTATGTCAGCCCCTCTGCCTGGCTCCACCATTAGCCACCTCTGCTATATCCAGACTACTTAACAGGGGCACAGCACAGCTATAAGAATCTGTAGCAGCCAACCTGCCATTCACACGAACACCTTCATTTCTGCCCTGACAACAAAGCTTGTCGAGTTGGAGGGCTCCAGAGCCATTCTCTTTAGGCATTCTTCAACTTTGTTTCCTCTGGTGCTACCTTCTCTGAAGTCGTTATTACTCATTACGTATATTGCACACAGAGAAAAAGTAGGTCAAGGATTAAAAAAAAAAAAAGAAAAAAAATCACCTTCAGGAGAAGCACTCATATTGTGTAAAGCTATTTTGAACTTGCATGAGATTTTTTTAAAGGGGGAAATACTTTGTGTCGGGGTGGCTGCTGACTTATGAGTAAGTGCCCATCCAGAGCCTTTTATATGTTAAACACGTGATCTCAGAATTCCAGTTTTAAAAGATAATTCTGCCCAGTGGGATAAGCAACTTCTATGTCTAGGTTCTATACAATACAGGCCACGTTGAGGATCCCCAGCTGAACAGGAACAAGGGAATCCTGAGAACTCCCCATAAATGGACACAAAGAATGAGAAAGAAAAATGTGAGCCTGACCTTCTAGACACATGCCTCCCAGAGTTAGAGCAAGGCCACTGGGCACCCTGTGCTAAGGGGAACCTTAGAAAGTCAGAAGCTTTGGAAGGAAACATCCCATATCATTCTGCTCTAATATACACTCGCTCCATGCTGGAAGCTCTGCTGCTAAAATGAGTATATTTAGGAGGAATAAAAGGTATATTAGGATCAAGGTGACAGGTTGTAAGATGTCTATAATCAAGGCTTCCTGGCTATGATGGTTAATTTTGTTAATTTGATCGTTAATTTGGCTGGGCCATGGTGCTTAGCTATGTAATAAAACATTCTGGTTGGTTCTGTGAGTGTGGTTTTAAATGAGATCAGTGGACTCTGAATAGAGCAGATTGCCCTCCATAATGTAGAGGGGCTTCATCCAATCAATGGAGGGCCTAAATGAAATAGAAACCTAACTTCCCCTGAGGAAAATGGAATTCTACAGACAGATGACCTCCAGACCTGAACTGCAGCACTGGTTCTTGCCTGGTCCTCCAGCCTGCCAGTCCACCCTGCAGATTTTGGACTTGCCATCCTCTATAACCATGTATATAATATAGTAGATATAAATAATCTCTCTCTATGGATAGATAAAAATATATAGATTTCTGGGGAAAGAGAGAGACAGAGAGGGAGAGAGAGACAGAGAGAGAGAGAAAGAAACAGACATACAGACATCCTATTGGTTCCATTTTCCTGGAGAATCCTGACTAATACACTGAAGGAAGAGGGCCTTGCTGTAGAACTTAATGGAGGAGGAAAGTAGTAGGGAGTGTGGCACAGCTACGGTATCTGGGCTCAAGTATAAGACTTGGTCTTAGGCTGCCCTGGGTAAGGGGGATGTGTGTGCTTCACATGCCCAGACTGCTGTGGCTGCTTGCTGCTCCTGCTTTCCAGGGCATAACCAAGTTGGGCTGCTTTGCCATGGTGGGTTATTATGATGGTGTCCAGAGGTCTATAGGCATTATCTCATGCAATCTTATTTTTCTCTCTTTCATAAAGGAAGTAAGGGAGGGAGAGAGGAAGGGAAGGAAGGAACAAGAGGCTAGACTAGCGTTTAGCTCTGCTAAATAGTTCTTGTTTAGTTATGCTTCCCTGGGAAGAAGCCCACGGTGTCCTGCACATCCTTCATTCTATAACTGGGTGATTTCACTGGGAACACATCACTGTAGTAGGCCATCACTGAACTGGTTGGCTAAGAAAGCAGCATTCCTGCTTTTTTAGAAACTTCCATACAATATAATTCTCTATGGCATTTAGCAATTGTGGGTTGTGACTCTGATCAAGAAATAAGCATCTGATAAAACAACAGCATGATGTTAAAGGCAAAAACACCCCCAAATCTTTAATTATTTTAAATAGTGAAAGTGTGTGAGAAGCCTTATAACATTAGAGCTAAAATGTACCATTAGGGAGGATTTAATCTATTTTTTCAAGTGAAGAACAAGATCCAGATAATTATGTGAAATATTTATAGTACTTACAACCCATCTCATTGAGCAGATCTGAGAATAGAACCTACATTTCCAAATAAACACATTCCATTTACCACACTTTAAGAAAATCCTTGAGAAGAGGTATTCGTACACTGCCTCCAAGATTGTGGTAATGGCTATAACATTTTCTGACTACATAAAATAAAAGTCTACCTTATTCATGTTTTCCCTAAAGTTAATACACTCACTGTAAAATCTGCTAACTAATTGTAAGAACAAAGACTGCTGTTCTTTCTTAGAGTTTACTTGGGCTTTGGGGAGACAATTTGGATAGCCAACATCTCTTAAAATTGCTATCTAGGGGACACCTAATTGGTGATTTTTTTTTCCTCTCAAAAAGTTCCTGTAATAGGCAGTAACCTTTAAAGTCATTCTAGAGAGAATTCCTTTCTAAGAGTAGCTATTACATTCTTTTAAACCCTGCATTAACTGATTGGCAAAACGGAAACTTGACAGTTCAGCAAGGGAAGGCAAGCCAGGGCATGAAGTAATATATGATAAAGTGGTAAATCCATAGGCAGAGGATTTAAGGGCTGAGGGAATGCTACAAATATGAAGGATGAAGGAGGGGTCGACTCAGAACTGGAGGGTGGAGTCAGGACAGGGCCTCAAAGATGACTATAGAGGACACTGGGGACTGGAGAGCACAAGGATGTTGATTTTAATGCAAATCACTGCAGTCTCTTATCACTCCTCTTTTGTCTGCTACAGTTTCATCAGCTCTTCTTTCTATCTTCATGCAAAGAGATACCTTTGATGTCTAGGCATCATTCTCTTCTCACTTTCCATGCTGGAAGCCTTGCATTGCTACTGTGGCAGCCTTAACTAGATAGAATATCAAAATCTTCAAACTGCTTCATTCCAGCCTCCACTTCACCAATCCATCAAAATTGCCCTAGCCAATGATCACCATATAACTATACAGACCAATCTAATGAAAACGTTTCAGTGTTCATTCCATATGACTTTTCAACAGCCTTTGGCATAGCTGGGCCACTCTCTCCTTGAAACACTTTTCTCTCTTGTTTCTGGGATATTGTACTCCTGGCATTTCTATTATTCTGTCCCTCCTTCTGCATTGCCAAAAATTCTTCCACTACACAATGTTTACATGTTGGGTTCCTCATGCTTGGTCCTGGGTTATCTTCCCTTTTCCCGCTCTCTTACTCTCTAAGAGAATTGCCTGCCCCGGCTAGAAATACCATGGATTTAGGAAGTAGTGGTAGGTAGAACCCTCCCCACTAAAAGAAACCCAACATCCAGACCTGGCAAAAGACTTCCTGCCCCTTCAGGCAGCAACCATAGCTGCCTGAAGGGGAGCCCAACAGCACCAGATAAGACAGGCAGACTGAAGACTAAAAAATTAAACTGTTATTGGAACTAGAGCCTACAAAAGTAAGGCAAGACACACATACTAAACCCAAACAGGGTATCCAACTACTAATATGAAAGATTATAGGACTTAGTCTCCTAACATAATAGACAAAGTTTCCAAGATAGAATTTTTAAAAATCACCTGTCAGACCAAAAACAGAACAAAACAAAATCACATACTGAATGAGGAAAGACAAAAGAACTAGTATTCACACTGAGATGAATCAGGTACTGGAATTTTTGATAAGATTTTTAAAGTAGCCATTATAAAAATGTTTCAATAGTCAATAATAAATTCTCTTGAAATAAATAAAAATCTGAGTAAAGAAATGGAAGTTATAAAAAAAAGAACCAAATGAAAATTACAGACCTGAAAATACAATGACAGAAATTAGAAAAACCTTACTGGATGGGCTCAATAGTTGCATGGAGATGAATGAGGATAGAATCAGTGGACTTGCAGATAGTCATCCCATTTGAAAAAGAGAGAAAATAGACTGAAAAAAATGATCAGAGATTCAGAGAACTGGGAAATGATAAGAAAAGACCCAACATATATATCCTTAGAGTCTCAGAAGGAGAGAAGAAAGAGGGCATTGAAAGAGTATTGGAAGAAACAATGATTAAAAAATGTCTTGAATTTGGCAAAAGACACAAACCTACAGATCCAAGAAACTAAACGAACTCCAAACAGTATAAACCCAAAGCAATCCACATCAAACACACCATAATTAAACTAAAGCTAAAGTCATAGAAAAGTCTTGAAATCAGTCAAACACAAGCAATACCTTGTCAATAGGGGGAAAACAATTTGAATTTGATTCTTCATATGAAATCATGGGAGCCAGAAAAAAGTGGCACACTTTTCAAGTGCTGAGAGAGAAGAACTGCCAACTGCACATTCTGTATCTGGCAAAATTCTCCTTCAGGAATTGAAGAGGAAATAAAAAAGATCCTCAAACAAAGGAAAACTAAGAGTTTATTGCTAGCAGACCTTTAGCAGATTGGCTAAAAGAAGTTCTGTAAACAAAAAGGGAATGATAAAAGAAGGAAAAGAGAATAATGAAAAGAGCATAAATAAGGATAATATAGGCTATAGTTTTTCTTATAAGCTTTAGAAATCATATTTGATTATTGAAATCAGAGTTATAGCACCATCTGATGTTCAAGAAAATATTTAAAAGTGAGGGAGGTAAAAGGACCAAATGGAACTGAGATTTCCATACCTCAATTGAAGGTAAAATATTGATACCAGTAGACTGTAAGTCACATGTATATACTGTGATACCCAGAGTAACCACTACAAAAAGTATACAAAGAGATATTCTCAAAAACACTATAAATAGAGGTGCCTGGGTGGTGCAGTGTGTCCAACTCTTTGTTTCGGCATAGGTGGTGATCTCAGGGTCATGAGATGGAGTCCTGTGTCAGGCTCCACTCTCAGCAGGGAATCTGCTTGGGTTACTCTCTCCTTCTCCCTCTGCCTCTCTCTCAAATAAATAAATACATCTTTCTAAAAAACCACTATAAATAAATCACTATGGAATCTTAAAATTACTCAAGTAACCTGCAAGAAGTCAAGAAATGTGAAACAGAGGAATGAGAAGCAAAAGAAACAAATAGGAACCAAATAATAAAATGGCAGACTTAAGCAACTAAGATATAAATAATTACCTTAAATATAAATGGTCTAAATACTCCAAATGGAAGATTGGATTTTAAAAAGTAATCTAAATGTTTACACAAAAACTCATCTCAAATTCAGTGACACAGGCAGGTTAAAAGCAAAATTTGGGAAAAATAGCCATTAAAACAATTTTAAAAATCAGGACTGTTTTTTATTTTAATATTAAATAGAGCAAAGAAAATCACTAGAAATAAAGAGGAACATTACATAAAGGTAAAGGCATCAATTCATGAAGATGATATAACAGTCCTAAATGTGAATGCATCAAACAACTTAGTCTCAAAATACATGAAGTAAAAACTGATAGAGCTAACAGGAAAAATAGAAAAATCCACAATTAGTGCTAAAGACTTCAACACTCTTCTCTCAGCAACTGAAAGAGCTGCTGGTTGGAAAATCAACAATGATACAGAAGATCTAAATAACACAAATAATAAAAACTACTTGGTATATACAGTATACTCTATCAAATAGCACTAAACTAAACATTTTGTTTCCAGTGCCCATGGAACATTCACCAAGACTCTATTATGGGCCATAAAACAAACCTCAACAAATGTTAAAGAATTAAAATCATAGTATGGTCTCTGGCCACAATGGAATCAAATAAGAAATCAACAACAGAAAAATAATTAAGCAAGTGGAAATTGAACAACACAATTATAAACAATTCATGACACAAAGGAATCTAAAGGAAAATTAAAAAAAATACATAGAACTGAATGAAAACAATTTTATACAGCAAATCAAAATTCATGGGATGCAGCTAAAGGAATAATATGAAGAAATTTATGGCCCTAAATGCTCACATTGGAGAAGAGGAAGCTCTAAAATCAATAATCTAAGCTCCTACCTTAAAAAACTAAAGAAGAAGAGCAAATAACCCCAAACCAAGCAAAAGAAAGTAGAGATGAATGAAATTTAACATGGGAAAAGAATAGAGAAAACTGATAAGAAAATAAAAGCCAGTTTTTCAAAAATAATCAATAAAATTGATAAATCTCTAATAAGATTGGCAAAAATAAATACAAAGACAAATGAAAGACAAATCATCAATATTATAAGTGAAATGGAGTATATCACTACAAATCCTGCATCCTTTAAAAAGAAAATAAGGGAATATTATGAATAACCTTAAACCCATGTATTTGACAACTTCAAAGAAATGGACTAATTCTTTAAAAAACACAAACTACCACATCAACCAAGATGAAGTAGATAACCAGAATGACTCTTAAACTATTAAATAAAATCAGGTTAATAACTGAAAAATTTCCACAAAAGAAATCTCTGGTCACCAGAATTCTTCCAAATCCAAGGCGCGATTATTGCTAATTGAAAACTTCCAAACATTTAAAGAATTATCACCAATCTTATACTATCTCCTCCAGTAAGAAGAACAAAAAGGAACATGTCGCAACTCACTTTTATGAAGCCAATATTACCCTAATGCTAAAACCAGGAAAAAAAAAAAAACAGTATAAAGAAAACAACAGGTCAAAAACTCTTGTGAAATTAGATGTTAAAACCCTTGACAAGGGGTAGGCCAGGGAGCGCCACCTTCAGCCCAGAGCCTGATCCTGGAGACCCGGGATCAAGTCCCACGTGGGGCTCCCTGCATGGAGCCTGCTTCTCCCTCTGCCTGTGTCTCTGCCTCTGTGTGTGTGTGTGTGTGTGTGTGTGTGTGTGTGTTTCCCATGAATAAATAAATAAAATATTTTAAAAAAAACCCTAGACAAAATATTCACAAACTTCACCCAATAATCTATAAAAAATTATACACCATAAACAAATGGATTTCTTTCAGTCATGCAAGTTTGATTCAACATTCAAAAAATCATTCAATAGTAGGCTTTATATCAATAAGCTAATGTAGAAATATCATATAATCATATCAATTGGCATAA
Organism: Canis aureus; assembly: GCF_053574225.1. Taxonomy (NCBI): domain Eukaryota; kingdom Metazoa; phylum Chordata; class Mammalia; order Carnivora; family Canidae; genus Canis; species Canis aureus. The sequence goes on from NC_135621.1 coordinate 44,988,614, forward strand.
AAAGTATTTGATAAAATCCAACACAATTCATAATAAAAATCTCAGCAAATTGAAGGGAATCACCTCAACTTGACATAACTTCTACAAAAAAATTACAATTAATATTGCACTTACTAAGGAAAGACTGCTTTCCCCAGGAATCTATGAAAAACCTTCTAGAACTATTAAGTGAGCTCAGTAAGCTCACAAGATACAAAATCAACAAAGAAAATGAATAGCATTTCTATATACAAGCAATGAACATGTGGAAACCAAAATTTAAAAATATAATACCATTTATAATCACTCCAAAGAAAATGAAATAGTTAGGCGTACACGTAACAAAACATGTACAGGATCTCTATGCTGAAAATTATAAAATGTGATGAAAGAAATTAAAAAAGACCTAAATATATGACAAGCCATACTGTGTTCATGGATTGGAATACTCAACATAGTAAAGATGTCAACTGTTCCTGAATTGATCTACAGGTTTAATGCAATTGCTAACAAAATCCAAGCAAGATTTTCTGTAGATATAGACAATCTTATTCTAAAATTTATATGGTAAAGCACAAGGTAAGAACAGCTACAATAACCCTGACAAAAAAGAATAAAGCAAGAGGAATCATTCTACTCACTATTAAGGCCTGTCAATAACTATAGTAGTCAAAATAGCATGGTAGTAGTGACAGAAGGCTAAACACTTACATCAATGAGAAAATAGCAAACTCTATAAAGAACTTATTAAACTCAACAGCAAAGAAACAAACAATCCAATCATGAAATGGGCAAAAGATATGAACAGAAATTTCAGAGAGGAAGACATAGACAAGGCCAACAAGCACATGAGAAAATGCTCCGCATCATTGGCCATCAAGGAAATACAATTAAAAACCACAATGAGATACCACTCACACCAGTGAGAATGGGGAAAATTAACAAGACAGGAAACAACAAATGTTGGAGAGGATGTGGAGAAAAGGGAACCCTCTTGCACTGGTGGTGGGAATGTGAACTGGTGCAGCCACTCTGGAAAACTGTGTGGAGGTTCCTCAAAGAGTTAAACATAGAACTATCCTACGACCCAGCAATTGCACTGCTGGGGATTTACCCCAAAGATACAGATGCAGTGAAACGCCGGGACACCTGCACCCTGATGTTCACGGCAGCAATGTCCACAATAGCCAAACTGTGGAAGGAGCCTTGGTGTCCATTGAAAGATGAATGGATAAAGAAGCTGTGGTCTATATATACAATGGAATATTACTCAGCCATTAGAAACGATGAATACCCACCATTTGCTTCAACGTGGATGGAACTGGAGGGTATTATGCTGAGTGAAGTAAGTTAATTGGAGAAGGACAAACATTATATGTTCTCATTCATTTGGGGAATATAAAAAATATTGAAAGGGAATAAAGGGGAAAGGAGAGAAAATGAGTGGGAAGTATCAGTGAAGGTGACAGAACAAGAAAGACTCCTAACTCTGGGAAATGAGTGAAAGGGGAGGTGGGCAGGGGGTTGGGGTGACTGGGTGACAGGCACTGAGGGGGGCACTTGACGGGATGAGCACTGGGTGTTATACTATATGTTGGCAAATTGAACTCCAATAAAAAATAAAATTAAAAAAACAAAAAAAGAGAAAATAGCAAACTCAGAGATAGACAAATATGATCAATAATTTTTGACAAGATGCAAAGGCAACTCAATAGAGGAAGGATAACCTTTTCAATAAATGTTGTTGGAGTGACTGGACATTTGTAGGCCCAAAAAATGAACCATGAGATAAACCTCACACCTTATACAGAATTAATTCAAAATGAATTACAGATTTAGAAGGTAAAATGCAAAACTATAAACTTTTAGAAAAAAAAAACTGTAGGAAAATGTTTTCAGGAACCAGACCTTTGCAAAGAGTTCTTAGACTTGACACCAAAAGCATGATGCATAAAAGGAAAAGTTGGCAAGTGGATCCTCATCAAAATTAAATACCTTTGCTCTGTGAGAGCTAATGTTCAAATGATTAAAAACCAAATTATAGACTGGAAGAAAATATTTACAGACCACATATCTGACAGTATCTTTATATAGTATCTTTATATAGTATCTTTATATAGTATCTAGACTATATAAAGAAGGCACAAAACTCAAAAGCAAATACCAAAAAACTCAATTACAAAATGGCAAAAGACATACAGACATTTCACCAAAAAGGATTTACAGATAGTAAACAGGCACATGGAAAGATGTGTAACATCCCTGGCCATTGGAAAATGCCAATTAAAAACAGGATAAGACACCATTACATATGTACCATAATGACTGAAATAAAAAATTGTAAAAAAGGGAGCCTGGGTGCCTCAGTTGGCTAAGCATCCGACTCTGGATTTTAGCTCAGGTCATGATCTCGGGGTCATAAGATGGAGCTCTGTGTTGGGCTCCCCACTCAGTGTGAAGTCTGTTGAGATTCTTTCCCTCTGTCCCTCCTGGCCTCCCTATGTGTGCTTTCTCTTTTGCTCTCTCTCTCATTAAAGTAAATTATTAAAATCTTTTAAAAAAATAGTGACAATACCAAAAACAGGAAAGGATGAGGAAAAACTGGATCTCTCATTCATTGCTTGTGGTAATATTAAATGGCACAGCAATTCTGGAAAAGTTTTACAAGTTTCTTATAAAATTAAACATGCAGCTTCCATATGACTCAACAATTACTCTCTCATCTTTTATCCCTGAGAAATGAAAACTTATACTTGCACAAAAACCTATGTATAACTGTTCACAGCAACTTTGTTATAGCCCAAACTGAAATTCACCCCCATATCCTTTCATTGGTTAAACAGACTGGTACATCCATACCACAGAATACTTACTACTCATTAATATATAGAAATGAACTATTAGTACACTCAATAACTTTTGGTGAATCTCCAGTGAATTATTATGAGTAAAAAGAAGCTAATCTCAAAAGGTGATGTGCTGTGTGGTTTCACTTATATAACATTTTTGAAATGACTAGTGCCTGCCAAAGATTAAGATGGAATCGTGGGTAGATAGAGATGGGTATGATTACAAAAGAACAACAAGAGGGATCCTTAGATGTTGAATAGTTTCAACTATTGACTGTGTTGTGGATACATGAACTCACTCAGGTGATAAAACTGTATAGGTCCTAACACACACACACACACACACACACACACACACACACACAAATAAAGGAAAATTTGGGAAATCTGAATATGCCAGTGGATTGGAGCAGTGTCCATATCCCAGTTGTGTTATTATATTATAGTTTTACAAAACGCTACTATTGGGGAAACTGGGAAAAGTATATAAAGGATCTTTTTCCTGGATAGGAGTTCTCAACAGGACTAAAATTTTTTCAGTGTCAAGGATATGTGCTCTGGCTTTTTATTTCTCACACAATACTCACCACCGAGCCTACCACATAGTAGCTTTTCAATGAAGCCTAAGAATTCCCTTATAATTGATTATATCATCTGATGAAGTTGGCATCAGGATATTTAACAACAGATCCTCGGAAAAGTTTCAATTGTGGGTATTTACTTTTTCTAAGGACAATCTCTCACGTGAAGGCCACTGGCATATACCTTTAGTACATTCCTCTGCATTTGTTACACATACACATGACATGCACAACTGCAAAGACTATGGTTGGATAGGACTTCCGAGCAATGGTTCTCATAGCAACCAGCAAAGAGCCACTTCACATGTGTACTTATAAAATCACTGGACATGACTCAGACTTGCAATCCAGCTTCTGCTGGGAGTATGTTTCTTTCTCGGGTTCATGTTTTATTATGCTTATTATGAAGCACATTATTGTTACAAATTTAATACTCAATGTTGTTTTATCTCAAAGGGCTCCATATTGGGTCCCATCTATAACCTTAGATGAGAAGTGAGTACATTCAATTAAGTTAAACAATTGAACATTTTCTATATACAAGGCACTAACCTGAGATCTCTAGGGGCAACACAAGTGAATAAACAATAGTTCCTGTTTGTAGGCAGCTGACAGGTTACATGGAGGGTCTCTACCAATGCTGTCAGAGAAGACTGGGTTTGGTATAAGCTGTCAATCAGCACTGATAGGAGGCCCTGGGACCTGGGAAGTGATGACTTCCTGGCCAGTGATGGGTGCCCTGGAGAGAGGCACAGGTTTACTGAAAGAACTGTGGGCTATAATGGTTAGGAGCCTGATTGCCAAATCAGCCTAATTTGAATCCTCATTTCATCACTTAACAGCGGGTATTATGAGGCCCATTCCCCATCTTTAGAATCAGGAAAATATTAGCAACCACCCAGAGTTGGTGTGAGAAATAAAAGATAATACATGTGATCTACTTAGCACAGAGCCTGGCATACAGTAGGTGCTTCCTAAATGCTGGCTATTATTATTTAGCTGGGGGGGAGGGGCGAGAAGAAGATGAACAAGACAGAAGTCCTCCTGAGTAGCCTTCTGTCCAATGGTGAGCTAGACATGGATGCAGAGAGATTACAGAGCAATGGGATCCATATTATTACAGACCAGAAGAGATGGATGTGGATCTGACTCAGAAGGGCAGCAGATGCCTCATGATCATCACAGTGCCATTCACAGCTGCCTAAAGCAGGTTTTATTTACACTGCCTCCAGCTTTTGTGCTCACCATTTAGTAAGGACAGACAATGTGGACTGAGCACACTGACTGCCTGCTTACCGTGTTCATCTCCTTGTTGTGGCTCACCATTGCACTTGGCTGTTTGCAAAGCTACACAAGGGGAAGTGTTTTATGTGAGCTGTCCCAACAGATATTTGTCTCCTGGATTCCCCAGTACAGATGTGGCCTCAGAGAGAGACCTGCTGAGGACCCATCATTACCACACCCCCTCCAAGCACAGGCACATCCAGCTTGCTTATAGCTCACCACTTTTGGTGTAAGAACAAGACTGATGCAGTTACTGTTTCTTATCTCGAGGAAGGGTCCCCATTTCCTGAGGGGGGTGGTAGGTCAGGGTGGCAGAGAGATTGCATCTTGCAGCTCAAAGCATCTTTTTCCTTCTTGCTCTGAGTCAGCTTTGTGGGGTACTGTGATGCAGAAAGTGCCTTCTATGGACTCACTGTCCTGTGGTCCAAACCAAGGTACAAATTCTCTCTCTGCCCAGTAGCCCCATCTTGGACCCTGGAGCTTGGCAGAGCTTGGTGTGTTCACTTTTAGTGTCCACCAGACACTGAGTTGTCATCTTCTGCACAGAGAACTATATAATCAGTCATAGTTTACAATCTGAGGTGGGAACTCTTAGAACTGTTAGTTTGAAGTTCTAGTTAATTTTGTCTAAACATAGTGATAGTTATATTTTAGAATGAATAATAACAGAGTGGAAAGGTGTACCATTTGTTTGCCTTCTTGACTAATATCAGCATATAGGGAGCATGGCGGGATCTGGGGCCTCCACACAGCCCACCTTCCCCCCAGGGGAATGGGCAGTAGCTGCAGGTGAAATAGTTGTAGGGAACTTGCAGCTTAAGATTGGCGAGCTCAATCTAGGAAAAGAGCTGAAAGCAGGCATAAGGAAGAGAATCTTTATTAAAGGAATCTGTGAGATAACCTGCCAAATAAACATTCAGATCAGAATCTGAGTAACCACCGTGGGAGCTGAAGCCCAGAGTATATGGTCCTGTGAGCGAGTGGGGGCACCCCTGCATCCTCACAGCATGTGATGGTGGGGTCAAGCGGGTGTAGAGCAGGAACTGTGGGGTTCTCTTCTCTGAGCACGCAGGAGGTGAGCCCATCCCATCCTGCCCCATCTCTCCCCATGGAGAGTATCTTCTCCTGAGGTCCCAGGATTCAAGACCCAGATATTTTTTCCAGGTGTGAAGGCCAACTCCTGGTTTAGAGAGAACAGCTTCCTTTGTCCCTTTAGCCAAAGTCCCTAGAGACTCTGGTGCTGATCAAAAAGTGTCCCTGAGATGTATCAAAGCAGAGGTCAAGGCTACAACCTACACAGACGTAAGGTCCCTCTGCCCCTGAACAGCCTCTGAGGTCGGGCAGTTCCAGCCCTTCTGTGTCCCTCCACTGGTGTTGGCTCCTGGGAGACCATCCTCCTCTTCTGAACCACAACTCTCTAGCTCCTGGGACTCTGCCAGACTTCCTCAACCTGTCTTGAAGAATCACCAAAACTTCTTACATTGTTTTGATCCAAACCCCATTCTGGAGCTTTAAATGTTCCCAGTTTGTTTTGTAAAATAAAATCCATGCTCCTAGGGTTGGAGAAGTAATAATTAGATAAGGACAATGCTTCTAGGTTCTCTGGATGCATACAAGTCACACATGGGGAACTGAAAAGAGGCACAGCCAGACCAGAAGCTTACCAGGATGATGAAGGTGCCAGAAGCCATGTATAGGAGAAGTGTGGTTGAGCAATGAGAAGACCAAAGAGCATGTGGCAGACAGACTCAGGGATTTTTTGTTTTGTTTTGTTTTGTTTTTTTTCCAGACTCAGGGTTTGTCAGGTGGGAGAGGAAGGACACTAGTTCTTGTAGCTCCGAGGGCAGAAGCAGGACCAACAGGTGGCCATTTGGAGAGTAGGGGACAGATTCTTCGTCCCTAAGTGGGCCTTGAGCCCTGTTGCTGGTTTCCATAGGGGATGTCTGTATGGGAAGGTCAAACACAGAATGTGAGAAAAGAAGGGGACATTCTTCAGTTCAGCCTGAAGCCCCAGCCATTCTGCGGGTGGGCAAACCCTGCAGGCTCCACCCCACTTCATCTTCAGCAAGATAGACAGCAGTGGAACCCACATACCCCTGAGCACCCATTATTCCTTGGGTTTGGTGGAGCTGGGTGTTCAGGCCTTCTGCTGGGGGTTCTGGGGAATGAATTCCTGCTCTGGGTGGCAGGGTTGAGCTAAATAACCCCCCGATCACCCTTATAGCTCTGCAAGGCTGCATTAAACCATGATTTATCTACTTGTTTTTCAGTAAGCTCCAAGTAATCTAGATCTAGTAGTCTAGATCTGTACAGGAGTAAGCCCTCCAAATTTGGGCACCCCACCCTTCTGGGCACCAAACATACATGGCACTCTTTGCCTTTCTGTGCCATGGATGTCTGGCTTCTGTCAGTCCTGTCTTGTGCTCTTTCAGCATCTCTACCTAAACACTAGCTTTACTCTGGTTTTGCCAAGGGTCTCCTTGCTCCCCAGGATGCAGCTGTCTTTACATCCAAACCCCTTGATCCAGGGTTTCCACCAGTTGCTGCCTGGGCTCTGGGAGCACTGGCCTTACAGGGGTCAGGCAAACTTTCCTTCTGTTCAGTTGCACAGGTGACCCACTGACCTACTTTTCTGTCCTGCTTGGCATAACTCAGCATCCTTGCAGTCAAAGTGCCCCTCCTCCACGGATTTGTGATGTTTAGATTCTACGACAGGAAACATGAGGGTAACGGCCCTACAGATAAAAATGTAATGCACTGAGGTGTTCACAGCCGCCAGGCTGTCTCTGTTTAATTGCACAAACATCATTTATCATGAGACATGTGACAAATTCATCTGCATTTTTTTCCAGCTTACAACTCTGCATTCTCTCATGCATGGCCATTAGGTTTGCTTCTCCTACTTACATATTTAAATGAAAACAAATTGGCTCATTTACTCTGAGATGCTCAGCTTGACAGAGATTGAAAGTGTGTGTGTGTGAGTGTGTGTGTGTGTTGTATTGTTTTGCCTCAAAGGGTTGGATGGAATAGATCATTCAAAAAGAAAGAAATTTCCAGAATGTCTTCAATCATCTGCACAAAACAGAGTCTGAAATTGCTCAGGAAAAAGCTCATTGATAAAACCACCACCACAGACGAAACCAAATCAATGTGGCAGTCTGTTGCAAATGTCACAGCATCACATATTATTTATACCTTCACAAAGAACTGCAACCAATTGTGGAATTACTTTTTCCTGCCTGTCTGAACTAGTTTGGAAGAAGACAGCTGCCAGGGGAGTAAGGCCCAATGCAATGCAGAATGGGGATGTGCTGAAAGTACTGGAACAGGGAGTCAGCCCCAGGTCCGAGAGGAGGAGAGGTGGCTGCCTGATGGTGCAGGGCAAGGTTGCCCACAGTGAGATGAAAAGGTGGCGCTGGGCACTGTGAGCCCTCCTTATAAAGGAGATGTAGAAGGCAGGAGGCCCAAGCAGGGAGAGACCCACTCCGTGGGAGATATTCCCCCCTTTTAAACTTGTTCTTTTTGAATGATGTGAGTGATCAACAGACACCTGATACAGGGGCGTGAAGAGGGCATTCTCTTTACCTCCTCCAATCCCAATCGTTAACCCTTAATGTGTATTTCACTGGAACTCTCCATGAATTTACATATCTATATATGGATATGGATATATGGTATAAATAGATATGGTTATATGGATATAATCTTATGTAAGTGGCATCAGCAGAATTCTTTACTGTTGGTCACTCCCTCCCTCTTGAGACTCTTTCTGCCCTTGGTTTCCAGGGCTTGACCTCTTTGGGCTCTCCTCCTATCTTGCTGCTTACTATCTGGTCCTTCTCCACCTCTCATTCTGGGTCCTCCTTACATGAGTGACCTCAGAATGAGGGACAGTCCTTGGCTCTGTCTGGGACCATTTCTCTACCTCTTTGGTCTTTCCCAGTCCTACGGCACTGCTTAGCACTTAGGAGATCTTGGCTTTCAATATGTTCCTCTGGGCTGAAGCTCCACCACCCCCTGCCCACCTGACATCTCAGTCAGGAACTCTGACAGGCCCTATAAACTGGTCCAAGACAGAACTCTTGATTTTGCCCATCCTGAACCTGTTCCTGTCCCAGTCTACCCACCAGTTACTGGCCTCAGAACTGAACCAAATGATCCTGTGTGGCTGACCCACCACATCTCTTGGCCCCATTTCCAACCATGGCTCCAGTGGCACAGACTCCAAGGAGAAGGACTTCTGTTTTATTCCTTACTACAGCCCCAGCATATAACAGATTCTCAATATATGTATTTTAGTTAAAGGAACTAATTTTTTATTTTCCTTTTCAAACATTATTGTCTTGGGGATTTTTTCATATTGTTATATATAATAACAATCTCTTATTCTGATTATGACATAATATTCCATCCCATGATTTGCCCTTACTTAACTATTCTCTTACTGATAAAAATTTGAGTCGATCTATTTTCATAGTTATAATTAACAAATAAACTAGGTGGAGAGATTTAGGAGAGGAGTCCCAGTCCTTACATAGGGAACCCATGGATGGGGTTTCAACATGTCTAGGAACTTCCAACGTGCCTAGGTGTGTGAATATGTAAGTCCTTGACTCAGTGGGAATACTGGTTTCTTAACCTCCTAAAACTTATAAATCACTGGATTAGTATGTTTGCTTAAACTAATCCAGGCCATCTACTATGCTGGCCCTGACAACTCTTAGCAGGAAAAACTAACCAATTTAGAAGAACACTGTCATTAGTCCAGAGACCTTGAGGTAGTGTGTTCTGGGTGAAGGGACCAAAATTGGGAAGGGTAAACCTGCTGCTGCTCCCTGATGATCTATGGCTGCCTCTTTAAACCTCCTCTGGCCTCCTTTCCTTCTGACCATGGGCCTAATGGGATCTTCCTACTCCAGGTAGCATGTAGGAAATGCCTTTATATCTATAAATTGCTATTTTGCTTTTCTGACTTCCAAGTTTCTCCATCTCTTAGTCCTATACAGATGACAGCATACAAAGGTTAAAAAGAGAAATATCAAACAAGACCATGATGAGATGAAGTTGATGAGAGCACCGTGAGCTCTTTAAGATGCAAAGAATCTCTGAAAATTCTGCCGAGGAGAACAGATGCCCCCAGACCCCTGCCTTGTTCAAGTATGTGTCAACTGTGCAGCTTTGGGCTGCTGTCTGTTCTTCTGTGCCCCTCAGCAGTTCCTGCTGTGGCAATCGAGTCACTTATGGCTTCAGGAAGGAGTGCTGCTGGCCAGAGTTGAAGGAGAAGGAGGTGATGTTCTGTACCAAGCCTTGAGCAGCAGGTCCCCTCCCAGCCCTTGAGGAGCAAGCTTTGCCCACTGGCCAGTCTCTCAGGAGACCCTTATCTGTCCACTCCCTACAAGCTCCTTGGGCCTCTGAATGCTGAGTCCTGGCTCTCACTCCAGATTAAAGAGTATGGATGATATGTAGTTCTCTGATCCAATGTCAAATATCTCAATGTACTTTACTGACAAATGAGTGGCTCTGATGCTTTAGGGTAGAAGAATATAGTGAGTGGTCAGATTTGAAAATCTGTATTTTTTGAAAGAATATTTTATTATAAATCTAATACCGTATAATGATTAAAAGCATGGACTAAAAGCCAGACAACCTGAATATAAATCGCAGCTCCACACTGATCATCTATGCTCTCAGAGGAGTTTCTTCATTGTTCTATCCTTCAGTTTCCTCTTCTGTAAAATGTCAACAAGATAGCTCTCCGTGGCAGAAGTCCCCGGCTGCTCTCCCTTCTCTGTGACAGGATTTGTGGAGTGGCAGGTGCTGGTGGGCTCTACCACATTTCCCAGTCTCCCCTGCAGCATGGCCATGTGACTTCATCTCCCACTGAATAAGTGGAAATGACTCGTGTTGTTTCTAGGTTCGGCCTTGGAAGAGCAGGTGTCTGCCTCTACACTCTTATCCTCTGCCTATGATGGCTCGAGTAGCCATGATCAGAGCAACTTTAGAAGGCACATGAAGACAGGAGTAGAGGAGCCATCAGCCTGACCATCTTGCCTTCCAACTTGGAACACAAATGGTCACAAGAGAGAGAAATAATCTTCAATCCGGTTAGAGCTGCTTCGTTTTTGTTTCTCTTTCTTAAAGCAGCTATTGTTATCCTCACTAAAGCCCTACTTCACAAAGGTGTTGGAAGTATTCAATATGTTAATAAATACAAAGGAATTAGGACAGTGCCTGGCACAGAGTCAGTGCTATGTATATGTTGGCTATAGTGCTGCTGATGAAAACCATAGTAACACATCATCATGTAGTTAGGAAAGAGGAACATATGTAAAACTCATGTGGTGTATTTCAATGCTCTGTATCAATGAGGCGTGCCTGATGCAGAGTTTTCTACTGTCCAGCTCGTAGCTCAGCACCATTGCCCAGACTACCCACAACTGGCTGGTAATACAAAATACTAAAAGCACATGACATTTTGGATTGTGTCTTTGATTACAAAAGTTCTTTATGATAACTAAAATAGTATACCCTTCTTAGAAAGTTACAAAGAGTGATTAGAAACTTGTGCCAGGAAGACAGGAACGGAGTGATAATTATCATGATGACTTTCAGCTACTTAGAAATATAAATGTGAAGAACACTGATACACCACCCTTTTTCTAAATGTGACTGCGATAGGTACTTCTTTGTGTCTTCTTTCCTGCTTGCCTGCTCTTACATTGACACTTTAGGTGAGTGCATTTCAAGAAAATGCAGTGTTCATGACCACTGCAGAGCTCACAGCCCCAACGCATGCTCCCTTGGTTGCTTGGTTACTGGAGGAGAAGAGAGCTGCATAAGAGAGGCGCTGGGAGAAGCTTGTCCAGAGGAATAGCAGGTAGACTACAGAACCGTGGGGTTGCCAGGAGCCTTTTGTTCTGGTAAGTGCATGGAGCTGCTGCAGCTTCATTGTGTGATGGCCCAGGCAGAGAGAGCTGCCCCTGCTGTCAGTCCAGGTTAACACACACACAGCACCCACAGGGGGCCAGAGTGTCAACTGTGTTGATCCCTATTTTGGACAAGAATGAGAAATGCCTGAACTATTTCCAGCTCCCCTGGATGACAGTGTTGACAAGGACCTCCCCAGCCCTAGCCCTGGAACTAACTGGAGATGGACAGCTCCCAGACTGAACCCAAGGCAGCGTGAAAGCTGCCATGCCACTAGCACATCCTACAGCCTAAGACCAGAGTCCTCCTTGCATCACACTAGCATTTTGAATTCGCTCTGGAAGTCCAGGTAGAGCTAGCTAAACAAAGAAAAAGTTCTCAGACTAAGAGCCCAGCCTGTCAAGGGATCCCAGAATTCTCCACTACCTGTGAAGCCCCTATACCTAGCTAAGTGCTTGTGTAATGTGGCTACTCCACACGTGTTTGATATGTCTGAGTGAAAGACTAAGTGAGCACAAGGCAGGTCAGCATGTGGTCACAGGCCCAGGCTCTGGGCACAGACATCTTGGTTATGCCACTCACAGGTGATACAAGCTTGGCCTAAGTCCTTTCCCCTCTCAAGCCTCAGTATTTTGATCCAAACAATGGGAATAGATAGAATTACCTAACAGAGCATTGAATAAATTCAACATAAGGCAGGCAAAGTGCTTAGCATAGAGTCTTTCAAATAGTGTTTGCTCAATAAACGAGGTGACAGCCTCAGTTGGATGCATCTGTTGTCCTGGAGTAATTATCAACATCACCCACTTTCACATTTTATTTTTTTTAAGATTTATTTATTTATTTATTCATGAGAGAGAGAGAGAGAGAAGCAGAGACACAGGAGGAGGGGGAAGCAGGCTCCACGTCGGGAGCCCGACGCGGGACTCGATCCCAGGACCCCAGGACCACGCCCTGGGCCAAAGGCAGGCGCCAAACTGCTGAGCCACCCAGGGATCCCCCACTTTCACATTTTAAAATGTCCCAGATTGAGTGGTAAATGAGAGGTCCTATCAACAGATGATGATGATGACAACTACTAATTGGGACAGGAGGCTAGTCAGAGACCAGATGGGGTCCTAGCCTACAAGCTTGAGCTACATGGCTTTGAGCCAACAACCAAGGCCCCTTTGCTCCTGGCACCATTCAGTCATACCATGCATAAACGAAGGGATGCAGGTTATCACATGTAGTGCAGATCAAATCAGAGACTATGTATGGGATGTTCTGTTTGAAAGGGATCCTGTCCTCAAGGAGCTTCCAGCCCTATTGCATGACTGTGAGGAATAAGTGAGGCAGCCAAGAGCATATGTGAGCAGGACTGTGAGCAGGACAGTGAGCGGAACAGTGCGGTGAGTCCCTGGGAGGGAAGGGAGTGTGCTACGGACAGACATGAGGAAAAGACCCTTAAGAGCTAAGGGTGGGACTGGGCTATGGAAAACCTTCTGAAGAGAATTCCACGACTTTCTTCCTGATATTGGTTTCTCTCACAGACTTCCCTTTGTTTTCTCCTCAGCAAGGAGCTTTGCAGAGACGTCACAGGTGATGACAATGACAAGCATGTGTAGGGCAAAGCCATTTAATAATCCACAAGCAGCAGCTTCAGTTGCAGAGCTGGAATTAAGCACTGTACACGTCACCAGTAACTCCTTTACCTCAACCATCAGTAAGGCTAGTGCTGTTAGTACCATTTAAAGACAGGGAGGTGGAACTTGGTGAATGAAGCCATTCCTCCAAGGTCTTCCCACTGGAAGGGGTGGGACTGGGATTTGAACTGGGTCTCTCTAGCTCTTGGGCTTCACCGGCTCCTGGGACATCTAGAGTTATGTGCCATGGCACAGTCAGAATGAGAAGGCTTCCTGCAGCCCAGGCTGCTGCCCCCGACAGTCCCCACTACCATGGAATAAGCCAGAGAGTCAGATATGAAAAGACCAGGAATGCCCCACAGAGGGAAGTCCTGCTTTCAAAGAACCACCCACAGAGAGACACATAACACGTGGAGCTTTGTGGGAGTGTCAATCTGAGTCTCACCCAAGTCCCCTCTGGGCAGTGGGTATCTACCTTAAGGATAGTAGCAATACTCAACATTACCTGAGCACATATTACATGCCAAGCTCTAGGTTTGATGCCCCACTTGAGTTATTTATTTTAATGTCACAGGAACCCTATGAGGTGGGTGTATCTGAAAATGTGTACAAACCCCACCCCCACCCCCAGTCCTGGCTAGCTCCATCTCAGAGGCAGAAACTCAGTGCCCAGAAGCTTCTGGAAATTAGAGCCCAGAAATTCTAACTCAGGGCAACAATTTTAACTCCCTCTGAGTATGAAGTGGAACGTGCTCCCACCTAAAGGCCAATGGGCCATGGGTGGTGGCAGGTGTGTCCTGAGCAAGTGTGAACCTTTCTGGTCAGTTGTTTCCTGGCACCATTTCAAATTGTATGTGTGTGTATGTGTGATAAACACTCAATTCTATCAAAGAAAATTAAAAAATGTGAAAATTAATTTTTCTCTCTAGCAGGGAAACATCAGGGATTACAAAGTACGTTAATGGTATAATATGCAGGAAGAGGGTCACATTGCTGGCTTTGGCCTTGGAACATAAGAAGGAGCTGTAAGAATAAAGATATGCCCCAATAGGCATCCAATAGACTGTGTCAGAACCTCAATGTATTCCTGGGATGAAAGACAAATGCAGGCCTCAAATGCAGAAGTACAGGAGTGAGCCTCCAATTTCTGGGGCCTGGGGCAGGAGACATAGGCAACGGCAGGTCCAGGAAAGTCTGGGGCAACAGAGATTGTCCAGGTAGCAGTTCAAGTACAAAGGCCCAGTTACCCACTTGGCTGCAAGGTAGGAACTTAGCAGGAGAAAGGCAGGAGCAGCCCAGTTGCTAGGACGGAGCTCCAAGAGAAGAGCAAGGTGAATCAGACACAGAATCCCCTGTTTCTATATGAGGAGCTCCTCCAGTGTCCCCAGACTCAGGCTGGAAGAGCTCAGCTGTGCTGTAGGGACAGGTCATGGAGAGGCATGGGATCAGGGCTGGGAGAAGGGAGACCTGGCAGGTCCCACATGAGATCTCCAATATTGGTCTGGATACCATGCAGGCAAAACCCAGCAAAGAGTAGGACTGGACATGACTGCTCATGCATTAGTTTTCAGAGGGGCCCCCAGAGTGCCCAGCTTCCAGTATGCTTCTGGCAGCACACTGTGTGAAATCTTTGGAAGCAATTCCCTTGTTTGTACTTCCAACAAGAATTGGTTTCCCCAAAAGTAGGTCAAGAGCTCCTGGGAAACTTATGGATTCTGACTTTGATTTTTCCATCTTGAAGTTCAAAGAGCATGAATAAGTTCACTAGTAGAAAAAAACATTGACTTTTTTGAAATCCAAAACATGTTTGGCATGAAGGGAACTAAAAACTGAAGGAGTTGGGGAAAACCCTAGTTGTGGCCTAGCAAATACTCACCCAGTGTTTGACCCTACTCTGTGGTCATGGCTGTGCCCCACTAGGGACAGGTAGGACAGGTGAAGCTCTGGGTACAGAGACTATGACTGGATGATCCAGCATGTTCTTGTGCTGCCACCATCTGCCCCTTCCCACTTACAATGATCAGAGTGCACACGGTCACTAAAACTGCCTTTCTGCATGAGTCACAAGAACAACTTATTATCTCAGTGAACATCTGAAGCCTCCTGTATAATGGACAGGTCTCTTTATCCCTCTTTACTTGAAAGAGGAAATGAGGGGATTCCAGCAAGGGGGAAGGTATCATTTCACCCTTGGCTCATGGCTCATGATACTACTATGAGTATGAGCCATGCAAAGAACCCAGATCTTTAAAAACCAGGACCACATGTGGTTTATTTTGCATCTATAGCAGTATTTAGCTCAGGACCTTGTCCAGAGTCAGTTGTTAATGAATAAATGAGCAAGTAACAAAGCTTGTGTCCTCAGAGTCTGGCATAACAGTATCTGCCTATTGAAGGATGGGATTAGGAGCAAGGCCGAGGCAACAAGTCCCACTCTGCTTCTTGCCAACTTCAGTGGACTTCTATTGTTTTGGCCTGACCAGCAACCTCTCTACCTTCTTCAGGAAACAGCATGCTGGTTTTCTAGTGATATACCATCTCTTCTTCATTCTTGATTTAATTAATCTGATTTGGGTGAACATGACTACCCTAGATTCCAGTGGCCATGTGACCTAACCCAGAAAATCACAGAATCAAGTGAATGACTTATAAACGATTTCAATTTTTTGAGGCAAAAAACTCCTACATTAGAAAATGATTTTATCCAAGTAAATCCAGATGGCAATATTCACAATAAACTGCTTTCAATGGCCCTGGTCTCTCGCCTTGAAAATATGAGATGGTTATAGCAGTGATACAGGTTACCTTGTCCTCAGGCATCAGAGAACATTTATACAAATGAGTAAGTGGGAACAAATTAGGTTCCATCTCATGTCGATAAAACTTCAAGAGGAACAAGCACCCCTTGATCTGATTGTTAGAGCCAGCTCGGCTACACGGAGATGTGTTTCAGTTTGTACAGGAATCAGGGTGGAATTTATAATGCATTTTGAAGATCTTATTCTTCAAACACATATATTAATGCAAAACAAAGAAAAGCAGCCTTATCTACATCTTGGGCAACTTGTTGACTTTGGAATGAGGGTCTCTGAAAGTCTGTGATTTCATCACCTGTGATCTTTTCATTTCTGGCCAGGTCCTAAGCTTTTGGTTGGGGTGCTATCAATAGTTCAATTCAGTTCCCTCCCAACTGGATATGGTCTCTGTTGGTTCCATGGTCAGGATAGGCCTAATCAATGACCATGAGGTGGTGACATCATCTGCAATTGTCTATGGGACTTGCCAACGTTGGCCACTCCTGGGCAGTGAGCCAGACACCAAACCTCAGTTAGGTCTATTAAATGTCACTTTTGTTCCAGGGCAAGTGGCGTTTGAGTAGCTCCTTCACTAGGCTAAGTGAGGGGGCAATGGGATCATCTTCTAAAACAACCCTTGGTTTCAACAACGGCTTATGTGATTCATTAGGCCAACCCAAAGATCACATGGGCTCTTCACATAACTACTGTTTTGAGAAGGGCAGCAGCCTGACTCTGGGCCAAGATCCAATGTCTCAGCTGTGCAGTCTCAGGCTATGGGCACCTCAGGAGGGACAGGGTCCCTAAAGTGTCTGCCAATGTGGAGCCTCTACAGAGAAGATTCCATACCAAGGGGCTTCTGATAGCAGAAGACAAAATAAAAGTCATCCTCATTCCTTGGAAATGTTTAAAAAATGAATATGGAAGCAGAATTAGTTTCTATCCTTCTCATCGGAGAACCAGTCCTTTGGATTCACCAAACTTCATTTCCAGGTAAAAGGTTGCAAACTTGGGATTCATTACTATTTATTGAAACCAAAAGATAACATAATTGGAGATTTGTCCCAGCATATTTTTTCTTCTTTTATCACTCCTGCATCTGTTTTATTTTATTTTATTTTTTATTTTTTTGCATTTGTTTTAATACTAATGTTAGTCATCTCTAAATTGAAAATGGGGGATAAGGGTGCCAAAGTCACCTTGCTTAATTATCAACAAACCAAAGAAGCAGAGCTCACAGGAATTTTGACTTCTGAGCCATCCCCACCTCCTGAACACACTACATGTACTCAGCAGAGATTTGAGCACATAGATGATGACAGGACTATCCCCTTTCCAGAGAGAAAAGTCTGAATGTTGCATGACTATGGCTGTGGCTCCAGAATTACATCCTCCCTCCATTCATCCAAAACATCCTTTCCAAAAGGAATTCCTTTTCTATGAAGCCGTTTTAACAAGTCCAATGCTCTGCTCAGGAGACCCTACCAGAATTTACTAGCTTGAAACTACAATTTTAGTCGAAGGAATCATAAGAACTAATCAATTCCAGTGTATGTGCACCCTTCGTTATACTCTTGTTTCCCCCCTGCTTTATTTTCAGAAAGTATTGATTTTTTAAAAATTTCTTTTTAAAGATTTTGGTTATTTATTTAAGAAAGAGAGAGAGAGAGAGAACATGCACAGGGAATGAGAGAGACAGAAATGGAGGGACATGGAGATGGAAAGAGAATCTCTAGCAGATTCTGTGTTAAGTGTGGAGCCCGAAGTGGGGCTTGATCTAATGACCCTGAGCTGAATCATGACCTGAGCTGAATCCAAGAGTTAGACACTTAACTGACTGAGCCACCCAGGTACCCCTCAAAAGGTATTTAAAGGAGCTTCCACCATTAGTTCCTTTCTGTCTCACACTCGAATCTATATGGTTTGAACTCTGCAGTGATCCGTGGCTTGGCACAAACTGCATGTGAGAGCAGGAGCAGGAGAGCAGGCACAGTGTTTGCAGTCCAGGTGTGCATGACCTGCCTGGGGAACAGTAGAGAGAGACCTGGGTGACCACTCTCCCAGCAGAGGTCAGGAGTGTGTACACATGGTGAGCAAGTCACTAGCTGGTCTCATGGCATCTGCTTGTTTCCATGCTTCTGGATATACAGCAGTTAGGTGCACACATCCCACCTTGCTTTCTCTGACTCTATGTTCAGAACTGTGTGAGGGCTCCTGTCTGCCACTCCACTTCCCAGGGAGGGGGACCCCTCAGTGAAGAGGCATGTTACTCTGAAGGTGCTCAGACACTACCCCATACCAAAACCAACAGGGCAGTGACACATCCACCAGCACAAGAAATTTGGTGCCTAGGGCCTACAGTCCTGTGAGGAGCTCACAGAAATATTTTAATTTTAATTTAAAGTCAGAAAAAAAGTGAGTACAATGATAATGAATATAAGATAATTAATCCAGCCTGGATTATATTTACCTTCATATAATGCAGTCATAACATATAATTTTTAATATTTCTTCTATATAGGAGAGAGCCCACAAAGGCAAAAGTACTCAGGGCACCTGAAAGCCCTATGTGGCCTAAACACCTGACATCTTCTGACTACAAGAAGGCTAGGAAACTAGAAAGCCAGAGCACAGAAATGCCTTTTTCCTTCCTTCTTTCAATCATTCAATCCTTTCTTTTTTCTCTCTTCCTTTTTCCTTCTCTCCTTCCTTCCTTCCATGCACCCGAGAGGAAAAAAAAAAATGTGTGCCTGAAACAGTGGCCAGAGAGCCTGCATCTGTCAGGGAAGATGTTTAGAGGGAGCCACACTACCCATATCAAGTGAGAAAGAAGCCCATGGGACCCAGTGGAAGATGCCTGGCTTCACACACTGCCCCAGCCTCCAAGAACAGGCCTTCCTCCAGGTCCTCATCCTGGCTCCATCACTCCTCTGGTTGATACTGTTGAGCATCTACTCCAAGTCAGACACAAAGATGACAAGGACCTGCCTCTGCCTTCTAGGCCCTCCCTGATGGGAAGGGACATGGAACAAACAGGCAATGACAAAGCAGTGTGACACACATAATGAGTCATGCCATGGTCAGGTGGGTCCAGCTGCAGAGGCAGGACTCTTTTCCAGAGAAGCGCCCCTGTAGCCCAGAGAGGAAAGGTGTGGGGAGGCCAGAGAGTAAGAGCAACATAATGGGGATTGTGTGTCAAAACACTCACCCTCTGGCTACGGAGATTGATTGCAAGGAGACAAAACTGGAAGCAGGAGGCATTTAAGGAAATGGAAGTAATCCAAGACAGAAGGATGTGAATCTGAATGAATGTGGAGGCACTGGGATAGAGAGGAACCGAGCAAACGTGAGACAATGAAGTGAGATCTCTAAACTCAGAGATGAGTGAGGTGGCTCAAACCCCCTGGGTTATCAGGAAGATGTGGATCTCCTGGGAATGGCACAGAGAGGAGGTTGGGTGGCTGGGTCTGGAGTGTGTTGATTTTGAGAAGCACCTAGATAGGCTTTGGTGGGCATGTGGAAACCTGGCAGTCTAAGCCAGAGATAAGCAGTTTCCTCAAGTGAAGGAAGGCTGGGGTTTAGATAAGCCTACCTGTTCCTGTTATTGCCAGAGGCAACCAGAATGGATACTCCAATGGATGCTCTAGGAGTTGCTGGCTTTTTACCATGTTGTGAAGACTTCGTCCAAAATGCCTTCCTGGAACCCCTTGACAAAGTCTGTGATTCTGAGGACCACTGGGAAACAGCAGCAGGCTACTGCCCACAGGACAGCAGTCCCTCCCTCTACCTGGCTATACCTGGCCCCAGCACCTCAGGCCTCAGCTCCCACACCTACTGCCTGCTCTCTGCAGCTATCTGTTCCCAGGCTAAAGTACTGGGCTCTCAGCTCAGTACCCACAGAAGCAATGGAACATGAGGAGGGTGGGTGAGAAAGGGGAAAGGGGGCAGGGTGGGGGGAGGTGGGAGGCAAGAAAGGGAGCAGATGGGAAGGCAAGGAGATGTGATTACTGGCTAGCCTTGTGTGACCTTGGGCAAGTCCCTTTCTGAAACTCTGTCCTCAACTGTTAGAAGTTAGACTGTTCTACTGATTTCCTCAGCGGCCTGCAGTGTTAGTATATGGCAAGTCTAGGAACTCATGGATCCAGAGAGCCTAGGCCATGGGCACTCACTGGCTCTCACACCTATATCTGAGTCCTCCCATTCATGGCATGGTGTACTCAGAGCTTCCTGGCTGGGGTGAAAAGTTCCTCCCCTAACCACCCTTGCACTTTTTCTAACTAGCTAGTCCAACAGAGAGAGCAGTCTCAACTGCTCTCAGCTTCAGCCAGACCCTCCCTTTGCCTGGTGGGGTGGCCCTGGCTCCCTCCACCCCTAGCACTCTTTCCTGTAGTCCTTGCTGGCCCAGAGAGGGACTCCTAAATGCCTAGAGAGTGGGCAAAGCCCTCCCCTTTGCCACCTTTCCTAACCCATTGAGTGTTTCCGTCTTCCAGGAGCTTGTATGAAGCTGACAGGAGCATCCCCCAGACCCTTTGTCCAGACTCATGAGCCTGTATTCCTGTCCAAGCAAGACCCCAAGACTTGGTGAGCCTCAGCCTGGGTTCTCTTCCTTGGGGTGCAGGTGTCACACACAGGGGTGGGCTGCCCACCTCATTCCACATGCAGAGTAACCAGTCCATGATGGTAGGCAGGAGTAATAAAGCCCCCCATGCCAGCGATGGGCAGAGAGGTTGCCATGGAAAGGGGAGTCAGCAAACCAGCTGGTGCTGGAAAACACTTCAGCATTTAGACAGATGTGATACTAAGGTCGGTAGAGCGCATAGGACAAAGCTTTGTTCTGCTTCAACAGCATAAGGGAAGAAAGGCTCTTGGACGCTTGAATAGATTTTATTGTGGCCTTGGCTCCAAGTTCAGTTCTAAGGACTCAGAGAGTTTACTGCTTATTTGTGAACTTAGGAGAGAGAATAAGAAACAAACAAAACCTAGTGCTTGACAACCATACTCTACCATGTGAAATCACTTTCCCAAGCTCCAAGGAAGCAGAGAGGGAAAAGCCAGAGCCCCTCACATCCAGGCATTTGTTACCTGCTTGAGAGACAATGACAAAGAGATTTCAACACCAAGTGGCAGATGAAGACCTAGCAGTTCAGAGAGGGATGAAGAGTCCCAGGCCCTCTTGGTGCGCACACCTGTGGTTTAATTCTCTGTGCAGGGACAGGTTTGAGCTGACGTTGCCTTCCCAAACCTCCCAGCAGGTTCTGATTGATAGGGGCCAGACAGCACACCAGCTGACCACCCTACTCTGTTGAACATAACCCATCCCCAGGTCAGCTTATCACTCCCCTTTTCCATCAAGGGAGATGGGAGCTTGGAGAAATCAGGCAACCTCCACAGTTAAGGGGCAGAACCCACATTCACAAGCTGGTTCATCAGATTCCTAAACCCATGAGAGATGGGAGAGAAGAGACTGGCCTAAAAGAGTTGGGCTCTGAGCAGAACTTAGCAGACAACTGGGAGAGGAATATTCCAAGCAAAGGAAACAGAGCAAAGAAAAGATTTAAAGGATTAGATTCAACATGAGAAACATTTTGCCATTTGTTTGAGTCAAGTAATTTATGCTCTAGACTTGCTTCTGCTCAACTCCGTGGAATGCTTAATCTTTCTGAAATTTAATTCCTCTCTTGCAAGATGGGGTATATTGCAGGGTCGTATGGATGCTGTGTTAAATGTAGTGTCAGCCATGAAGGTGCTTTCAGATGGTCAAGGCACCAAATAAGTATAGGACACTGTTGTTAAATAGATTAAGTTTACAGGTGACTACCAAGTTAAGCACAAGCAACCCATGTGAAAAAAAAGACACAGTATATCAAGATTTGTTAGGAAAGGAGGCAAGTAGAAGCCTCTTGTGATGCTGCTCCCTGCTCTTGCCATTTCCCAAGCTTCTCTGAAGCTCTCCACTGCCCCCGTCTTCTACAGGGCGAGTGGCTATAAGAGGAAACATGCCCACAGAGGGGGCCGGCACAGTTCCCTGGTAGATCACACCCTCACCGGCCACTTCCCTGTGTGACAGCACCACGTGGCTGTGGGCTTTAAGTGCAGAAAATGCACTTGAGAATTGGTCCAGAGAAACACATGGTGGGTGATCCTGACGTCCTCAAAGCCACTGCCTAATGTCCCTGCTCCTCATGGCCACCTCCAAATCACCTACCCAAGAATCTCCTGTCCACGGACTCCAAGGTCTCTCAAACTCTGCTAGTCCAGCTGCCTTGGCCTCCACAAGAAAAGGCTTTTTTTGACTTCTACTTCTATGTATTTACTAAATTTCACCTTATTTCTGTAAAACTATTCAAAAAATAGGAAAAAAATAGAAAAGTGCAATTACCCCACAGCCCACCACCTAAAAAAAACTTAAAAATTGTGTGTGTGTCAAAAGTCCAGGGCGAGATGGCTTCCCAGGGTAATTCTATCAAACGTTTAAAGAAGAAAAACAATACCTATTCTACTAAAGCTGTTCCATAAGATAGAAAGGGATGGAATACTTCCAAACTCATTTTATGAGGCCAGCATCACCTTAATTCCAAAACCAGACAAAGACCCCACCAAAAAGGAGAATTATAGATCAATATCCCTGATGATCACAGATGGAAAAATTCTCAACAAGATACTAGTCAACAGGATCCAAAAGTACATTAAGAAGATTATTCACCATGACCAAGTGGGATTTATCCCCAGGATGCAAGGTTTGTTCAACACTTGTAAAGCAATCAATGTGATTGATCATATCAGCAAGAGAAAAAACAAGAACCATATGATCCTCTCAATAGATGCAGAGAAAGCATTTGACAAAATACAGCATCCATTCCTGATCAAAACTCTTCAGAGTGTAGGGATAGGGAACATTCCTCTGCATCTTAAAAGCCATCTACGAAAAGCCAACAGAAAATATCATTCTCAATGGGGAAACCCTGGGAGCCTTTCCCCTAAGACCAGGAACACGACAGGAATGTCCACTCTCACCACTGCTATTCAACATAGTCCTAGAAGTCCTATCCTCAGCAATCAGACAATAAAAGAAACAAAAGGCATTCAAACTGGCAAAGAAGTCAAACTCTCCCTCTTTTCAAATGACATGATGCTGTACATAGAAAACCCAAAAGACTCCACCCCAAGATTGCTAGAACTCATAGAGCAATTTGGCAGTGTGGCAAGATACAAAATCAATGCCCAAAAATCAGTGGCATTTCTATACACTAACAATGAAACTGAAGAAAGAGAAATTAAGGAGTCAATTCCATTTACAATTGCACCCAAAAGTGTAAGATACCTAGGAATAAACCTAACCAAAGAGGTAAAGGATCTATACCCTAAAAACTATAGAACACTTCTGAAAGAAATTGAGGAAGACACAAAGAGATGGAAAACTATTCCATGCTCATGGATTGGAAGAATTAATATTGTGAAAATGTCAATGCTACCCAGGGCAATGTACACATTCAATGCAATCCCTATCAAAATACCATGGACTTTCTTCAGAGAGTTGGAACAAATCATCTTAAGATTTGTGTGGAATCAGAAAAGACCCCAAATAGCCAGGGGAATTTTAAAAAAGAAAACCATATCTGGGGGCATCACAATGCCAGATTTCAAGTTGTACTACAAAGCTGTGATCATCAAGACAGTATGGTACTGGCACAAAAACAGACACATAGATCAATGGAACAGAATAGAGAACCCAGAAATGGGCCCTCAACTCTATGTTCAACTAATATTTGACAAAGCAGGAAAGACTATCCACTGGAAAAAGAACAGTCTCTTCAGTAAATGGGGCTGGGAAAATTGGACAGCCACGTGCAGAAGAATGAAACTAGACCATTCTCTTACACCATACACAAAGATAAACTCAAAATGGATGAAAGATCTAAATGTGAGACAAGATTCCATCAAAATCCTAGAGGACAACATGGGCGACACCCTTTTTGAACTTGGCTACAGCAACTTCTTGCAAGATACATCTATGAAGGGAAACAAAAACAAAAATGAATTATTGGGACTTAATCAAGATAAAAAGCTTCTGCACAGCAAAAGAAACAGTCAAAAAAACTAAAAGGCAACCTACAGAATGGGAGAAGGTATTAGCAAATGACATATCCGATAAAGGGCTAGTATCCAAGATCTGTAAAGAACTTATTACAGCAATGTCCACAATAGCCAAACTGTGGAAGGAGCCTCAGTGTCCATCAAAAGATGAATGGATAAAGAAGCTGTGGTTTATGTATACAATGGAATATTACTCAGCCATTAGAAATGACAAATACCCACCATTTGCTTCAACGTGGATGGAACTGGAGGGTATTATGCTGAGTGAAATAAGTCAATCGGAGGACAAACATTATATGGTCTCATTCATAAATAATAGTGAAAGGGAATAGAAGGGAAGGGAGAAGAAATGGGTAGGAAATATCAGAAAGGGAGACAGAACATGAAGACTCCTAACTCTGGGAAACGAACTAGGGATGGTGGAAGGGGAGGAGGGCGGGGGGTGGGGGTGAATGGGTGACAGGCACTGAGGGGAGCACTTGACAGGATGAGCTCTGGGTGTTATTCTGTATGTTGGCAAATTGAACACCAATAAAAAATACATTTATTATTTAAAATAATTAATTCATTAATTAAAAAAAAAGAATGCCAAAATAAGAAGACATGTTTTCCACCCTAAAAAAAATAAAAATAAATAAAAAGATAAAAAAAAGAACTTATTAAACTCAACAGCAAAGAAACAAACAATCCAATCATGAAATGGGCAAAAGACATGAACAGAAATTTCACCAAAGAAGACATAGACATGGCCAACAAGCACATGAGAAAATGCTCTGCATCACTGGTCATCAGGGAAATACAAATCAAAACCACAATGGGATACCACTCACACCAGTGAGAATGGGGAAAATTAACAAGACAGGAAACAACAAATGTTGGAGAGTATGTGGAGAAAGGGGAACCCTCTTACACTGTTGGTGGGAATGTGAACTGGTGCAGCCACTCTGGAAAACTGTGTGGAGGTTCCTCAAAGAGTTAAACATAGAGCTACCCTACGACCCAGCAATTGCACTGCTGGGGATTTACCCCCAAAGATAGAGACGCAGTGAAACACCGGGACACCTGCACCCCAATGTTTGTAGCAGCAATCTCCACAATAGCCAAACTGTGGAAGGAGCCTCGGTGTCCATCGAAAGATGAATGGATAAAGATGTGGTTTATGTATACAACGGAATATTACTCAGCCATTAGAAATGACAAATGCCCACCATTTGGTTCAACGTGGATGGACCTGGAGGGTATTAGGCTGAGTGAAGTAAGTCAATCGGAGAAGGACAAACATTATATGGACTCATTCATTTGGGGAATATAAAAAATAGTGAAAGGGAATAAAGGAGAAAGGAGAGAAAATGAGTGAAAATATCAGTGAGGATGACAGAACAAGAGAGACTCCTAACTCTGGGAAATGAACAAGGGGTGGTAGAAGGGGAGGTGGGTGGGGGTGGGGGGTTGGGGTGACTGGGTGATGGGCACTGAGGGGGGCACTTGACGGGATGAGCACTGGGTGTTATACTATATGTTGGCAATCAAACTCCAATAAAAAATATACCAAAAAAAAGTGTGTGTGTGTGTGTGTGTGTGTGTGTGTGTGTGTGTGTGTGAATGTTATATCAGAGGTTACCCAAACCTACATGCAGAAGAACAGATTTCTGGAAATAATCATGTAAAATGGCATTTTAATACATAGCTTTTTAAAAAGCAAAAGCATTAAATTCAGTTTCACTGAATTTATCATGAAAAAATGAAAATGACTAACAAATTCAGTTTCATTGAATTTATCATGAAAGATGAAAATGACTAACAAATTTTCAAAAGAATCTTTCTTTTATTTGGCAGATAACTTTGTTTTTTTTAATAAATTAATTTTTTATTGGTGTTCAATTTACCAACATACAGAATAACACCCAGTGCTCATCCCGTCAAGTGTCCCCCTCAGTGCCTGTCACCCATTCACCCCACCCCCCACCCTCTTCCCCTTCCACCACCCCTAGTTCATTACCCAGAGTTAGGAGTCTTTATGTTCTGTCTCCCTTTCTGATATTTCCCACACATTTCTTCTCCCTTCCCTTATATTCCCTTTCACTATTATTTATATTCCCCAAATGAATGAGAACATACACTGTTTGTCCTTCTCCGATTGACTTACTTCACTCAGCATAATACCCTCCAGTTCCACCCACGTTGAAGCAAATGGTGGGTATTTGTCATTTCTAATGGCTGAGTAATATTCCGTTGTGTATATAGACCACATCTTCTTTATCCATTCATCTTTTGATGGACACCGAGGCTCCTTCCACAGTTTGGCTATTGTGGACATTGGGCAGATAACTTTGTATTCTATTATTGCAAAATCTTACAAACATATGGAAAAGCAGAATGAACAATAAAATGCCCTTACTGTCCACTTTGAACAAATCTAGGCATGTGCCTAGGTTGAAAAGTTTTTCTTTCTTTTTTTCAATGAAAATGTTAATGAAAAAATAATTCACTGACAGAACTATACCTGGCGCCTTTCCTGGCCACTGCAGAGCACCTGCTTCTGCCTGGCCTTCACCTCGAGTTGCACTTCCCAACCTGGGCTTCCTGTCCTGTGTCCCTTGGTGGGTGCCCTCCAGGAACCAAGGGGCAGCTCTCACTCCAGCCAACAGCACTTGACTGGGACTCTTTCAAGAGTTAGCAGTGAGGTCACTGTGAGTCCCACCCATGACCTGCCAACAGTGTTGATCCAACTGGAGCTTGCTCCTTTCTGTGGCCCCCACCACTCAGCACTTACCCAGGATTTGTCACCACCTTTCCCAGACTCCTCCCCTAGCAAGGCCTCCCTGCCTTGTCTCCTGGGCCATAGAGACTTTTTTTTCAGTGTCTTTTGCTAAATATGCCCTTTTTGTATAAATAAAAGATAACTTGGAAAAAAAAAAAAAAGCCTGTTTTCCCAACTAGTCAAATTCCGTTCCTGGATGCTGGACACTGGGCACTCAACACCTACCCACCCACCCCACACCTCCATAGTCAAACCAGACACAATGCCCCACAAGCATTTTACATTCATTGTCTTGTATCCTCATCCTTATCTAGAAAGTTGGCCCTGTTATTATCTCTGCTCTAGGGAAATGAGGACTCAGAAAGCAAAGCAACAAGTTCAGGTAGAAAGGGCAAAGCTAAGATACAAATTCAGATCTGTCAGACATCAGAGCCTGGGTGCTGGAGCTAATTTCTAAAAGGATTTTGGGCTATATGTAAGCTGTCTGGGTACTTATGCTGACAAGGAACAAAAATTTGGATGAAAAAAAGTTTTCAAGAGCAGCTGGTGACATCAGAGCTCCTAACCCCAAGCAAAGTGAGAGGAGATTTCTGTCCAAGAGATCATTTCCCTGGGTTTCCTACAAGAAAAGACTATTTGGAAATCCTCTCCTCTCTCGACTGTGGCAGGCAGTGAGACTGAGTAGAGTATTGTTCAAATGATGATGAAAACTGAGCATGGCTGGGCCACCCAGGCTAATGCTTCCAGAATTCTACCGACTGACCACAACAATTCAGTGAGTTGTGAATCTCATATATTAGCAACAGATGAGGGTATTTGTAAAAGTTGGAAATTCAAAACAATCATTTTTGGAGGATGATTTTATAGTAGCGATTGAGGTTTAAAACCAACAATAAGCCTGTATTTCTTGAGGCTGAAGCTCAAAGCCAGCCTGATGGTACCAGCTACCAGCTCCAAGGGCACAGAGGCAGTGAGATGAGCCAGTCTGACACCATGTACACTGGGACCCCACATCCACCATCACCAGCTACGGTCTCCCTCCCTTAGTCCTCAGGCACCAAAGAATCCATGTGCGGATTCTATCACTCAGGGTACAAACAGGAGACAGAAAGCACATCAGTAATTTGAACAGGAAAAGTGCAACATAGAAGTGTATTAACTAGTAACAAGAGATTTACTACTGAGAAGGGATAAAAGAGCTCTAAAGAATACTGTAGGGCTAAGCGAGAACTCCAAGCAAGGAGCCAACTTGGCTGGGTCTCAGACCTCAGGGAGATGGTGGTCATGGGGTTTTCTGAGCCACTTCTAGTACACAGCCTGGGCCAAGGCTGGAAAGCAGGATGCCTCCCAGGGTGTGAGCATATCTTGGTGGAAGGTAAGAGCCCCAGGGTGTCACACACGCCACTGGCAACTATGCCATAGGGGCTAGAAAGGAGAAAGCACCTGCAAAAGTAAGAGCCTCTTCCTTCTCCAATGTATTTCCAGAACCATCTACTGACAAATCTAACAACAACAAGAAAATGTTTACAGGGTCCAGCTCCAGCATCTCAAAGCAAGGCAGAGATGCGTGGATTTGGAGTTGCGGAGAAATAGATAGGTACCTAGCTGCAGCACTGTTTGCAACAGCTGCAAACTGGAAATAACCTACATGCTCATTGATAAAATAGGATAAGTAAGCAAAATGTGGTAGAAACATACAAATGAATAGGACACTGCAATAAAAATGAGTGAATTCTAACCACACACAATTACATGGCTGAACCTCAGAAACATAAACTTGAGTGGGAAAAGAAGTTGCAATAGATAACATATTTACAAAGCTTAAAAACCAGTAAAACAGTATGATATATTGTTAAATGATACATATAGACATAGAGCAGCTACTTTTAAATGAGCAAAATAATGAAAAAAAAATACTCAGAGAGGCTACTTCTGAGAGTGAAATGGATATAGGACAGGGAAGAAGCACACAGTAGTTTCAAATGTATTGGTAATATTATAGTTCTTGTATTGATGGCAATTTCACGAGCATTCATTTGATTACCATGCCTCAAAGTTTACACAAATGTAACACTCGTTACCTATGTACCTCTGTGCATGTCAGAATTGCTTCATAAAGTACAAGGAATCAAATTTTATGAGGTGGGTTTGGGAGTTACCTGGTCTAACAACTGCTCCTATTCAAAAGGCCTGGATATCTTAATTGATACAGATCCATATGAGCCAGCAGGTGCCAGGCTATTGGCAAAACAAATGCAAACGTTGCAAAAACATAAGCAAAAACGCCCAGGACAAAGGAAGCTATAGTCCTCCATCACTCTGTGAGGATCAGATTACATCGAGCTATCTGTCCCCAGTCCTGAGGGACCTTCCAGGAACACAGACCATCTGGAGCACTTTCCAGTAACACACGAATGGGCGTTCTTACAGCATGAAGAGCAGATTTAGCCTAGGTAGCTCACAACCTGGAGCAATGGTAGGAGAAGGTGGAGGGTACTGGATCTGGGCTCAATTAAAAGAACGATTTGCACAACTGAAAATAACAAGTGTTGTGAGGATGTGAAGAAAATGTAATCCTTGCTTCTTGCTTGGGGGGAAATGTGAAATGGTACAGCCGCTGTGGAAAATGGGACGGCATTTACTCCTAAAATTAAATATATAATTATGATATAACCCAGCAGTTCCACTTTTGGGTATATATTCAAAAGAACTGAAAAGAGGGATGCCTGGGTGGCTCAGTGGTTGAGCACCTGCCATAGGCTTAGCACATGGTCTTGGAGTCCCTGGATCAAGTCCTGTGTCAGGCTCCCCACGAGGGGCCTGCTTCTCCCTCTGCCTGTATCTCTGCCTCTCTGTGTCTCTCATGAATAAATGAATAAAATCTTAAAAAAAAAAAAAGAACTTAAAACAGAGACTCAAACAGATATCTGTACACCAATGTTCATAACAGCATTATTCCCAGTAGCCAAAAGTGAAAGCAACCCAAGTATCTACTGACAAAGGAATGGATAAAGAAAATGTGGTCTATATATACCATGGAATATTATTCAGTCTTAGAAAGCAAGAAATTCTGACCCGTACTACAATATGGATGAAACTTATGCTAGGTGAAATAAGCCAGGTACAAAAGAACATGTATGATTCTACTCACCTGAGATACTAGAATAGTCACGCCATAAAGACACAAAGCAGAATGGTGGTTGCCAGGGGCTAGGTGGAGGGGGTATGGGAGGCAGTGTTTAATGAACATGGAATTCCAATTTAGGAAGACAAAAGTTCTGGAGATGGACCGTGGTGATGATTATACAACAATGTGAATGTACTTAATCCACAGATCTGTATACTTAAAAAATAGTAAATGTTATGTTATGTGTATCTTACCACAACTTAAAAAAAGAACCATGTGTACTGAATAGAATGGGCTGTCTTGGCAAGTTCCTTGTTACCAAAAAGGTTCACACACAGCCTGGGCAACCATCTTGTTGGGAACAATCTAGATTGGGAGCTCTCATGGCTCTGGCCAAAAGCTCTGCTTGCAGGAACCCAGTGTGGGGTTCAGGAGCTGGGAATGGAATATAAGCAGGCTCCCTACATCACAAAGGAGTCAGCCTGTATCTAGGAAAGGTAGATGGGTCTCACCAGCAGACTGAGCTATATCCTGTCACAGACACTCAGGCTTGAGATACACCTGAAGGAAGGTGGGATGGTCTGGAGACTTCTCTCTCTCACTGACACAGGGTCCCCAGGAATGAACTTAACTGCTTTGGGGTTTAGGCCTAAGCCCCAGGCCCTCAGTGTTACCAAGCACCTTCTGTTTTCATCCAACACAGTGTCAATCTTTGGCAGGACCAAGCCCTTAGATAAGTCCCACCACAGGTTACCGGGTCCCTGGCCGGGATCCTGGCCTAGCCCAGTACTGACACCAGGTCCCAGCCTGAGCCGGGTGACCACACAACTCTCTCCAAACCAACCAACTTTCACTGTTTCCTGATAATGATTAGGGCCCAATGTAGTCTTACTGATAGTGTGAAAACTTAGAAATCTTAACTTTGAACTGCAACATACATCTAGACAGTAAAAAAGGAACTAAAAGCATACCTCTGCCAAGAATTTCTGATAAGCTCAAAAGCTCAGTCCTCAACAAGAATAAAACCTGGACCAGCTTTGAGGTCACCCTTCTGCCCTGAATTCCCCAAAAGAAAGTATTTTTGAAATAATGAATTGAACTTCTTACCTGTCCTTATCCTTCAAAACTCATTTTCAAAGCCATCTCTCTCAGAAGCCACTCACCTTACTCAAGCAAAATCAGGCTGTGTGTCTTCACAGGGTTTGGTTTCTACCCCTGTCTCAGCACCTACTGTGGTTTTCTTGCCAACCAGGTCCAGGAGCTCAGTGATGGCATGATTTCCAATACCGCAAAGTGCATGGCATGCAGTAAACACTCAACACATGGTTGCTGAAAAAGTAAATGCATGCATGCATAAGAATGAATACAGGAAAAGCATAATTTTTAGCTTTGAGCCCAAAATTTGCTTGACTCATTATGACACCTAGTGGTGACTAGTCTCCATTGCAGACCCAACAGAATCTGCATAATTACCCTAAATGCATTTCCTTTTGTTCCAGCAAAGGCCTTCTGAGTGCCAGCTATGTGCCAGGGACCATGTGAGTGCAGGGGACATTTAGAAGCTGGTCAGTACCTACTCTTGAGGGGTTTTAGGCCAGAGGCATCAAGTGCTGCTCACCACCACAGAGAGTCAGTATTGTCATTAATGTTACACCATCCTAGGGAGAAATGAAGGACACTGAAGCTCCAATGGCCATGGACCCAATGTGAAGAAGAGCAGCTTCTGAGAGAAATGGAAACCCTATTACCTGAGCTAC
Organism: Canis aureus; assembly: GCF_053574225.1. Lineage (NCBI taxonomy): Eukaryota > Metazoa > Chordata > Mammalia > Carnivora > Canidae > Canis > Canis aureus. The sequence goes on from NC_135621.1 coordinate 45,020,396, forward strand.
ATTGTAACATCATCCTGTTTATCATTCTCTTTAAAGCTAACTTGGGTTCCAAGTTTCAGGGTATTGTCCCAATATTATTTCTGGCTTCAGCCAACATTCCTGGAAAGTTACTACCTAAAGCCACTCTGGCTTCCTTTATGCCTCCTCCTACTGGAGGAAGGATGCTAGGGAAGGAGACTGAGAAAGAGAACCCAGTCCTGCTTTTTAGTCTCTGTTTCCTTCAGCCATTTTTTCCCTTCTACTTCTCCAATCAAGCTTATATAAACTTGATACCATTTGTCTTTCAATTACGTGAAGGAATAATTTTTAGCTATGGACCAAAATAATACTTGGCTCATTATGACACCTAGTGTCATCACTAAATACATCAGCTATGGTATACTGACCCTATGGAATACCAGTTAGCCACCAGACATCAAGATGTAATGCTATCTTATCACTAAAATATGTCCCGAGTAAGCTTTAACAACAGCAACAAAAATGTCAGAACCAGCTCTAAATCCAAACACTGTGACTAGAAAGGATGTTCATTAAAACTTACCTATGTGTTTATGATAGTTTACTTTTTTGTATATTTTTAATATTTTTACATGGCAAGAATACATTGTTTTAAAATCAGAAAAACAGGAGCTATCTTCATAAGCAAACAAACAATTAAACCCTGTTTCAAATATGTCAAATCCAGCTACTACACTTGACTGCTGAGGCAGGAGACAGACATACAGAAACACATAGGCATACAGATTGATAGATATATGAAATATAGATACATAGAAACATCACCTGTGAGAACAATGGGAAACCCACATTCTGAGATTCAAGGTGAACTATATGGTTCTTACTTTCCTTTGAAGTGACGTAGTTCTTTCTAATACCCCTAACAAGGCTAACGGACAGTAAGATCAATCTGTAACTATACACACTATAAAAATTCAAAACATAAAAGCAGTTATCAGCAGAGGCCTTGGGTTTTCCACGTTCCAGGATCTGGTACAGCTTCTCTGCCTAGAATAGACTCTTCCCAAGGCTCACATTTACAGTAAATGTAATTACACTTTAATGGCATTCATCTCATTCTGTCACTTTTTCCATAGCTCCTATTTTTAACCAGCACAATGGGAACATTTGTCCTCTGATTCACTGACGAGTTTTCAGGCCAGGAGTCTGGCTTTTAAAATGACAGTACCCTTAATCCTATCGCTGATTTTTTAAATGAAATAACAGCCTGTAATTAAAACAACGGAGCAGAGGCAACCTCAGTGAAATAAGAATCGCAACTCAGCACTAAATCCAGGTGATGGGATATGCCAGCCACTGTGCTAGAAGGTAGGAAATGGAGAACAAGTTTCTGATCCTGTCTTTGTGGCCTTGAAAGTCACTTGAAAGTCCTGCACCACAATCCCTACAGAAAGGGGCACTGATTCTTAGATTCCGTTCAGTGAGGCCCACCCAGTGGGAGTGATGAAAGTCAACCCGGGGCTTTTGCTCTTCTGGAAGAATCCCAGGTGACAGTTCTGCCCACTTGAGCAATGCACTTGGGTCTACCAAAGCTAATGGGGCTGTTGGGGCTCTCCATCCATGGTCCAATTATGTACCATGAAAAGGTGGAGTCTATCTCACCTGCCCCTAATTCTTAGCTGGCTAGTTTCAACCAGTACAATGTAATGAGAGTGAATCCCTGTGATGTCTGGGGTTAGGTTACAAAAAGCTACCTCCCTTCCTTCTAGCTGTCTTCACATGCTGGAACCCACAGAACCAGAACCCAGCTATCAGGATGTACAAAGCTGGGCTATGACCAAGACATGTGTGTAGGTGCTCCAGCTGAGCCCAAACTTCAAGCTATCCCTGTCTGGCCCCAGACATGTGAGCAAAGATGCTCCAGCCACCTGAGTCCCTCCCAGCATTGAGTCTTCCTCATTGACCAACATCGTGGAGCAAAGGCAAGCTGTGACCACCACCGTGGTATTGATTCACAGAATTTGTGAGCATAATAAAAGAGTGGTTGTTTATGTCACTAGATTTGTGGTAGGTTGGTGGGAAGCAGCAGCAATTGGAACTCCATTATCTGAGGTATGAGTTCATATAATAAACACTTACCTAGTGCCTACTGTATGTGAGGCCCTGTCCTAAGCAAGATACAAATATTAATTTGTATTATCATATTAACCTTTATAGCAGTCCTGAGAGGCCTATGCTATTATTGTCTGTATTTTACAGTTAAGGAAACTAAAGCTCAGAAAAGTTAAGTAACCCTACCCAAAGTTGCACAGCTACCACGTACCATTCAAACTGAGGTGATCTAGCTCAGAATGTGTATTCTTAAACTACCTAGTAGGTGCTTAGGTTCTGCACAAATCTTTGGAGACTTGATGCATCAACTCTACCTACACTATAGGCCCCAGCATCCACTGAGTATCCTTTCTTCCTTTATGCCTTACCTTGCTAAGATACCATCAGATGCTCCAGGGAAGCCCACTTATTTTGCTCCGGGGAAACCCATCTATTTTGTACACCTCAAGAAAGCACTAATCGATGCTTTGTCTTGAGGAAAGGAGAAGTTCATTATGCATCTTTCAGACCGACCTCACGGTGACTCCTGGTCCTGACCTGATTTTTCTCAGGCTCCAGGCAGGGGCTAATTTACATTGCTGCAGCCACACATGCAGCCAGAGATCACTTCTCTGGCTGCAAGCCTTTGCTCAGCAGTCATTTTATTTGGGTACACATTGAGTTCCTTGAATTCTTGTGTGCTTACTCAGCAGGCCCGCTGTCTCAAAAAGAGGACACTGCATGACAATGGCCTTCAAGAGCCCTTTGGAGCTTTTAGGCAGTGGATTTCTTTGCTTCTGTAAACATTTATACCCACCCGCTAGCAAATTCTGATCAATAAAGGATAATGCTTTGTGGTAGTTGTTTTAACAGAAACTCTTTTCCTAAACTCTACTGCCATTTAAGAGTTTTTCCTAAGACCATGGGGTCAAACTGATTGTGGTGCCATTAACTCATGCAAAAATTCTGTGCAGATGTCTCCTCTGCTCTAGGTATCAATCAAAAATGAACAAAACATTCCCTTTGGTTGAACCTTTTCAAACAAATAAAAGCCCTGGATAAAAGGGGCATAGCTTCCCTTACCCACCTATTTGCAAACTTAAAAGTAATTGCCAACCAACTTCTCAGGCTCTTCCCTCCTCTCCCCTCCCTCCTATTCCACCCCTCTCCTTTTCCATCTTTCCTTCCCTCCTTCAATCTCTCCCTCTTTACCTCCTCTCTTCCTTTTTTCTTTCCTTAAACTATATGCCTACTGGGTTTAGGGTAAGTACTACGGGAGGTCACAGATATAGGTGGACACTGGGAAAAGGTGGGAATAGCACCTATGTGACATAAGCCACATGTTACAAACTCATTAGAGGCAGATCCTATACAATTTACAATTCATTTTGAAGAGACCCCACCCCTCCCCCTCCACTATTCACTGACAAGCATACAAACGTGTCCACTAACACTGTAAGTTCATTCTCCCAAGACCTCTTGCTGCCATGAATATTAGCAGCAAGATCTGCCATGGCAAGCCTGGAGAGATGAAACAAGAAGCCTGGGAGGGAGTTCTCAAGTTCACAGAGCTTTCATTCTGCTTCATGTCCTGCTCCTGTTTGATTCTATTTTCTCTCTCATACTCATTCTAACACAATGAAAAACGGAAAATGTGCCTTGAACCCCAGCAGCAATCGTCCTACTGTCTCTGAAGGTGATCACGTGCTGCTACAAGCTATACATTATTCTAAAAGAACTCACATTTTAGAATCCTAAGAGAGAAGAGGTATGGCCCAAATGCTACACAGCCCAATACATGGCCTGATGTGGTTTAAACTCCCTCTTTCCATTTTAATACCATTCATGTAATTTAGAGGGTATATCCATTAAGAAGGCTGAGAAATTGTCTGAGATAGCCCCACTGACCAATATGTAGTAGAGACTTAGGAGAGACAAAAGTCAATGCCAAGACACAGCATTTAATCCACATGGAGGAGACTGTCTTGGAAAGTGATAAATACCACAATGTAAGTAAGAATATAAAATTCTCCAATGCTTTATACTAAGACTTACTTGCTAGGACTCCAAAAACATAAAGGATAACAGAGAGAGAGAGAGAGATGGGTATTTCCTAACATGATAAGAAAATGTAAAAGAGCACAGGAAAAAAGGAAAAAATAAGTAGATTATAGAAGGAGTATTATTCAATGGTGGCAATATAAAAGGAAAGAAAATATCAAAATTCCCCAAATAAGAAAGTTAAAAGATAATAATTTCAGATTCTTCCCAAACTGTACTGACAAGCTTTACCTTAAGAGTTTCTAGGTCGTTTAAATAATTGCAAGTATTAGGACCCAGCAACCAATCTCAAGTGAGCAAACTTGTCAGGATGCCAAACCCTCAACGCTTAAAAAAACCCAACAGGATGTTGGTGAGGATGACCATATTGATGTCAATCATGGCTACTATTATTGCTACATCAACAACAAGAAAACATCAGCAAACTGTTCTAGGTACTTTACAAATCTTGGCTTAATGGTAAGATGGTAACCATATTACTTGGATCCTTTTTACACATGAGAAAACCCAAAGCACCATGACAAGCCACCAGCTCTGCTGCAGGTGATAGTAAAGAAAAAGCTATCTGCTCCATGAAGATCAGATCTTCTGGGGTAATTTGGAGTCACCCCAAGTTTCAGGGTATGGTACTCATCCTGATACAGTCAAGAATATCCTTTGTTGAGTTGACCCAAAGGTAATCAAGTGTCAAGGATGGAGCTGAATCAACCAACATGATTTCAGACTTAATTACAAACCAGAGTACCAATTTATTAATTGAGATTCCTAAATTTCCATTGGTTCATGGTTCAGTCATTTTTTCACTGCACCCCTAATAAAGGAAATATCTAATCATTTCTTTTATTCAGTATTTAAGGCCAAACAACTTAATAAGCATTTATGTTCTAAACACTTTAGCTGTTTAGAAAAATATGAGCATTGAATGAAAAATAATATACTTTCTTATTAATGTGATGTGAGTGACTGTTGGGCTCTGCACTTTCTCCAACCTTGAAATTTGATCAGATGCTGTCACCCTCATCCCCTGCTCCATGTTGGTTTTTGAGCTGTACCTGCTTTTATCACAGCAACTGCTAAAACCCTGCTTTGCAAAGATCTGACATCATCAAAAGGAATGCAGTACAAGCTAATGCTTCATGTGTACTACCTGGAGCTAGCATTTCCTGCGATGTTCAATAAATTGCAGCACTGCTGTGCTTCCCTTGAAAACAGAATATCCCATTCCTGTGAACTTGCTGTGGGAAACCAGGCGCCTCAGTGCAGTTGGGTAACTGCATTAATTTACACTATGAAAAATAACTGTCAAGCGTACTGTACTTCTCACATATTTTCCCCAGTAGCATTGGGAAACCAACACAGAATCAGAAAACCTTTGGGACCGAGAGTCGATATGGAGGATGACCTGGGGTTGACCAATCTTTGATTTGGTTACTGCAGTTATAGTATAGTCTAGAACAGTATAGCTTGTGTTAGTGTGTGTGTGTGTGTGTGTGTGCACGCGCACACATACTATACTATTTCACCTGAATACTCAAATCCCAGGATCAAACAAAAACTCACAAGTTATTTTTTCTTTCATATAACATCTGCTAAAAGGCAAAGGCTTGATTTGTTAACTAACTACAACTTTTTATGAAATACATATGTATTTTTTTAAGATTTTATTTGAGAGAGAGAGAGAGAGAGAGAGAAAGCATGAGCAGGGGGAGGGGCAAAGGCAGGGGGACTGACTGTGCTGTGCACTGGGGCTCTATCTCATGACACTGGGATCATGACCTGAGTCAAAATCAAGAGTTGGACATTTAACTGACTGAGTCACCCAGAAGCCTAATGAAATATATATGTATTTTTAAATGTTTCTTTAAAAATTTTTCATCTAAGGGAATTCTTAGAGAAAGAATTCTCTAAAAGAAAGATACTTTCAAAAACAGTACTAGTTTTTAATTAAGAAAAACAGTATTTGCTTTAATCAGTGTGTAAGGAATAGTAGCAACATTTTTCCTATTAGGAAGTTCATATTTTCAGTATTTTAAAAGTCAGAGGCACCTGGGTGACTCAGTTAAGCAACTGCTTTCAGCTCAGGTCATGGTCCCTGGGTCCTGGGACCGAGCCCCGTGTTGGGCTCCCTGCTCAGTGGGGAACCTGCTCTTACCTCTCCTTCTGTCCCCTGGCTCATGCTCTCTCTCTTCCTCTCAAACAAATAAAATTTTTAAAAAGAGAAAAATGATAAATGTCAATAAAGAAAATGAGTTAATAATCTGCTCTCAAACCTAAAAGCTAGAAAGGTCAAGTTAAAATAATCTGCTGTGAGATATAACGACCTCATCTCACCAATGCCAAGCACATGTTCCCCCTCATTTTTAACATCTCTGGGGTCTGGGTGCATCTTGCAGGTGCTCTTGGCCAGGCAAGTGGCCTCAGTGATCACGCTATTATTGCTCGCCACCTTCTGGCTGGATCAAGAAATGCCAACTCAAACCTGGCGGAATGTCAGAGCTGGACTCAGGCCATTTTAGGAATGCCTTCACCTAAATGCATTTTGCTTCTATTTCCCTATTCATCTATGTACAAGACTATTATGTGCCAAGACTCTATGTCTGAATGTTGAAGGAAGCTCTTCCAAATATATGAAATAGGACCAACTTCCATGCAAGATCTGATTCATCTTGGACCACCAACATCCCTCCTAAAAGGCACACCACTGTGTCTGTCTGCCCCAGCTTGCCTCCCAGGCACAGACACTTGCTCAGTCCTTGTGCGTGCACACTCAAGAAGTGCAGGGGAGTTAACTCCTGGAAGCAGCCTTCAAGGGCAAGCAGGATTGGGAAATAAACAACTCAGGCTCCTGTCAGTGGGTAGACAACTGGATGCTTCTTTGAGGTCCTAAAGGGATTGAGTTTCTACTGCCTACCTGCAGCACTGAACTGATACTCAGTATTTTACTGGTCTTTCCCCTTCCCTGCCCCTCTCTCTCTCTCCCAGGTCCCTGCCTCCTGAACCCTGGGATCTCCTCTCAAATTCTGCACTCAAGTCCTTGGCTCAGGTTCTGCATTTGGGTGGATCCAAACTAAGAAACTTGTGCTTTTTATTACAGACATATGACAGTCAAGAACTGAACACGACCTTCCTTCCAGTAGTTTCAATTTCCATTTTGCTGTAATTCATTTGCCACCATATTTTTAAAATAAACTTTATTTTTTGGGTACAGTTTTAGATTTACAGAGAAATTAAGAATATGGTACAGATTTCCCAAATAACCCATACCCAGTTTCCCCATATTATGTGTGTATGGTACATCTGTTACAATTACCAAATCAATACTGATAATCATTTACAATCATTCATAAAGCCTGTATTTTATTCAGAATTCTTTTGTTTTTAGCTACTACTCTATTTCTGTTTTACAATCCAATCCGGGACACCACATTACATCTAGGAGTTCTGTCTTCTCAGGCTCCTCTTGGCTGTCAGTTTTTCAGATTTTTGTCTGTAATGACCTTAATAGTTTTGAAGAATTCTGGTCAGCTATTTTGTAGAATGTTCCTCAGTTGGGATTTGCCAGATTATTTGTAAAGAAGACCAAAGAAGTGAAGTATTATTTTCATGGTATTCTATCCAGAGTCCATAATAATAAATGACTTATCACTGTTGACTTTGACCATGATCACCTGCCCGAGATAGTGTTTGTCTCTATAAGGTTGCTCTTCCCACCTGCCTTTCCATATTATAAACTTTGGAAGGAAATCGCTATGTGCAACCCATGCTTAAAGGTAGAATATCTTAAGTCCAGAGTATCTATGTAAATTACTTAGTATTCTGTATGAGAAATGGTCTCTTCTTCCCCATTTATGTATTCAATCATTTATCAGCATGGACTCATGGATTACTTTATACTTTGGGTTATAATCCAATGTTTATTTTGTTGTTCAAAGGGTTCCAGCTTTAGCCATCAGATCTTTTAATTGGCTCCTTCATTCTTTTGACATATTCCTCTCATTGCAGTGCTTGTTTTTTGTTTTTTTTTTTTTTTTAAAGATTTTTAAAGCACTGGGTGATATTCTAGATGTTGGCAAATTGAACACCAATAAAAAATAAATTTACCAAAAGAAATTTTTTTTATTTATTCATTTGAGAAAGAAAGATAACATAAGCACAAACAGGGGGGAAGGTCAGAGGGAGAGGGAGAAGCAGACTTCCCACTGAGTAGGGAACCCAACTCAGGGCTCTATCCCAGGACCCTCTGGGATCATGATCCAAACCCAAGCTACTTAACTGACTGAGCCACCCAGATGGCCCTTTTTAACACTTACACTTTACTTTTTTGGTGCTACAAGATGCTCCAGGCTAATCTTACATATTTTCTGCTACAGTTTTAGAATCAGCCATTCTCTGAAGAGCCCTAGTTCCTTTTTGGAGAAAGGTATTAGAAACCAGTAATCTGAGTGTCATATGTGGTCTTTGCTACTGGGATGCCATTGCTTTTATGCCTCTTCAACTGATGAACAATGTAAAAAGTGTATTTACTAGCCTGTGTATGTTCACTACCTAAATATATAATCATCTGTATCTATATTAAGCTAAACAGGAGTTTATACTGACATCTCCAACTCTAATCCTTTACTCCATGGATCATTTTAACGTCCTCTTCTTGCTATTTATAACCTCATAGGCTAACAGTGAAACCTGGTTCTCACCATCTGCAATCCATGTATTTAATTGTTCAATTTTACATATTCTAGCAGTGTCAGAATTGTTAACCCATACTGCTATGACAAATAACTATCAACTGGAACATGGTGCTTATACACAGATACTTTTGCCTTTCATCTTACAGACTCATTTCCAAGGTTAGGTCAGAATCCTTCCCCAAAACCCATTCCATTAGGTGGTTTCACACATTTGTAATAGTTAGATTGTTTTGTCACATCCTGCATTCCATCCAGGAACCTCCTCTCTAAATGAATTAATTTTTATGCATACATTAAGACTCACTCTTTGTGCTATAAAGGTTTATGGGCTTTGGTAAATGCATGTCATATCTCCACGATTATCATATCATTCAGAATAGTTTCCCTGTCCTAAAAATTCCATGTTCAACCCTTCTACCCTCCCCCAATCCTCTGGCAATCTCTGATCTTTTTAGTCCTTCCATAATTTCACTTTCTCCAGAATGCCATATAATGGGAATAGTAGAGTATACAGCTTTTTCAGACTGTCTTATTTCATCTAGCATCCATGTTTTTTGCGGCTTGGTAGCTCATTTCTTGTTATCGTTGTACAACATTCCATTCTGTTAATGTATCACAATTTGTTTATCCATTCATCTATTCACAGACATTTTGGTTGTTTTGGTGATTATAAATAAAGCTGCTGCAACATTTGTGTGCAGATGTTTGTGTGGGTATGTTTCCCATCAGTTGGTTAAACAGCTACATGCATGACTTGTGGATCAGATGGTAAGACTAGTAAGAGTATTATCCACTTAAATGTATTGTGACTACTGTGTTAAGATTTATTTCCAGCATTTTGGACTTCCTATGGTTCTGCCCTTTCCTTTTTATTCTTTATTTTGGTCTTTTAAATTAACTGAGGCCCCTCCCCACCCCAAGCCCCCACTACTTTAAAATTTACATCCTCATTTTCTTTTACTATTACCCAGAAATATTTTTATGTGCATATCTTCACCAACCTCCCCAATACTTTTTAAGGGCCTAAGAACATTTAAACTACAATTGAGCCCTCTACTTGTACCCTATTTTGTCCTGTTTTTTAGTTCCATCTTGCTCTTAACATCACAAATAAGGCATTATTTGTACTGAGTGTTTGTTCAGATTTACCTACATTTTGGTCACCATCCTTTCTTGGTGAAACCTCTCTGAACTTTCATCAGATCATTATCTTTCACTGTACATCTTCTAAACTTTCTTTAGTGATGGGTCTATTGGTGACAAACTCATTCTGTTGGAAATTTCATATTCATTCCTAAAATACAGCATTGCTGGGTATTAATTCTTGGTTAATAGTTTGTGTTTTTTCTTTCTGGCTTTCCTTGCTGCTAAGTCAGTTAAGTCCTACTACTACTCTATTGTGGGTAACAGGACTGTTCTCAATGACTGCTTGTACAAATCTGACATTCTGCAGTTTTATACACACACACACACACACACACACACACACACACAGAGGTGTTGATATATGTAACTCGTTTGGGATTTGTATAGCTTTCTGAAGGTTGGTATCTTTCATTTGTCTATAAAACCTGTCTTTATCTTTTCAAATATTGTCAATTTCCAATTCCCTCCTTCCAAAACTCTAAGACATATGTTAGATCTTCTGTCTCTCCTCCACATCTTTCCTAAGTTTTACATTTCTACCAATTTTCTCTGTGTGTTACCTACTGGGTAATTATTTGGCTTTACTTTCCAGTTCATTTTCTCTTCCAGTTTATTTCTCAATAAATACTGGTTATTTGACAAGGGATTAATTTTCATATGAGCAACTCCTATTTAAGATTTGAGAATGTTGTGTGTGTGTGTGTGTGTGTGTTTTAGAAGAGGGGCAAAGGGAAAGAGAGGGGGGAAGGAGACTCCCCATTAGCAGAGCCCAATGCAAGGGGGCTCATCCCACAACCCTGAGATTGTGACCAGAGCTAAACGAAGAGTCAGAGGCTTAACTGACTGAGCCATCCCAGCACCCCAGAAACTCTTATTCTTTACTTATTACATATTAAATGTATTCATCTTATATTGTATATCTGAAAATTCCACTAAGTCTTTGCAGGTCTGACTGTATTATCTGTGTTCTGCTGGCTTTCATTCAGGATACCTTATTTGTGGATTTGTGATTTAGGACTATGAACTCACGTTCCTTTGAAGGTTTATCTGTAGTGTGTTTAAGGACTAAGTTCAAGTTGTGTTCTTTCAGGAAGAACTTCCATGCAGTTGCTTTAGCAATGAGCTCAGAGGCATTACCATCTTAGGATCACTTTAAGAACTTGGTTGGAGAGGTTTTGAAACCGCACGTACCATGAGAATTTAAACTGCTTTTGACCTCTGAGAATGCCTTCCTTTCTTGTCAGCAACAATTTAGAACACTAAAAAATACTTTTATCCAATATTTTGAGTTATTATCACATGAGTTGTTCAGAATATCTAGTCCTTCACACACTGGAAATGCAAAGCTCTAAAGTCTAATTCCTGACATTACTGAAAGACAATGCTGATGAAGTAGAGGTAGGTAATCTAGACTGCTCTTCAGTTTTCTCAAGCCATGTGGAAGTGGTGAGCAGAAAGCTAGAATGGCTGAGGTTCCCTTTGGTGATGGGTAGGTGAGTGACTCTATCAGGAAATGTGTCAGTGGCTACTAAGAGAGACCAGGATGGAAGTCACTTCTTTCCCAGTCACAGAAATCTGGAGAAGGCAGTCCAGAACTGGCTTACAGTGGCTCCACGGTGTCATCAGGAATATTATCCTTATAGCTTTGCCTCTATAAAGATAGCCCTTGGCCCAAGAAGGCTGCATCCACAACTACACTTCTGTCAGACAGCAGAAGGGGGTTAAGTCCAGAAAGGGCATATGCCATTTGTCTGTCCCTCTGAAGAAGCATCTGTTGTAGCCAACTTCTGCCCACCTCCGTCCATCTGGCAATCCATAGCTCCAGGAAGGCTGGAAGTTTAATCTTTTAGCTGATCCTATTGCTCTTGGGGTAGAATTGGAGAATCCTGGATACATGATAGGCAAGTAGTAGTCTCTGCCACAGAACCTAAACATTCTCACTTGTCTGAGGTTCCCCATCAAGGGAGAGACTGAAATCAAGAGGATAATTTGCTGGAACAAAGTCCTGAAGAATGTGGGAGAGAGTAAGGTCAAAAGCATAGAAGGACAGTTTCAACTTGGGAGAATAGACACATCCTCATTTGAGACCAAATGGAACAGAAGGAGAAGACAGGCCACTCTGTCGGTATGGGATGGTAAGACTGGAAGCCAAGGGCTTCCTCATAGGGTGCACATGACAAGGTCTGCTATGGAGGTCACAGAGTTGTGGTGGGAGGGGGTCAGCGTGCAGAAGACAGACCATCTGCTGTGTGAATGTAAACAGTACCAAAAATGCATGTTGAAAGCCACCTGTCAAAAAGGTTATACTTATGAGTAAAAACTGGTTTCCATAAGCAGGAGAAAATCATTTCATAGAAACATGATTCTAAAGTAGGCAACACCGTCACAACACATTTGGCCTGTCACACTTGAAAAGCACTTTGTCAAAATCTGGTCTCGTTACATAAGAAAACTGAATCTAAAGTTGGAGGTAACAAATGGCAAAAAAAAAAAAAAAATTTAGGCATCGGTGATAAAGAACACCCTTAACATTCTTTTCATAACTCTCCTAAAGTGCCTTTCATATGCAGTAGAACTCTTCTGAAGTATTTCTGAGCCACCCACCTTGGAAGCTCTGTGGTAGATATCTGCTGAAGCCATGGTCAGCAACCTTGGGGAGTGAGGATATAAATTGAGGTTTGCAAGAAGATAGGAGTATACAACTCATCTACAGCCTTTCCTTCCTCTACAAATAAGGAAGAATCAATTTTATTTGATTATTCTTGTTCTATTTCACTTCTCCCAATTATTATCCCAATTTTCCTGAACCATTTCTTACCAATCACTTAAGAAAGGACTACCTGGGGAACCCTGGGTGGCTCAGCAGTTTAGCACCTGCCTTCAGCCCAGGGCGTGATCCTGGAGTCCAGGGATCAAGTCCCACATTGGGCTCCCTGCATGGAGCCTGCTTCTCCCTCTGCCTGTGTCTCTGCCTCTCTCTCTCTCATGAATAAGTAAATACAGGCCTTTTTTTTTTTTTTTTTTTTTAAAAAAAAAAAGGGCTACCTAGTACTTCCTATAAACCTTTCCTCCGAACACTGGAAGACAGACTCTAGGTATCCTTTTTGTTTGCCTTCCCTGATCACTGTGTGTTTCTGTTGTGGAATTAGATAAACTCAATGCTTAAGCATCAAATTGTATCAACTGTCACATCACAAATGCTCCACATGAAATAGAAAGTTAGTCGTAAATAGCAAAGTCTCCCAAAATTAACTTACAGAAATTTGCCGCTCAGGTTCTAAATCACAATACTGATTTTAGAAGAGAGATGTTTCTATTTAAATCAAGTTCAGCCAGCATGATTAAATAGCTGCCTGGGGCCTAGGTGCCATGTGGCCAGAAAGGGCTCACCAGCCACATCCAGAGGTCCTGGAGCTGGTGTTGAGCTCACACTATAAGCCTTAGCCCAGCAGAGAGGCAGGATGATGAGGCAGTTCTCAAACTTACAGAGATCAAATTGGCACAGTGAACATTTAGAAGTACATCCTGCATGAGCTCCACAGTGGAATAAAGCCTGCTGTTTTCCATCACGGTGGACACTGCCCCCCACCACGCTCAAGCAGTGTTCTCTCAAGAGCTGTATGCATTGCAGCTCTCAGTCAAATGCAGCACTCTAGATTTTCACCTTTATTCTTCCCACAACATTTCACTTTAATGTCAGCTAACAATAGAAAATCAGAGGAGGCAGCTCTCCCACAAAACCCATGGAACTACCAGGCAAGTGAAAGAACTGACCACACTTGTATCAACCTGCAATTAAAATTTCATGAAAGATCCTTCAAAGTAAATTTGTTAGATGAGTACATTTTTAAAACCAGCACTGGCTCTCATATGTAGGAAAACAAATATTCACTAATACAAACACTTCTGACAGATAAAAATGGGTCACAGCTGTTTGTTACTCTGAATTACAGCAAAAATAAATTTTGTAATGTAATCTGAAGGAACTCTAGGCCTTCCATAATTCTTAGTTTTAAGATTCAAACCCAGATTAAATACTACATCATTCAACATAAACATTAGAGAACACTTCCCCTAATTTTTCTGTTAATGTTAATTTGGCAAGAAGTGTTAAGTGCTAAGAGGATTCTACTTCAGAAAATACTTGATGCTTTTTACTGATTGAGATATAATTTATCATTTTATGTGCTATTATCTGTCTACAAAAAAATTTAAGGTGGTCTTTTACAGTAATTGGGATTAACTGACATCTCAGGCTGAGACAAAAATTATTTTAACTAGAAAAAAACATTTAACCAAAAATGGCAAGAAACTGGAATCTTTCAGTTACTCTTTTGAAAAGACAATGTTTTATTTTTTTTTAAGACAATGTTTTATAAAAATGATTGCCTATTTCTTCTAAATAAGACAAACACTAAAATTTTTCCTATCAATCTTTTTTTTAGTAATTTTGTTGCTATCCTTATAAAGCAAAAATAAATGATAATGTAACTATAAAGCTTAGTTTGCAATATTTCCACTGTATAATTTAGTCACACTATTAAAAAACACTTCACATTCACTCTTATGTAGCTATATGTGGATAAATGGTGAACAGACAGTTTCATAGCTTAAAATATAAGTAAGGAAAACTTAGACATCTGCCATACCAATAGCTGGGGTTTTGTTTGTTTATTTATTTATGGAAAGGTTATTCATTTAAAAAGAGAGTTCTAAGAAATGTAACACAATTCTCAGCAATAATGATTTTTGAGATCTGTGAGATTTGAAACATAATTGTAAAAAAATTAAAAGCTGAAAAGAATTTCTATTTTTTCCTTTTTAAAAAAATCCAGATGATTTGTCACATCAAGGAAGTCTGGCACATTACCAAGGCCACAGTCTTAGTCATCCTCAGAATCGCTGTCTCTTCTTGTGGGAATGGAGCACCGCACTGAGGATAGCAAAGTGTCTTCAATTGGTTTCTTAGGGTTTTCCTCCAAGTCTGTCTTGATGGCTCCAGACTCTGACAGTTTCCACTCCAACTCTACATGATAAAGAAAAACCAAATTACCTAAGACAGTCAGCACAGGACCCTCACCCTCAAGCCCATCAAGCCAGTTTTTATCTAAGCAGAACTATGCAGCAACATTTGATGATAATTTTAGTGCTGTAATTATAAGGAACCTAGAAAAGAAAAAAATCAGACTTTTAAGAAGGAAAACAAAATAGTTGTACTTTTTTTTAGAAAAGGAGATCAAATGAGATACTATATATATTTGAATCTACGGTAATTAAAAGAAAAAAGACTAAACCTGTCTTCTAATGACTAGTTTCTCAACTCACACAATTTTCCAGGAGAGAAGTCAGCAAGAAGCATTTAAAGGAAATACTTTTCACAGTCCTGCTGGCAATCTAATCATTAAATCTAATTTTAGTTAACAAAAGGAAATTCTTAGGCCTCATTCCAGTATCTCAATCTATTAGAGTCAAAGGATAAATGTATGATGACATCCTAGAACTTATAATTTGCTCCAAGTAATAAAAACAATACCAAGAAAATAAAGAACCAGCAACCAAAGCCTCAATTCCTATATTTCACTCTCTTAGGATCCAATGAAACTCCATATGGGTGTGAAACCTTGTGAAGTGAAATCAAGTGATATATTTTCCACTGCAGAAAAGACCCCAGACAGAAGTTAGGAACTACATGAGACACGCAAACTGCCTGGTTTCAGTGATGCTCTGCTAATTAGACACCTCTATTAAAATGTGACAATCAATTTTATTTAAGTTCTATTAATTAAAATGCCCCATGGAGATCAATAATACCAGTATTTAAAGTCCTCAGTACCTGAGTTGAGTGTTATGAAAATTCAGCAAATTTCTTTAGAACAAAAAAAAAAAAAAAGAAAAACCTTGATTCCAATTCTTGACTCAAGAATATATTTAGATCCACCTAAACATACATATATATTGGTGTATGTATTAATGTTACTGTTCATTTACACACAGTAATCAGTGTAAGTTCACTAATCTTCAGGTAAGACTTTTTCTAGAAATACACTGACCTACTATCATATTCCCATCTCTTTTCCCCTCATGGTATATCAAAAGACCAGACTAAAATGCAAACATATACTTAGTTTGAAATGCAGTATGCCTTTGAACATTAGAATAATGCATAATTGTTGTAACACGCATTGTATATACATGTGCACAGATGTTAAAACTTATCCCAGTTGAGCACCTTATATATTTATATAAAATGGTATATAGAGTCATACCGTAACATGTTTTTAAGCACAGGTAGACATGTTATTTCAATAATGAGTGACTTAGGAGAAAGCCCTCAGGCCTTAAGTTCCATCTTTCATGTTATGAGTATATACATTTTTTTTTTTTTTTGGTTAAAGATTTTATTTATATATTCATGAGAGACAGAGAGAGAGGCAGAGACATAGGAGAGGGAAAAGCAGGCTCCCTAAGGGGAGCCTGATGCAGGACTTGATCCCAGGACCCCAGGATCACACTCTGAGCCGAAGAAAGCCACTCAACCACTGAGCCACCCAGACATCCTGAATGTATATATATTTTGACACCTCGTATAACAGGTAGAAAGGAATAAAAAAGATACATCCTTCAGGAATAAAAGGATACACCCTTCAGGAGTTAAGAGGTAGAACTCAATAAAATTTTAACTTAATAATCACTAAGATATTCAACTGAGAAAATATGAATGGGGTGTGTGTGTATATGTGTGTGTATTCACACACATATACATATAACCTATACACGTACATAACCAATATATGTATACAACTTACGTATATACATATTTAAGCTTCTGTTAATAATATATTCATGTGAATTAAACAAAAAATGAATGTTGAGATCTTGATCTATAACTTAAAACATATGCAACTATAGGGACAAACAAAAGATATTAGACATTAATATTAAATATACATACTTTAAAACCCAGTGTGCTCTTTTAACAGAATTCTTAGAGAGCTGTTGAAACTGCCCCCAATGACTCATCTTCTTTTTTTTTCCCCCAAAGATTTTATTTATTTTTTTATGAGAGACACAGAGAGAGAGGCAGAGACACAGGCGAAGGAGAAGCAGGCTCCTCACAGGGAGCCTGATGCGGGACTTGATCCCCGGACCAGAGGATCATGCCCTGAGCCAAAGGCAGATGCTCAACTGCTAAGCCACCCAGGCATCCCCTCAATGACTTATCTAATGAGAGAGTAAATCTGCTTCCTCCTTTTTATCACTCACTCACAGGGTCAAAGGTAACTTTGACAAATCATCATAACACATGTCTCTTCAACAGAAACATCCTCTCATCATTTATAACATGCACTGGTCATCCCTCATATGCCCTGGACCATCTCACAAAGAGACTCTTACCATCTATTGTCAGATTCATGCCACCAAACACTAGAGGTCCAATAAATTGAGCCTTGATATCACCTTCAAGGTAAACAAATATTGTAGGCAGATTCCTATCAGGATAATTGGGTATGCAGGTTGTTGAAATGGCTTTGATAAATTTGACATCAGGAAACTTCCTGGCAAGTCCGCTGAAGTGTTGATTTATGAGGGCACAGAGGGGAATCCTGTAAAAGAGAAATGGGAAACAATGATGAGAGAGGAACTCTATAAAAAAGAAATAGAAGCAACTGTAATTCTGCATTTCTATAGGGCAAAGCTCAACTACCTTTCTACCTATGTAAACTCTCATCATAGCTTCATAAGTGATTCTGGTACTCCAGCCTAGATGAATTAACATCTTTTTAAAAAACTTTCTAGTATGTTCGGGGAAAATGAAGAACTCAAAATCCAAAATCCAATTTAATTTGACTCAATAATAAGTGAGAAAAACAGCTTCAATGTTAAAGATAATTGTTTTACCCATCTGTATGAGAGAACATTCAAGATTTAGAAGGTGTGAAAAGGGTCAGAAAGCATTTCCTGCTTTTAAAAAAAAAACTTCCACACAAGTGCACAGTAGGAGAATACGGCTGGAGGTGAAAAATAGTGGAGGGCCACCGCAACACTTGGCCTGGAACAATTATTATAAAGGTTACCTCTGACATCTATGAGAATGATTCACTACATGGGATTCTGAAATGCCAGAGTTTCTCTAGAAGAGTAAATAGGAATTCTTTTTCAATAAAAGCAATCTTCGTTGTTACGATGTAACAAAAGCATTCTTTTTAGTCACAAATATTAATTTTAAAGTCTGAAGACGGGACACCTGGGTGGCTCAGCGGTTGAGTGTCTGCCTTCTGCCCAGGGTGTGATCCTGGAGACCTGGGATCGAGTCCCACATTGGGCTCTCTGCATGGAGCCTGCTTCTCCCTCTGCCTGTGTCTCTGCCTCTCTCTCTCTCTCTCTCTGTGTGTGTCTCTCATGAATAAATAAATAAAATCTTTAAAAAATAAATAAATAAAGTCTGAAGACTTAGACATTAGGTGTGGGCAAATCAGCAACAAAACACACTAGTAAAAAAAAATGATAAAACAAAAACAACAAACCTCCAATGTGGATTAAACCTGAGATGTCCAAGACATAAATTCAAATTAACATTAAGGACAGTGTGTAAGATCAGCTCACCCTTGTTTGTAAAGGTGCAAGATTACCCACAAGCCCTCACCGGCTTTGGTAACTTCTTGAACATAATCCTTTCCTGAGATCTCTAAAACTTCTCCAAATTTATTCTTCAGTTGTGTTGCTTTCCACTCAGCCAGCCTTTGCTGCCTGCACAGCACAAGGAGAAAGAGCGACATCTTACACATATACACACACCTTTCAGACAGTGACCTTTATAAAGATCCAGATCCTTTATAAAGATCCTTTATTTGCCACGTGGCAAAAGTCTAAGACCAGTTCACTGAGGTCCACAATATTACTACTTAATTATATATAGTCCTTCCCAAAAGCTATCTCAGGCAGAAATCTAACTTTTCAAAAGACACACATTTTAGTGCCACACAAAAAACCAAACAGTCCCTCTCGGTGGCACTAACCTGTACATTTCAATAGCACGTTCATCTTCCTCATTAAATTCGTCTTCATTATCCTCCAGCTCTTCCAAAGTCATATCTTCATACGTTTTCACTGAATGTAGTTAAGTTAGCAAAAACCAAAAAATGTAAAAGATGAACAAACCTGCATTTTGTTTTTCCTCCTTTATTTTTCTCCTAAAGATGTGCATGCAACATCAAGCGAAAATAAAACTCATTCACCAAAGCTAAAATAAAAAATACTGAAGGTATTACACTAGTAAATCAGAACCTGAGATTGTTTTAAAAAGATATAACCATGTTGACAAATGCAGCAGGACTAACTCTCCTACCTCCACACAATAGTAAGTATATGAATGAGAAGTTTCCCAAGTTCATAAAACCAGAGAGTTGTATTTGCCTGAACTCACCTGGTCTGCTCTTCAAGTACATACACCCATGGACCAGTGTATTAACAATTCTATCTTTGAGGACATGGAACGATACAGTGGGTGTCCCCCACACACCCTTCCTAGAATTAAAGGGGTCATCACAGGACGTCTTGGTCTCCAGAGTGATAGGCAGCTCTCTTATCTTTTAACCAACTGCTATAAAATCTTTATTTCATTTTTATTGCCATAAGCATTCTTGCTTCTTGACATCAAATCAGATTTTTGTTCCCCCATTCCAATTCTATCACTACACACTGTTCTTACCAGGATCAACAATGACCTCACCTTCCTGACTGATGGGTAATAGCACTGATCCAACCCACCACCGCTTCCTCTTTGAAACTGGTCCTCCTCTGGCCTCCAGGATGCTTTCTCTCCTACTTCTATGACTGCCCATCCTTTGGACCTTGGCTGATTTGACTCCTTTTACATCTATACCCACTCCCTTGGTGATTGCATCTCATGGCTTTATGCCTCCAGCCCATATTTCTCTGATTTGGAGAAAAACAGCCAACTGCCTACTTGCCATCTCTATTTGATTAATAAAAATCTCAATGTTTCTATGTTCCAAACAGAGCGCCTGATCCTAGCTCCAAACTGCTATTCACCAAGCCTTCCTCATCTCGGTTGGAGGATATGCCATCCTTCAGGCTGCTCAAGCCCAAAGCCTTACAGGCATCCTTCACTTCATTTTTCTCACAGCCCTCACAGGATCCACCAGCAAATCCTATTGGCCCTACCTTCAAACTATTTCCAGATCTGACCACATCTCACCACTTCCACCAACACTAAGTGGACTGGTCTAAGCCAATGGTGCCTCTTGCCTGAATTACTGTAGTTTCCAGACTCATCTCTCTACTTCCTGACTTGCTCCCCATCTTCCATACTTGGAAGGGCAGCAACAGGAGGGTGCTGTCAACATGTCAATCCTCTGTTCACACCTCCAGTAACTTCCACCCAACTAGATATAAAAGCCAAAGTCTTGGTTAAAAGATACAAGGTCCTCAGTGGTTTGACCCCACTTGCCTCTCTGAACTTACAACCCTTTCCTAGTCATACTGGCTTCCTGGCTGGTTCTCCAACATGCTCTTCACTCACTTAAGTAGCTCAGTTCAACTCCCTCCCATCTACTTAAATGTCACTCTCAGTAAGGCTCTCTCTGACCCTATCTAGATTTATACTCACCCTTCTTCCAACCCTTTCCAGGCCCTTTCCCTGCCTTATTTTCCCATATTTACTTATGTCTTGTTTATTGTCTGTCTCTCTCACTAGAATGTAAGCCCCATAAGAACAGGGATGTTTTGTCTGGTCTGTATACAGCAAGAGCCCCAGTGCTTAGAATAACACCTGGTAGACAGTCATTATTCAATAAACATTCACTGGATAAATGCTTTCTAGTGAATTCATCTCTAAATTAGCTCTAACACGGAAGAAGACAAAAGTATTGGCCCCTGTGATCAATGGGGCATTAAGTCAAGACTCAGAAATATTTTCTTCAGGATTATCAGGTGCTCATCTGATACAGACAAGAAGCTGTGGAAATGTGGAAATTCTACAGCTCAGGAAGTTGAAGGTTAGAGGACAGCCTGTGACACACTTAAGGTCCCAGAAATACTGTCTATCCCAGCACTCCAATCCCTGGTTCCCAATTCCTGCTCAGAACATCCTTCTACCAAAGCAGTTAGAGGCTTAAAAAGTTGTTTCTTAATCCACAGACAGAACAAATAAAGAATATAAGCAATCTCACCAACTGACTGCTGAAGGACTCGCTGTTCTTCTTCTTCTGCCTCCTTTTCCAAATCTTTCAAACTTTCCTTTGAGGGCAAGATGCCCTTTTTGCGTAAGATGTCATTCCACTCAGTGTCTGCATTAGGGTCCTGGGGGAAGTGGACCAAAAATACTATGAGTGCAAAGTACACTACAAAGGGTGCCATGTTGGGGAAAGGGTTGAATGGGAAAGGTGGCGGGAAGAGGAATTCAAACCAAATTATTCTGTGGCCTATTTCTGAGAAAGTGTCAAAAGATCCACCAGCCCTGTTCTTTTCCTGTTCATTCAATTTCACCCTCACCATGCAAGACACACACCCAGTAAATAGCCTTTGGTAAAAATCAGGATATGATGTGCAAATCAGTATCAATTCTCACACCAGGACTCTAACCTGGCTTCTATTTGATATTTTTATTAATGCTTCAGAGTGATTCATTCAACATATACTAAATGCTTGTGTCAAGTGTAATGATCAACAAGCTGTCGATCTAGAGAGTTGTAAGAGGTCTGCATTCCACAGAATGGGTAGGGATATTGTCTCAGAAGTAGATATTTAACCATCACTGAAAAGTGAGAAGGAAGCAGACGTGAGGAATGATAACTTAAGAAATTACTTTCCAGGCAGAGGAACCAGCACGTGCAAAGGGCTCAAGAATGGAGATAGGAGTATCGTAAAGTTCTAAGTGGCTCCAGTAGAGTCAGGAGGAGGAGAGCCTGATCCTAGGCTGACAAATTCTCAAACAGCTCAACCTGAGAGGAAGAACGGAGACCCCTTGGAATAGCTCACAATGGCTAACGCCTACTGAGTACCAGGTGCTGGGCACTCTCTGAAGCCCTTTACCTGGACCTACTTAGTAAATCCTCACAAGCCTAGGAAAAGATGTGACATTTAGGAAGACACTGTCATACTGGGACGAGTCAAATTTACCAGGATCAAATGTCAGAAGGATACATGTCAAAGTGGGCTCTAGCTCCCCAAACTAGCGAGTCAAACACTGGTTTTGCCTGGCTTGGCTAGAACACTGCTAATGGACCGGTCTGGCATAGGAACTCCAAGAGCACTGTGGAGAGAGCACTAAAACAGCCAGGCTGCAGCCCCAACTCCACGTCACTGTCTTGCTGAGATCTATCAAAAGAAAATGAACAGAATCCTTTCAACGGGGTGGTCAGGGAAGGCGCTCAAGAAATGACATTTCAACGCAGGGTTCTAAGGGACAGAGAACGCCAAGGAGGCCAGGGCAGCCCTGGAGCTCTCTCTTCCCCACTCCCGAGTGTCTGGCTTCTGGTAGACACACTCTATTTGTAGACGCTTATCCTGCCCAGCTCCCAAGCAAACCCACACTAACTCCATTTGTCATGTGCCACTTAGCCAGCGAGGATTTCATCAGAATTCCTAACTACAGTGAGGTCTAGGAAGCAGCAGGATGACCTCTGGCAAAGGGTCCTTCGACAAGGGGCAGCATTTAGTCCGAAACTTTTGCTAATTTCCATGATGTCTTCATTTTCTTTCGCTGTAAGTTTGTCCAATTCCATTAGAAAATTTCTGATACGAAAAAAAAAAAAAAAAGAGGACAAAACTAGAGGGTTTGGTTTTATCTATTTTCAGACAGTAACTGAGAAGGACCCTAGGGCTGAGCTGGGAACCGGGGAATCGGAGAGGGAGCGCACCTCAACCTGAACACCAGCGCGAGGGAGGGAGAGGATGGGACAGATCCCTCACCCGGCTCCGGCTCCGGCTCCGGCTCCCGCTCCGGGTGGGGTCGGGGACACGGGCTGCGACACCGATTACGTCATGGGATCTCCAGGCGGGACCCTTCCCTCATCCGCCTCAGCTTCCACATCCACACAACGGGCCCCTGACACACTTGCTCAGGTGCGAAGAGAATTAACAAACAGGAAGTAACCCTGTCAGGTGGGATGGGCGAGCTGTTCACACACGCCACGTGACGGCCCCAAAAGCCTGAGATTTAGGGGCGAGGCCCACGGGGTGCGGGTAGCCAGCCCGCGGCGCCCGGCGGGACCACGCCCGCCCTCCCGCACTGCGCCTGCGCCTGCGCTCCGCCTAGGCTCGCGTGACCTTTCTTGCGCCGGTGGCGCCCGGCGCTCCCCACGGTCCCAGCCCAGACGGTCTGCCGCTGCCACGGACCCAGCGGGGCAAACGCGCTGCGGCCCCCCCAGGCCTCGGCCCCCCAGGTTCTTTACCTGCATGGTGCCCAAAGTTGGTCACGCCAGGCGGAAGCCGTGTCCCCGCCCCTCAGCTCTCCGCGCATGCGCCCAGCCGCCACCCCCCCCTTCCAGCCCGGCCTTGGCCCCGCCCCCTAGCAGAGAGCAGGGCGGAGCCAGGGCGTCAGCGAGACGTCTGCGCCTGCGCCCGCTGCTCTAGAAACCGGCGCGGAAGCTGTGCGCATGCGCATGGGGTCCTGTCAGTGCGGGGGGCGGTCCGCTGGCGTCACGTGACCCGGAGCCCCTTCTCTTTGCTACCTTATTAGGGCAGGCCTCGGTCCTTGGAAAGGTGGGGCCAGGTGGAGGAGGTGCTCGTTGCGAGGTGTCGTCTGCTGCCTCAGACCCTACCGTTGTAAGGAGGGCTCGGCTCCCGAAGTCAGAAGTAGAAAGGTGTTTCAGTGCGCCAGTGTTAATTGAAAATGATGCAGGGTCGTCCGGAATTCACTCGCTTATCGTTTCAGCGTCAGATAAGGCAGTTAATTCAGACACATACTTACCAGGAGCCTATGTGCACCAGGCACTAGTCTAGGCTCTGCGGATACGGCGGTGATTACGACAGACAAAAAGGTGAAAGTCATTTCACCTGGTTAAGCCTCAGGCGGCCCATATTTGCAAGTGTTCGGCCCTGCCCAGGCACACAGGAGGCACCTAGTAAACCAGCAGAATCTAAATTGTAAAAATGCAGGTGCTGGGCTCCAGGCCTCTGGCTACACAGCGCTCCGAATTTGAGTTAAGAAAGTAATATCACTCCTGGGACAGCTGGGCTGACGTGCGGCCTCAGCAATGAAGCAAACACAGAAGATACACATCCGCACATCTGGGAGTGGGCTCACGACTCCCAACGTCGACCCCCTGGGAGCTTTCAAACACTGCAGTTATGCTGGGGCACCATCCCCAGTCAAAAGAGTTGACTGGAACTGGTATTTTCTTGAAGATCCTCAGGTCTTTGCTGCTAACATGCAAAACCAGGGATACAGAGTGAAAATAAAATGATTCCTTGAAGGCAAGGAGCTTTGGTTTTTATAATTTATAAGGATTCTTAATATTTACCTAACTCCTTACCGCAGAATTACAGGTCTCCTGAAACATTTGTTTATTCATTTATCTGCAGCAAACTGTGAATGAATTGTCCCTTGTCTTACTACCAAAATCAGAAACCAGACTAGTTTGGGGTGAGTTTGGCCCTATGCTAAGCTTTGCAACCTTCCACAGCAATAAAGTGGGTGCTGTTATAGCCTTTCTTCACTCCCAGCCCTATTTCCTCAGAACAGGACTCATCCCCACCTGGTGATTCCTCTCTCCAGAGATTGACAAGCCAAAGGCTCAAACTGCACAACCTCCTCTGTGGAAATGTGTGTCTCCCACTTTTGTCGAAGACTCTTACCTTGCTCTAAGTCACAGTCTCTCCCACCTCCCTAAAGACCCCTGTCCATCATTCCATTCAGCACTCTTGGGTCTGGAAAAAATAATTAGGGCTCAGGAGAAAAAAAAAATCAGAGCCAAAGGAATTGTAAAAGAAAATAATTGGAAAATAAATTTGTTTGTAGGTCATATGACATAGTAGCATACTTGGAAAACCCAAAGAATCAAGTCTTAAATCCATGCAATATGAGAATTCTATATAGGAGCAAGATATAAAATTAACATACAAAAAATAGCCTTTGAATTTACAATGACAAACTAGAAGATACAGATGTTAATTGCAATAACAGAAAAGAAAAAAGCACTTAGGAATAAACTCAAAAAGTGTACAAAAACCTACATGAGGAAAATTATAAGACATTTCTGAAGATATAGAAGTAGATTTGACAAATACAAAGAAATCCCTCCTTTTTGGATAGAATGACTCGATATCACAGAGATGTCAGTTTTCTCCAAGTTTACGTGTAAAATTTAACACAATCTTAATTTTAAAACCCAAGTATTTCCTGAGGCTAGGCAGGTTGATTCTCAAGTTTTTATGATGAAATAAACAGTAAGAATTGCAGACTACGGGGGCAGCCAGCCTCTACCAAATATTAAAACAATGTGGCAATGGTAGATGAACAAATAGATCAATGGAGCAGCATGTTCAGAATTAATCTACAAATAGAGCCAAGTACATACAAACGTTACTGTATACTTAGGATAACATCTCAATATGCTGGGGGACAGGGTGAAGTTTTTAATAAGTGGTGTTTGGGCAATTGGACAGCCATTTGAAAACAGATGAAAGTGGATGTATACCTCATGGTATATCAGGTTAAAAATTGAAAACTAAAAGTGCTAGAAGAAAATAATTTTTATAACTCCAAAATAGAAAAAGTCTTTGATGACTATTACTAAAATCCAGAAAATCAGATGAAAATAATGATAGATTTGATAACTTAAAAAAAAAATGTCTGCATAAGAAAATGAACACCAGCATGCCACCTTCGGTGTAAAATAAAAGGTTAAGTAAAAATACATATGGGGGCGCCTTAGTGGTTTAGTCAGTTAAGCATCTGACTCTTGATTTTGCCTCAAGTCGTCATCTCAGAGTTGTAAGATAGAGCCCCATGTTGGGCTGCACACCGACTATGGAGTCTGCTTGATTCTCTCTCCCTCTGTCCTTGCCCCTTGCTCGTGCTCTCTCTTGAAAAAAAAGAAGAATACATATGTGTATATATTCCAATTTGCCTTATTTTACAAAAAGAATCACAGAAAGAGGAAATCAGAAATTAATGAAATGGTTAACTGTGGCAGTGAGGCAGGGTGGGGGTGGAGATGAGGTAGTAGCAACAGAAAAGTAGGAATGAGAATCCTCTGGTAAACTTTATTTTAGGGGAAAGCAAGTTTTGTGGGGCCTGAAACACATTCAGTCTTGGAGGATCTCTTTAAGAATCTGTCACTTATAAGTGGAATCTAAAAAAACAAAAACTAAAATTCATAGAAAAAGAGATTATGATCTTTCTTACAAGGAAAAAAGTATTTTCTTCTTTTTTCTTTTTCTTGTATGAGAAGAAGGGTGTTAGCTGAATCTATTGTGGTACATGTTGTATGCCTTAAACTTATACAGAAAAGTATGTAAATTATTTTTCAATAAGACTACAAAAATATTACACTCTTTACAAGAGTGTAAAGGGGCCCTGAGACCCTATTTGAGAGATTTTGAAAATTTTTGTTTAGTGATTAAATGAGATATCTCCTAGAATAATGCCTGCACAGAATAGGCATTCAACAAATGTTTTTTAAAATGACATTGACTATGATATTGCAAGAACAGTAAGTTTATTATTTTTTTCTAAGGATTTTATTTATTCATTTGACAGAGAGGAAAAGAGAGAGAGAGCACAAGCAGGGGAAGTAGTCAGAGGGAGAGGGAGAAGCAGACTTCCTGCTGAGCAGGGGACCCCTCCCCACCCCCGATGTAGGTAGGGCTCCATCCCAGGAACCTGGGATCATGACCTGAGCTGAAGGCAGATGCTTAACTGACTGAGCCACCCAGGCATCCCAAGAACAGTAAGTTTTTTATGCTATCTTTCCTGTCCTTATAATTTAAATGATACAATATAAACATACAAAAAAATAAGTATACTCTGTGTTGAGTAGAGATTGGCCTATATAAACATTATGATGACATTTGACCAAATAAAAATAGAAAGTTTAAAAAATACAAAATTATGCATATAAAAGTGGGCATGAAAGTAGAAATTTATTTAGAATGGAGAAATAGTAACAAATTACCATTTTTAAAAGCTGATGAATACCATAAACATCACAAAATCTAGAGAAATAACATAATATTTCTATTAATTTATTCTCTAACCCATCTAAATGATACATAGATTAACTTCTGACTTGTGCATATTGTTAGAGAGGGAGACATTTCCTCTGTACCCCATTTCCCAGTGTTATTCTCCCTGGTTTAAGAATTAAACTGACATGAGACAGATCAACAGGAAAAAAGACCAAAGTTGTATTAAGTGTACTTGGAGGCCCAATATTGAAATTGAGACCTAAAGAGATGACCCAAACAGGCAGTTTTTATATATTTTGGACCAACAAAAAATAAATTTGCAAGAAATTGACAGGATAAAGAAAATACAGCGTAAGGAATTCTAAACAGAATTTGGGCTGAGATAGTTAAAATGAAAAGTAGCAAGGTTGGGGTGTCAGGGTGGCTCAGTCAGTTAAGTGTCTGACTCTTAATTTCAGCTCAGGTCATGATCTCAGGGTCATAAGATTGAGCCCCACATGGAGTCCAGCAACAGGCTCAGCACAGAGTCTACTTGAGATTCTCTCCTCTGCCTATCTACCTGCTTAGTGAGCTCTCTTTCTCAAATAAATAAATGAATAAATAATCTTATTTTAAAAAGCAACAAGATTTATTTCCACAGTTTTCTTAGCTTTAAAGTGCCCATATCTGATGATAAGGATGTCATTTTACTTCTTAGCATAGGGAGGGTATTTTTCATATGGGAATTTTATTTCCTGTTTTCAGGGGGACAGAGGAGGGTCTGAATGTCCTTGTACTGGCTGTCTCCTAAGTAACTTTTACTTAAAATACTCAATGTGCCAAGAGGGCACATTTTGGGGTAGCCTGCCCATGGCTCCTGGAATATAAGATCCTGTTTCTTCCAAAACTACCTAAATATCTCATTCAAAGATAGACTCCATGGATTACTTTTATATCACATTATGTTCACTGGCCATGCAACTTCATGTCATGTTACTGGTTGAGAAGCCAGTAGTCTTCCAAGTTATTTGTCCCCTGGATGGACAGCTGTAACTATGGGTGGAAATAACTGCAGGCACATAAATGTATATCAGTAACTATATCCCCTGTTCAACTTTTCCTTAGCCAGATTCCAAAAATATGTGTGACTGCTCTAAACTGTCTGACAAAGAGATGTCATTGTGAATACAACTGGTGCATATGTACACTGATAACGTATGTTGCCTTGGTGACTGAAATACTACAGGCAGAGTGAGGATTTTCTAAAATAGTGAACAACTTGGTAAAATTCCAATGAAAACAAAGTACAATCTTCCCTCGTTTTAAAAAAGAATTGCTGTCCTAGTAAATTTGGTGTATTCCTAGAAAAATTCAGCTAAAACTGGACAAAAATATATGCTTAAATTTAAGTAGTTTCACAGCTACGTGAAAGTCCCATGCCTCGTAGAACATCTAGCTTTCCTGAACCCTAGAGATGTCAGCAGTATCCTTCTCCCTATTCAGTCATTGAAGTGGCCAAAAAATTCTCAGTATTTGCTGAGATGTCCCTTAGGGGCTGTCTCTGCCCTCCTTGAAAATCATTGCCAGACCCAAACTTGTCAGGCTGACGTATTTCAAATCAAGTTCACTAATCCTAAGGTCAACAAAGAGTAACCAAATGTAAATGTCATTTTACTTTTTAGTATAGGGAGGGTATTTTTCATATGGGAATTTTATTTCCTGCCTTCAGGGGGACAGAGGAGGGTCTGAATGTCCTTGTACTGGCTTAAATTTCTTAAAATGTAACCAAATGCTAAGAAGGATATGGTATTTTCCAGAGCTCAGGATCTTTATCTCATTGGTATAATTTTCCCCAAAATGAACAGCCTACCCCTTCCATAAGTCCTTTTCTACTATACACAAGGAAATAGTTTTGTGTAGTCTCAACACTATGAAACTACATCCAGGAAGCAATGATCATGGCTTGTATGTAAGAATTCACAAATGGAAAAAGCCAGTTAATCTCTTTTATCAGTTTTCTCAGCTGCAAAATAAAAACAACAACCTTATGGGGTTGTTTTAAAGATCCAATGATTTAGTACATGTAAATACTGAGAACAGGTGTTGCTTGGAAAGGATGTGCAAAATGACCTCCAAAGGCCAAAAGAGCCATAAAACTGAAGGAAAAAGACACACCCAGTTTGATGAGAAAGGTTTCTTAAGGGGACCAATGAAGAGAAGTATGTCTTGGGCAGCTGGAAGACTAGTAGATCTCTATAACATCACCACCTGTAACACCTGCTTTTATAGCCCTAGAAGCTGGGAAATAGTCATGAAAGACTTCCGGGAAGAAATGTTCGAAAATCATAGACATGGGGTGCCTGGGTGGTCATTTGAGTGTTTGCCTTTGGCTCAGGGGGTGATCCTGGTGTTCCGGGATCAAGTCCCACATCAGGCTCCCTGCATGGAACCTGCTTCTCCTTCTGCCTGTGTCTCTGCCTCTCTCTCTCTCTGTGTCTCATGAAAAAGAAAGAAAGAAGAAAGAAAGAAAGAAAGAAAGAAAGAAAGAAAGAAAGAAAGAAAGAAAGAAAGAAAGAAAGGAAGGAAGGAAGAAAAGAAAAAGAAAGAAGAAAAGAAAGAAAAGAAATAAAGAAAAGAAAAGAAAGGAAAAGAAAAGAAAAGAAAGGAAAAGAAAAGAAAAGAAAAGAAAAGAAAAGAAAAGAAAAGAAAAGAAAAGAAAAGAAAAAGAGAAAAGAGGGGGGATCCCTGGGTGGCTCAGCGGTTGTGCCTGCCTTTGGCCCAGGGCGCTATCCTGGGGTCCCGGGATCGAGTCCCGTGTCGGGCTCCTGGCATGGAGCCTGCTTCTCCCTCCTCCTGTATCTCTGCCTCTCTTTCTCTCTATGTCTATCATAAATAAATAAATACATATTTAAAAAAAAAGAAAAGAGAAAAGAAAAGAAAGAAAAGAAAAGAAAAAAAAATCATAGACATATCTCCAGAGCAGATCAGGGACATTATCTTCCCAGAGTGTACTTGAGGGTGTGATTAAACAAAAAGAAAGAATGATGGGAGGGATGTGTGTTCAAGAACACTTCAGTTCACAGAGTGGTCACTATGGCATCTGTCCAAGATGGCATCAGACAGGTTCACACAAATGCCCAGCATGTGGTAGGTGCTCAGTGTTAACTGATTATAGTAAGACAGTTGTAGCCTTGCTACAAGACTTAAAATAAAATAGATTGAATCTTCTTAAACATGAAGTGGAATATCTCGTGGAATGCTCTTGGCTTTATATTGCCTGACAGGATTGAAGGACACATTTAGAGCTTCACCTGCTCCTTGTAAGATGGCCCCCTTCACCCATACCTCACCCCAATCTCAGGCAGGACCTAAACTGGCCCACAGAGCTCTATTCCTTGAATATCAATACTTATCTTTCCCCTTTGTTAAATAATAAAATTCAACCAAGTAAATTTGACAATCTAATTGGCTTTATTAAACAATTCATGTGGGGCACCTGGATGACTCCGTTGGTTAAGTGTCTGATCTCAGATCATGATCTCAGAGTCCTGGGATTGAGCCCGCATCGGGGCTCCCTGCTCAGCAAGGAGTCGCTACTCCCTCTCCCTCAGCCCCTCCTTACCTCCACTCATCCTTGCTGTCTCTCTCTCTCAAATAAATAAATAAAATCTAAACAAAAAACAAAACAACAACAACAAAAACCAATTCGTGTATTAATAGCATCCCATCTGGCAAGTAGAGGGGAGCTCTGAGGAGGCATACAAAATGGAAGGTCTTTCAAGAAGAAGGATGGAGCAAGAAAGTTATTAGCAGAAGAATTATTCCTGGCAAAGTCACTTTTCTTAAGGGAAAGAATAGATCTTATCAGGCTGATTAGCTTATCTTTCTTTGGAGGATGTAGAGGGCCTGTCAAAAGATTCCTGATTGGGCTATTAACACTACATTTGTGGGGAGGTTGAAACTGCAATTAGATTATGTACTAAGCCCCAGTTTGGGGACTCAGCCTAAGTGACACTATTTTGGGACTGTGGTTTTCTTTTTAATACTGTGATATCTATACTCCAGCCATTTGGGTCCATTAACTTGTCACCTTTTTGCTGTTTCTCAGGTCTTTTTGCTGTAGGGAGGGAAGTGAAGATTCATATTTTATCACCCTTCATTCTGATCACTCTAGACTCCCTTGCTCTTTTATCAAACTTGCATATCATCCCTTAGTACTAGTTACATCCCACCTCTTGTCCACTTGGGGCCCAAACATAGCTGTAGAAACACACACCACTAATCCAATTTGCTTTATTTTTTTAAAGATTTTATTTATTTATTCATGATAGACACAGAGACAGAGAGAGAGAGGCAGAGACACAGGCAGAGGGAGAAGCAGGCTCCATGCCGGGAGCCTGACATGGGACTCGATCCCGCGGCCTCCAGGATCGTGCCCTGGGCCAAAGGCAGGCACTAAACTGCCACCCAGGGATCCCCTGCTTTGCTTTAGATTTATAACCACACAGCAGTCTCCACCTCCCAAAAATGTAACCTTTAGCCAGTTAAGTTGGAATTTCCTGATCAATACTAGGAAACTTACTGATGGACCCCCTTCTGCTCTCCTTTGGAGAACAACCTTGACAAAATAATGCATTCCTTGCTAAGAAATTCCTTTCTTCCTTTTTTTTGTGCCCTCTGTCTGCCTTCAAAAATCCTTCTTTTATTGGACTCAGAGGAACTCCGCTCCACTTGCTAGTTGGGATGCTGCCCAATTTATAAATCATTTAATAAAGCCGATTAGATCTTCAAGTTTACTTGGTTGAGTTTGGTTTTTTTTTCTGTTTTGTTTTTCAAAGATTGTATTTATTTATTCATGAGAGACACAGAGAGAGGCAGAGACACAGGCAGAGGGAGAAGCAGGCTCCACACGGGGAGCCCGACATATGGGACTCTGTCCCAGGACTCCAGGATCAGGCCCCAGACTGAAGGTGGCGCTAAATCGCTGAGCCACTGGGGCTGCCCTGAATTTTGTTTTTTAAAGGCCCTGTCCAAAAAAAAATAAAAAATAAAAAATAAAAAATAAAATAAAAGCCCTGTCCTAGAGAACTATTTTATACCTTCTCTTTTTTCCAAAATCCCATTGCCTTGTTCCTTTCCTGAGTCTCAAAAGATGATCTTGAATCTATTACACCTAGATCAAAAAAGAAATCTCCCATGCTCCCATTGGCAGCTCTACCATCTACAAATACTTGAATTCATGGACTCTACTATCCTTCCTTGTGATTGTCTTGTCTGTGCTATTGAAAAGGGGAAGCCCCCCACACCTACCCCTTTGGGCGGTGGAGCCCCCGCCATCTTTTGTCCACAGCTAGACTTTGTTCCAGCAAGTATTCCCCCTCCCACTCCTGTGCCTACAGTGGATTTTATCCTCTCTAGTGTCTCATTACATGAACACATGAACATGCTGAAATATTTCTAATGTTAAAAACAAAAAACCCTTCCTCGACCCCACATTCCCCTCCAGCTACAGAGCCTCCCAGCAAAGCTCCTTAAAGACTATGTTCATTGTGTCCATCCCCTCCCTCCAATTCTATTCAGCTCACTTCTGTCAGGCTTTTGTTCAGCCATTAAATAGGCTTTTGTTGAGGTCACCCTTGACCTCCACGTTGGAAAATCCAATAGCTCATTCTCTGTGCACTTCTTCCTCAGGTCTCAGTAGATTTGACTCTGTTGCTCACTCTCTCCTTCATGAATCCTATTCTTTGCTTGGCTACTCCAACTCTCTGCTCTCTTGAGTGTCCTACCTCACTGACTATTCGGCTTGCTGGGTCCTCTTTTCTTCCTAAACTCTAAGCTGAGATTTTTACAAGGACTCTGTCCTCAGCTCTCTTCTCTATCTAAAGAGATGGGGGATCTCAACTGGTTAATGGTTATGAATATAAATGCCATCTATATGCTGAAGGCTTCCGAAATAAACTCCCCCCTTGGTCTCTCCCCTGAACCCCAGGTTCATAGACCCATGGCCTACCTGGATGTCTGTTGGGTGTCTCAAATTTAACAAGTCAACCCCAGAATTTGGGATACCCAACCCCCAACTTCTCCCTCCACTGTTCATATCCTGGTAGCATTAGGCTCAGCCCAGTGCTTCAATTTCTCTCATAGCCCACGTGTAATCCAGCCTTAAGTTCTGCCATCACACCTCTCTTACCAAGACATTTTCATGCTCTACTGGACACTGCAATGTCCCAATGGATCTCCCTCCTCCCTTCACTCTACTTCCTAGTCCATGACCATTGTCCCTGGAGAAGAAAAGGACCTGTCCTCTTATAAGGTCAGATCATATCACTTTTGTCAACCTTCTCTATATCATAGTTAGAATGAAGTCCAGAGCCTCAGTATGCTCAGGCCTCTGGCCCTCCCTGACTTCCCTGCCACTCCTCCCATCTTTACTCTCCAGCCACATTGGCCTCTTACTGGTCTGTGTACATGCCAAGCATGATTCTGTCTGGACTTCTGTATTTGCCATTTCTTCTTCCTGAAAACCTAGCTCCAGATCTCTGTGTGGGTCACTTCCTCATTTCTTTTGGTTCTCTGCTTAGATATCAACGTAGAGAAGACTTCTCTAGGAGTCTTTCTACAATTGCAGCCTCCTCTCTCCCCATCATGCCTGACTCTCTTTTACTCAACTTCATAGAACTTACTGGTCACTATGATTTAGAGTAATTGATCTAATGATTATCTGTGTCACATGTCTGTCTTGTTTACTATGTCTCTGCAGCCTAAAACAATAGTTGGCACATCACACTCTGTTGGTAGATGGGGATTCAAAGTGACAGTGGCTTTCAAGCTTGGTTTTTTTGGTTTTGTTTTTTATCAAGCTTGGTTTTAACAATGAAATCCTTTCTTTCCTTTCACATCAAGGCTGTGTATCTGGTTGACTTTTTTTTTTTTTTTTTTTTTTTTTTTTTTTTTTTTTTGTGGTGGCTGGGGAATGGAGTGAGGGTTCCAGTGAACAGGCTAGGGCTTATGTAGTTTGAGCTGCCTGCTGGTACCTAAGAAGAGAACACTCAGGTTTTCTCATCAACTTGCAAAGGTGAGAGGCAGAAGTGGAAGAAGAATGGATGTGGCTTAAGACTCTTAGCAGTCAAACATAAAGAAATGGAGTCAGATTCTTTATTATAGGGGATAAGAAATGTTCAAGAGGTAAGACTGGCAATTTGTCCAAATTAAAGATAAAGATAAGAATCCTTGGATTTCAGAAACACAGGAAGTCCTGAGCAGGAAAAATGAAGATAAATCTACACACAGAGATACTGTAGTAAAATTACACAACACAGATGTGCTAAATATTATGTGTTCATACTCAGATTGTCCATTTATCCTTTTATGATCTTACCTATACCACTGGGACATTTCACAAATCCCAAACTCCCTTGCTAGCTAGGTTCTAAGGAGATACTCCCAATCTAAAATGGGAGGCACAGAGAAGCTCTTCTGCTTCTGGTAGTGCCTCTCTGTCAGTGTTGGAGGCACTGTTTCCCACTCAGTGATGGCAGCAGTACCTTCAGCAGCATCAGTGAAGGTTGTGTCAGTTGTCTCAGACAAGGCTTTTAAATCAATGGAAATTCATACTTATTGCAAAAATTTACAATAAGCTATGTTCACTGCTTTGCTTTGCAATTCCATTTTACTGGGGAAATTACTTAAATGTTTCCTATTCATTTGTTGTAGCGTTTGTGCAAACTCAATAAGGAAGTGTATTTAGTTGCCTTTGTGAAGGAATAAAACTGCTTGAGCTAATCACATCAAAATTTGAAGCTTTTCTGAATATTCTTAAAGCAAATTTCCATACTACTCAAAATAAAGTTATTCCAACAAAATAAATTTTGTTCATTTTCAAAACAGGAGTTTGTCACTTCTGACTTCTCTTTATTTGAGTGAAATCAGGGCAGTCAGAACCAAGATGTTAATTTTCCTATCTGACTACTGTATTGAGCAGCAGAAGGCCTAATAGAGGCATGGTAGGGCCTTGAACGGGTATTGAAAATTGTTGCATCAAATCTACCCCGTGGCACAATGGACTGCAGCAGCGCTCTATGGGATGGTGGAGTCTGAGCCAAGGTCAAAGAACTTGCGAACTGAAGGAAGCTGATACTAGGGAAAGATCCAGAGATCTGGAAGAAATGGAGGAATGTTCTTCCTGAGTCAAATGCACCAATGACTGCTGCAGATTTTTCTGTGATGTCCCTGGCCAATGACAAGGAACAAGGGTGGCTGAACAGAATAGATAGATATAACCAAACTCACTGGGGGCCATTCTCTTTCAAATTCTGAGTTCTTTTGTAGAAATCAAAACCTGGAAATTTAGGAGAAAGAAAGTGAGCAGTAAGTGCTGTCTTTCATCTTTGTATAATAAATCCCCTCATCAATAGCTAATTGATTAGAATATTTATATGTTCCTTCATTTAGGAACATAATGAATATTTTACTGAACTCAACATTTATCAAGCTTCTACCTACCATGTGCTACAACCAGTGGCAGATGCTAAAAATCCAAAGATGAATAAAACACAACCCCTACTTTCAAGGTACTCACTATTGAATTGGCAGTCATGTACATGAATAAGTTTAATCAGGTGTTGTATAGGTTACATCAAAATACCACTACTTGTGAATATGTAATACTATTAGTTCAGGGTTTTTTGTTTTTAGTTCAGGTTTTAAAAAACCAAAATCTGATTCATTTAAATCTTGA
This sequence comes from Canis aureus, assembly GCF_053574225.1. Lineage (NCBI taxonomy): Eukaryota > Metazoa > Chordata > Mammalia > Carnivora > Canidae > Canis > Canis aureus. Next base: position 45,056,210 of record NC_135621.1, read on the forward strand.
GACCTGCTCAGAGTTTGGGATCACATTGACATTTAGAATAAAAATATGAGCCACAATGTCCTTCGACAGATGAATGGATAAAGAAGGTGTGGTCTATATAAACAATGGAATATTACTCAGCCATCAGAAAGGACAAATACCCACCATTTGCTTCGATGTGGATGGAACTGGAGGGTATTATGCTGAGTGAAGTAAGTCAATCCGAGAAGAGCAATCATCATATGGTTTTGCTCATATGTGGAATATAAGAAATAGTGAAAGGGATTATAAGGGAAAGGAAGGGAATTGAGTAGGAAAAATTAGAGAGGAAGACAAACCATGAAAGACTGCTAACTCTGGGAAACAAACAAAGGGTTGTGGAAGGGGAGGTGGTTGGGGAGTTTGGGTAACTGGGTGATGGGCACTGAGGAGGGCACTTGATGGGATGAGCACTGGGTGTTATACTATATGTCAGCAAATCTAACTTAAAAATAAATGTAAAAAATAAAATAAAACAAAAATAAAAATAAAATTATGGCCTCAGCTTTTCACCTGTTTAATACATTTCTGTGGTTTCTTGGTACTGAATCAGATCATCCATTACATCCTTCAGACCCACCTCTGACTTCAGGAAGGGACTGTTTGGGAATGAAGGGTATGTAGGAGGGGTCTGGGAGACTAGATGGGAGGAACAGGGAAGTAAGGGTCTCATGCCTCATGGTGCACATGCCTCTAAATCCAAGCACCTCCAAGTATCTCATCAGAGTTAAACTGCCCTTCTTCCTCACCCTCTGTCTTCTAAGGCCAAGTTCTATTCTCTTTAGCAGGGCTTCTCAAGCTTTAAGGTGCATGTAAACCACTGGGGATCATGTTCAGAGACAGATTTTGATTAACAGGTCAGGGGTGGAGCTTAAAACTGCATTTCCAACCAGCTCTCGGATGAGATATGCTTCTGGCCTCCAGATCACACTTGGAGTGGCAAGGTCAGTACTTCTCAACATTGGCTGCCCGTGAGAAGAACCTGGAAAGATTGAACATATGCAATGGCTGGCATCTACCCCAAAGGATTCTTTTAATTGGCTTAGACAAGGACAGGGAGGGGGTAGTGACAGAGACTGGCATTATTTTTAAAGCTTTGGTGACAGGAGGGATTAATATGCAGCCAGGATTGGAAGCCACTGTCTCAGATCCCATCATCCTCCTATAGCATAACAGGATTCTCTTCTGCAATCATGCTGCTTGAAAAGACTCATGCCAAAAGGCACAGGAACCTATTTCTGGAATGCTGGCCTTCTTTCAGGTAGATCAGCAATGGAGTAGCAAAGCATAAAGGAAAATATATTACTATTATGTGAAATAAAAACAAGGAAGATGTCATTTTGGTGTAGTCACTGTGATGAACCGAATAATTGCTTGTGCATACCTGGATGTGTGGTGTGATGGAAAACAGGCAGAACTGGAAGACAAGAGATCTTTCCCACTTTCTGGATTCAAGCTGCTTCATGGTAAAAATTATATGATGATTTAAGGACTTTGTAAGCCTCAGAAGGCCAGATATCTCTGGGTCATTGACAATTGTCTGATACAGGATGTATGACCATTTTTCAGTTTTGTATGGAATTTGGCTTTTAAAGCTTTTTCAATAAATTGTAAATATGAAAAAAATTGTAAATATGATCTGAAATATCATCATAGAACCATGTAAAATAGTAGGTATTGTCATTTTATTGGGTTACTGGTCAATGTCTCTCAGCTGAGGACAAAAGATATGGAGAGGGGAGAGACACATAATATCAAGGTCTTCCAAAACTAAATCCAGGGATATTCTCACCATGTGATTCTGTCACTAAAGTTCCCTGTGAAATTTGTTATTGGCTCAAATTTATATGAGAACAGTGGCAGGACTTGTCTGTTTTTTTTTTTTTTTTCTTTTTTGAGAATCTAGAATCCATTTTATAATAATGAACACAAGCTCCTTTGTTGTGTCAAATGATTCTCAAAGCCTCACAAGTGCTTAGTATTCCATTACTGAGCCCTGGGAATTGAGTGTAAAGGCTTTGTTGTAACTTAAAATATCAAGATGAGTCATGGCAGGATAGACGGAAGGAAGGCAGAGAATCAGAGATTATTACTGTAAGTCAGTCTTAAAATATAGTTCAGATCTTACCATATTGAACTCATCCCCAGCACTGATCCTTGTTAACCACTTCTCTAGACTCCCCAGAAGACTTCCTCAGAGCAAGGATAAGCCATGCTAGATTCTGACTTTTCCCCTGGAAGTGATGGTTTCAGTGCAAGGAGAAGTGGAGTGGGACTTTTCCTGGTATCTAGAGATTGGTGCTTGAAGTCCAGACAAAGGCCAGAGGGAAATAAACTCCTCTTGGTTTAAAGAGCTGATCAGGGGATCCCTGGGTGGCGCAGTGGTTTGGCGCCTGCCTTTGGCCCAGGGCGCGATCCTGGAGATCCTGGAGATCCAGGATCAAATCCCACGTCAGGCTCCCGGTGCATGGAGCCTGCTTCTCCCTCTGCCTGTGTCTGTGCCTCTCTCTCTCTCTCTCTATGTGACTATCATAAATAAATTAAAAAAATAAAATAAAATAAAGAGCTGATCAGTTGGATCCAGATACCTCCCTTGTACTTTTTAAGGTGTTGGTTACCTGCCTTTGCATTTTATTAACCAGCTAGATGTCTCCTGAAACTGTGGACAAGCATGTTTGCCCCTGTGCCATTCTGAGCAAGGAATTAGAGAAGCCCTTGTTGCCAAGGAAACAGAAGTTTCTGGGAGTATGGAAATAGCTGTACTTAAATCCCCGTGCTTGATGCAGTCAAAGAGGGCTGCGTGTATGGTGAGGAATCTCTGGAACTTATGAGGTGCTGAGGCTTCTGCTGGGGTCAAGAGTCCAGTAGGGATAGAATTTGAACCAGCTCTCAGCCAGTTGTTCAGAAAGGCTGCTCACCATAGACCTCTAAGGAGCTCTTGTGGGTGCCAGAGAAATCGGCAGGAAAAGCAGCAGAGGACACCAACTGCTGGTTGTTAGGTAAAAAGATGTTTACCCTTCCCCCATTATCATTCCCAAACCCCAATGCCAGAAGTAGTTGGGTGCTAGTAATGAGGAAGATGTAGTGTCCCAGACTCAGATCACCTTCTCCCCTTTCTCAAGGCACCTCCTCATACCTGCACTTGGAAAAGAAAGAAAGGTTTTGTAGACTGCTCTATGCCCTTGAGAGAGGGCTCAGATGTCTACCCTGGACTAGTTCAAGTGTCATAGGTGTGAGGAGAGAGGACCAGCAGAACAATGTCTAGAGTTCTTGGACGGTTCCCTGCTTTTTCTCTTGTCTGCTTTGGGGGCTGACCCTGGCCACGAAAGCGCCTGAGTCTTTGTGCAAGGGGTCTCCAGGTAGGTGAGGAAGCAGCTGTCACCTATCCCCATCATCAGCTCACACAACTGCGTCACACAGAGAAAGGGCTCTGAGCCCTAAAATAAACTACCCATGTTACTGTGCGAGCACCAATCCCCCAAATAGGTTACACCTTGACTACTATCTTGTAAGGTACTGACTTTATCCTTGACTTTCTTGGTGCTGATGATGACAGATATATGATGCCCTTTGTAGAGATGATCATTTTGTGGGAAAACCACAAGAGGTTTTTTAATTTTATTTTTTAATTGAAGTATAGTTGACACACAGTATTACATTAGTTTCAGGAGTACAACATAGTGATTTGACAAATCTATTCACTGTGCTAGAGAAAACCACAGCTTTTTGCAACATAATCAGACCTGTGTGTACGTGTGTGTGTGTGTGTGTGTGTGTGTGTGTAAACTGCATACTGTTCTCTGAGCCTCTGAGATCTGTCATTAATTTTTGGAAAATCCTGTTTCATTTTGGATACTTTCCCTCCCTATGTCTTTAGAGTTCTAATCTTTTATTCTGCCATGCTGATCTACTATTAACCTCATTCACTGCATTTTTCTTCTTAGATATTGAATCTCCAGAAATTTGACTTCAGTCTTTTTATCCCTTCTAGGTCACTCTATTTCTCTACATATGATGCTCAATCTTTCCTCTTTCCTTGTAGTTTATTCCCATTTATTAGTCCCTTACCAGCACAGTACTTAGTGGAAGTGGCACTAAGCACACATGCTCACATTGCTATGTTTACCAAAAGTCCAGACTTTCTGAATTTAAACTAGGAGGCAACTGATTGATTAGCTGGTTTCTCAGCCAACAGTAGAACAAAGAGAGGAGGTGGCTGCCACTGCTGCAAAAGTGACTGAGTGGAGAGAGAAGATTCTTTCCTCCTTCATGTAACTAAGAGCGACACTGTCAAGACTAGCTTTCTGTCCTGCATCCCACTACTTCAATAGTAAAATCATTTGGTCTTAGTCACATGATTTCATTGCAATTTTTATAAAGTCATCACCCAAATGGTCCATTGTTGGAGGAGTGTTAAAATCCAAGAAACAGGGTCCATATACCGAAAAGAAAATCCAAAATGACTTTGCCCTTTCTTGTATTTCTCACATACTAGACAGGAACTTGTTGACCACAGGAAGACTTATAACAACCCCATTTTCTACTCCATGAACTGCTATACTTTTGTAGCTGCCCATATAGACTCTTTTTCAAAGTAGCATGGGAAACACCCCCAACCCAACCTCACTTTTAAGCTTTTTATCATTTTCATTCTGATTTCATTCTAATTCTGTATCTCAAAAACCGAGAATAAGTTGAGCAAGGCAGGACCCTCCTTAAGCTAGTTAACTCAGAATCTTCTTTATGGTAATGGCTGGCTGGAAGACCAGGGAATCAGACATAATTATGTTTTCTCCAGCCATGTAATTATTTGCAGTGGGATGAGTTTACTTCCTCTAATTCTGGTACTTTGGAATGTCCTTTCAGTCCCTTCATGATGACCTTTCTCCCAGGGCCTTCATGTTTTCATATTTGCACACCTGCCCCAAATAAAATCCCTCTTACTAAATTATATGTGGAGGATAAGGCTAATTATCTTCCAAAGGCATTTACATTTTTAGGGGCAAAGCTTTAATCCAAGAGTCCCTCTGCCCCCAGCAAGCCTAGGAATGGGATTGAGATATCATCCATCTCTAGAAGAAATTAGACCATAGAAATATCCATCCACCAAGAGGCACATGGAGAACTCTGCCTGAGGTGCCCCAGGGATACATAAACTGGAGTTAGAAAATCATGTTAAAGGAGCAATGGTTGAGCTCCTTCTGCTCCTTCTCCAGAGAAATAAAACTCATGAACTCAAAAGAGCATGACATAACTTGGAAAGGGCTGCTCAGCATTATGCTTGGAGAGACAGCTTCTGCAAGTTGCTCAATGACTGGTCTAATTCACATGTCACTTATTTTCATCTTCCTCCCATCCTACAGACTTATTGAGTCATTTTATTCTCTAAAATGAATGAGGGATGAAGATTCATTTTGTCTTAATGTACACAGAACCTGGGTATAAACCTTCTAGGAATTAATATAAAGCAACTTATTTATTGTTGAAGACACCATAGGGAATTAGATGCAGCTACGGGTAAAATAAAAATTCGGAGCTCATATCTTAAAAACACAGGAGTGAGCAGGAGGCAGAGCTATTTCACAAGGAATTAAATATGTTACATACTTCAGGATGCAATCCTAATTTAGGAATGAGCTGCTCCTTATTTAAGAATGAATATCTGCAAGTATCATTCTATACGTTTTACAAATATCTTTAAACCATCAAAGTTATTGTACAAAAACAGATGATCTTATCCTTCCTTTGCCTATGAAGAAACTGAGGCACAGAGAGGTCAAAAAAACACCCTAGGTCACACCATGGCTGAGCAGATCTGTGTTCCTGTCAATGTTTTCTGTGGCTAAAACAGGGGTTCATTTCTCCCACTTCATTAATCCCACTTAATGAAATCACTATCTGAAAGAGATATCTATCCCCTCATATTCATTGCAGCATTATTCACAATTGCCAAGACATGGAAACAACCTACGTGCCCATCAACAAATGAATGGCTAAAGGAAATGTGATACATATAATGGAATATTATTCAGAATCCTGCCATTGGCAACAATATGGATGGACTTTGAGGGCATTATGCTAAGTGTAATAAGTCTGATAAGGAAAGACAAATACTATATGATGTCACTTATATGTGGAATCTAAAAGCATACTGATAGAAGCAGAGTAGAATGGTGGTTGCTGGGGGCTGTGGGGTGGGAAGAAAAGGGAGATGCTGGTCAAAGGGTATAAACTTTTAGCTTTAAAATGAGTATGTTCCAGGGACCTAATGTACTGCATGGTGACTATAGTTAACAATATGGTGTTGTATGTCTTAAAGTTGCTTTTAAAGTTGTTTTAATGTTCTCACTATAATAAAAACAAAATAACAATCCTATCAGGTGAAGGATGTTACTACTTAACCTTATTGTGGTAAACATTTCACAATATATACCTGTATGAAATTATCACATCGAACACCTTAAACTTACACAGTGTTGTATGTCAATTATATCTCAATAAAGCTGGGAATATAAAACAAAAAATATGGGCCCTTGACATCCTACCATCTTACCTTTACTTCAGTACCTAAACATTCTAGGAGTCCAGAAATATGTTAATTTAATTCATATTTGTCATAAAGTACTTCTCATCACCTCTAATACATTTAAAATGATAGATTACAGGATCTGGGGCCATGATTGTCTATGTTTTATTTCTGTTTTTGCAGCACATATACTCAGATCTACATTGTGTCTAGCAACTTCTCAGATTGCGGTAAGAACTGTAATTCTATTAGCATCACACAGAAAGAATATGATTTTTCAAGAAGCGACTTGGCCTTTCTGTGGAAGAGTTTCTCCTTCTTAAGAAGACTGGTAAAAACACAGGGCCAGTGATTACCATTTAACATCAGAAAAGATGAAATAAATGTATTAACTCTGCCTTGACTACCCCAGCAGGCATATTTCATTGCTCAGCATTTCCTGAAGTTGTAGAAGCACTTTTTATCCTGCTGGGACTTACTTTATTAATGGAGGCACCTTGATTCAACTCAAGTACATGGCCCTGAAAAATGATACTCTTGTTCCTAACCGCTGAAATGAGACCTTCTCCCCAGCGTTAACCACAGAAGTGGTCTGAACTCAGCTCTGAGGCTGCATTAATCTGTGAGTGGAGGAGGGGAAAAATCTATCATGGGACCCAAGAAAACTGCAAAATCACCGGGGACCCTGTGATTATTTCTTGATAGTTACGACCCAGAAAAAAGATAGGGGCAATAAAAGATAATGCAATGCTGGGGCACTATCTCTCTACTTCCAGCCTTTCCTTAAAAATGTGTATGTGTGTGGGAGCTGTAAATGATTTATCAGAGCTGAATGATTCTGTATGCACTCTGTTCTATTTTTCATCTCCACACTGGGCTCAGTTTGACTTCTATCAGGAATCCCTTCCTCAGCTCCCATACCCCCTGCTACTCACCTTCCCCACCTTTGGTTGGCGAATTCCTATCCAACTGGTCCACTCTTCCAGAAGCTTCTACTGAAATTGATACTGTGGTTCTCTTTGAGTGCACATCATTTCTGCATCATTGTAATATAGTATGTATCTATCTCCCACACTGAAATGGGAATTAATTTGGGACAAGACTGGGCTTTGTTTATTCTTCAAACACAAAACATAGAGCTTGGCATGGAATAGGTGTTCAGTAAATATTTTGAATAATTGACTAAATACATGAGTAAGTCTATTCCAAAGCTAATCATCAAAGCTCATTCAAAAATGTCAATCAGGAAGGAAGCAACACAGGCAGATTGACCTGTTGTCTTCTGCTGCTCTGCAGCAGACATTGTGTCCCCTTGCACATCCTGGCCCCCAGCTCCCTTAAATACATAGAACTCAGGAAACAAATAAGTATAGGGCACCAGGGATGACTGGGAGTAATAGCTGGAGATTCATGTTGTTCAATGACCTTGATCCCAACTGTGCAATTTTTCCCAACAGGCCAATAATTGACACTATGTCTATCATCCAGAATGATATTAAAAATCAGAGATAACTGTCATCCTACCTTGATCCGAAACTTTAATAATAGAAATTCTTAATGGGGTGCTGATATTCCCCTTCAGAGAAACATCATAGAAATGAAGTGAATGCAGAAGTAGGAAACAAGCTGACAATATAAGCATATTGTCAAGCCACATTTTCAAAGCATATTCCAGAATGCACTGGTCGCTTGAGGTGCTGTGTTAAAAAAAAAAATCCCAAGTCAAATACATTTAGAACCCTGTAGACCAATTCCTTTTCTGACTATTCATAATGTATTTCAGTCCTTTAAAGGGGCCAAGCCCTTCTTTAATAAAAGAAACCACTCTTGTTCTGTGCAGCGCATACCAAACTGATTTAGCCATGGAGACTTGATTTCACATAAAAATCTATTAGGACCCCAAAAGCTACGCTTGGAGAAAGGATGCATCACAGAGACTCATCTCTTCACACTGTGATAATGACTACAACTACACCTCACAGTTAAAATCATGGATTTCGGGGCAAGTACATCTGGGTTCAGGTCAGATTCAGCTGCTTAATAGCAGTGTGTCCTCAAGAGTCAATAAATGTAGAGTGCCTGGCATGATTCTAGTGCATAGTTGATACAAATAAATGACAGCAGTTTTCACTAAAACTGCATGATGTTAAGACAGATATTTATACATCAGAAATCAAAGGAATAGAGAGAAGCTAGGTGTGCTCATCAAATCCACATCACATCCTAATCCTGAGCTCCCAGAGACAAGTTTTTGGATAATCAACAAGCAAGTTAGGGAGCACTCTCCACAATGGGCTTGTGCAATGGGGGATACAGAAGTTTCAGAAGGTGTGTCCCTACCCTGGGAGATTTCACTGAAGGAAAAATCAAACAGTGAGTGATAAATAATGGCGCAAAGGGACTGTTACGGTTCTCAGAGTGAAAACTTGCCCTGTGGGTTTAAAGTAGAAGGAAATCAATGAACTGGAGCTGAGTTTTCAGAGACAGGGAAGGTGTGGAAATTTGAGAGAAGAGGCTGTCCAAGGGAAGAGAAGTGTAAGTGGAATGGGTTTAAAGTGAGTGAGGATGAGCTCGGTGAGTGAGAATGCAGAGCAGAGGGGCTTGGAGGGGGGCAGGAGTCAGATGCGGGATTAAGACAGATGATGGAGAGATTTGCAGGGGCAGGCAAAACTGAGATGTGAAGAACTGAAAACAGGGAGCCACTGAAGGTATTTGAGGAGGGAGAGCAGTATTATTGAAACAAGATTTAAGGCAAATGAGGCTAACAGCAGGGTGCAGAGTGGATAGGAAGAGGAGAGATCACGGGCTCTAGACTACAGGCTAAAATAGAGTAAAACCACCATTAATGAACTAGTGAGCATGAAAATCCAGAGAGATGGCTGAGGCACAAAATAACTTCTGAAGGGTTTGGTTATAAAGTTGAAATTTCAGATCCACAGTAGGTTATTTCAGAAATCCGTCCCTTGGATTCACACCATCAGTATCCCCCCTCTGAACACAGAATTGCAAATGCTAAGATGATTATTTTGACCTCCATCTTCTTAACTTCTGTGTCTTTCTCTCTTTTGGTTCAGATCTTATGAGGGAAATGGAGAAATACATGTTGACCCGTGCTCCCTCAACAGGAAGCAGCATGCTCTTGACCATTCTGTAGGCCTAGGTCTGGCCTCCATCAATAAAAGCCCACTGTGGTCCCCAATCTTAGGAACCTTCCTATGGCGAAGCCCCAAGGGCAGAGAGGAGGGGTGTCACATTGAAAGACTCTACAGACCTTCCATTTCATGGCTTCAGGCTGGTAATGGCAGCTACATCACTGCCTCAGCAACTTCTATAATGTACTATATGGCTTTGCTGAGTATTGGGATCATGGAGGAAAGAAAAGAATTTGGTGGTTGAAAGTAACTAGCATCCATCTCATTCTGCTACATAAAGGAAAAAGGATTATGAAATAGGGTTTCCAGATAAAAATATAGAATGCTGACTTAAATTTGATTTTCAGCTAACTAATAAATATTTTTTGGAGTATGTCTCAAATATTGCATGTAACATATACTAAAAATTATTCATTAAAATTAAATTTTAATTAGGTGTCCTGTATTTTATCTGGTTTGGAGTAAAAAATCCTGGTTCTCAGAATAAACTTACCAACAAAAAAAAAAAAAAAAAAAAAAAAAGAATAAACTTACCATGGACTTAGATGTATGGACTTGAATAACCAGGTAACTTCTTTAAGCCTGTTTTTGCAAGGACCATATATACATAAAGGCATCTTGTAGGTTTAAAGTTCTGCAAATGTACTTGTTGTTGTGCTTTATTTGACCCTTCTACTCTGCAAGATTTTTTTAAAATTTATTTATTCATGAGAGAGAGGCAAAGACACAGGCAGAGGGAGAAGCAGGCTCCATGCAGAGAGCCCAACGCAGGACTGGGTCCTGGGTCTCCAGGACCAGGCCCTGGACTGAAGGCAGTGCTAAACTGCTGAGCCACCCGGGCTGCCCTACTCTGCAAGATTTGAGAGAAAGGCCACATATTATTTAGCTCTGACTCCTTAGAGCACCCCAGGAGGGCCTTGACCTGTGGAAGGAGGTATCACGTGTTCATTGAGACAATAACAGCATTATTCTCACCTGAAGTCTATCATCTGGCCAAGTCTCAGCCCAAAAGCCATAAAGATGCAGACAGTCTCTCTGGCAAAGCGGGATGGGGGCTGTTGTCCTCAGGTAGCAAGACTTTGGAAGTCATGCTTATGTGAACCCGGGGAAGAGCTGGAGACAAGACTGTGGAAAGAGTTGGAGATGTAGCTGTAGGTTTCAGACAGGAAGATCACGCAGAAGTGTTTTATGTTAGCGCTTCTCATTCTTAAATGGTCATGAGACTCACTTGGGGATCGTACTAAAATGTGGGTCCTGATTGTAGAGCCAATCTCCACTCCTGAAGGAGTGGAGGATCTAACACAAAGTGACCATGGCAACCAGTGTAGGCTATTCACTGCAATGTATCACCAAATGAATGATGACATTAATCACAAGGGAGTCAAAACCAGTGATTCTCAGAATGACTGCACATTGAAGGCACCCCAGAGCATTGAAAATCCATCTTTGCTCAGGCTCATCCCCAACCAATTTACTCAGCCTTCGGGAGTGGGACCTGGGCATCCTTTTTTTGTTCTTGTTTTTAAATCTCCCCCTCTTCCAAGCTGTTTATTCTCAGGCATTGATTTGGACACAGGTAAGATTCCATTCTGGTCCATGAGATGCAAAGGGCTGGGTGATTCAGAGTAGGATTTTGGTGTTGACACATAGGGGAGGAAAGACTGTTCTTCAACTCAACACTGTTCTATCTGCTTTTGATGCTGTCTTATAAAAGGTAAGTCTCAACATACTGAGGATGGAAGAACCCAAAGATCCTGGGTCCTTGTCTCCTTTAGTACTCCTCCTCTGTGAGACAACAAATGTCCTTGTTTTGGGTTTTCTGCTATTTAACAGCCAAAAATGTTGATCTGTCAAGCACCAGACTGTATACATTGTACACATAATTTAAGCCTCACAATAGTCCTTCAAGATAAGTATTATCTCCATTTTACAGCAAGGAAATGGAGGCCCAGAGAGAAATGAGTTATAAGCATATCTCAGATCTAACTGGTGTCATGGTCATGAAGAAGACTTGGTATTTTAGTTAGGGTGGCGCTGTTGGATATACAGAGTTTTTTCTGTGCCCCATCTCCTCTCTCATCAGCCTGAGGAGTCAACAGAAGCTGAAATAAACTCCTTTACTGTGGTTTTTCAACACTGGGTGCACATTGACTCCCCTGGGAAATTTAGAAAAATTCAAATTCCCAGGTAGAATTTTTTTCAATAACTCTAGAAGTTCATCAAAGGCAATGATTTTTTTAAAAAAAGAGCCAGCTTTTTGTTTCATTAATTTTCTCTATTTTCCTATTTTAGTTCCATGATACCTATCATTTATTATTTTCTTCTTTCTGCTTAACTTGGGCTTATTTTTCTCTTTTTTCACTATTTTTCTTGTTTCTTGAAGTAGAAACCTAAATTATTGATTTGAGGCCTTTTTCTCTTCTAAGCCAAGTACTTAGTGCTATGAATTTTCTGTTAGCTTTGCTTAAATGCATCTTAAGAAATTCTGATATGTTGTTTTCATTGTCATTCAGTTCTATTCACTTTTTTGTTTCTTTTGAGACTTCCTCTTTGACCCATTGATGATTTTTTTTCTAAGTAGGCTCCATGCCCAACATGCGACCTGAATTCATGACACTGAAGTCGATAGTTGCATGCTGCACCAACCGAGACAACCAAAAACCCCACCCATTGATGATTAAGAAGTGTTGAGTTGGGACCCTTGGTTTCTGGAACTGTTTTGAAAGCATACACAAAACTATGGTTGTATTAGTTGCATTATTAACTTAGCTCCATATTCTGCTTTGTTCCCTACTTACTTATGTTCTGTGCACTTTTTAACCTCATGCTTGACCAATTATTACTCCTATTCATTTACCCAGTGGTTGCAGAAACCTAATGGGAACAGGATGGTATCATTTGTTTTGACATATCTGATCATACCAGGTCCTAAATAGTATCCCATTTTCCAAAAGAATGCTTACCTCCAGACTATTTTAAACTGTCCACCCTTACCCCCCCATTTCAAGGAATCTCTTACCTTTCTCTCATGTATATAAGCTGTCCATAGGCTCAACAGGGCAAGGCAGCTTTGGGAATGATTCCCTGCCTTTTCATTGGGCTGTTTTTCTTTTCTTTTTTGGGGGGGGCTGCTTTTCTGATAATAAATCTTTCTTTGCTTCAAAATCAGTACCTCAGACATTGCCTTACTATGCATCAGGTGCACAGACAAGTTTGAGTTTGGTAAGTATGTGCTATTAATTTTCCAAGTGTTTGGAGATTTTCAAGTGCCTTTTATTTTTAAGATTTTATTTATTCATGAAATACAGAGAGAGAGAGAATGAGAGAGAGAGAGGCAGAGACATAGGCAAAGGGAGAAGCAGGTTCCATGCAGGGAGCCTGACATGGGACTCAATCCCGGGACTCCAGGATTATGCCCTGGGCCAACACTAAACTGCTGAGCCACCCAGGGATTCCCTCAAGTGGAGAATATATAATATAGACTCAAGTGGCTTTTTATTATATATATTTAGCTTGATTCCACTATGGATGGAATGGACTCTGTACAATTTCAAATTTTTGAAATTTGTTAAGGTTCATTTTAAGATCCAGGATATGGCCAGTCTTGGTGCATGTTCTCTGGGCACTTAAAAAAGGTGTTTCCAGTCCTGCAATTGGGGAACTCTCTCTTGACTGCCTGCTCCACCTGGATCTTCCTTATGGAGCAGGAGCTGTGTGTACTGACAGTGGGGAGTGGAAAGTGGTCCCATACTAGGCTGCTGCCACTCCCGAGTTTATCCCCACTATGGATCATCTGCAACACAGGTCCAAAGAGGATAAGATCTGAAATTTACTGGTTGCCAAATCTACCCAGAATACATTTTCAGCGCTGGGGAGCTAAGGAAGAAGGGAGCTGTCATTTATCTTCTGAGCCCAGGAAAGTATCTCTTCTGAGACATAGAGCTGTGTTGAAAAGGTGGGTTTTACTCTTCAATAGCTTCCCTTCCAGGATCTTCTTTACATAGTGGAGGTTGTGAGTAAGGAAATAAATGCCATCTAACTGCCACCACTCACTTGCTATAGGCCTTCTACAGCACAGAAATATAGAAAGTGAAACCTACTCATGCTGTCTGCTAAAAGCATCGGGAATATCTATTCCAGCCCAGAGAGCTGGGAGAGACATGAACTGCCATGTAGTTGCTGAGCTCATTGGAACAGTTCTTCCATAAGGCAGAGCTGTGGGAAGATAGGCTTGAATACCATGGATTTCTACTCTTCCTGCTAAGTTTCCACAGATTTTGTTCAATTAATGTTTCTCCGTTTGTTGCAAACCCTTCAATCTCCAGAGATTTTGAACAATTGTCTGTATTAATTTTGACCAGCTTCCTAAGGGTCTCTGTTGGGGAAGGTTGCCTGAACACCTCACAGTCCCATTCCAAGAGGTCCTCCTTGGGGTCTTTGGTTATGCAGTAATAAATAACTAACAACAATGGCCAAGAAGGAGGTATAACAAATCAAGACAGCAATCAGTTGGGTGGAAAGCAGGGAAGGCATTTCAAGCAAGAAGAACAGAAAGTGCAGGAAGTACAGAAAGTACTAAGGAAGCTCCAGGTAAGAGGAGTGGTTCTCAACTGTGGTCCCTGCACCAGCACCATCAGCATCATCTGGGAACCTGTTAACTGTGAATTCTTGGGCCCTACTGAGTCAGAATATCCACAATCTTGGTTTCAGCAAGCCCACAGGTGTTTCTGAATCACGTTAAAGTCTGAGGACCACTGGAGTGTGAGTTGTTTTTTATCAGCCACAATAGCTGGGCTCCTCATGTGTCCAGATTCTAAGTGGTTTTCGTTTATTCTTTTTTTTTTTTTTAAGAAGTGAGAGATAATAAGCTAATAAGCACTTTTTCTTATTGAATGCTTTAGGGACTTATTAGAGATAACAGTTCCCTGACACCAGTCGCAGGAAGTTGGTCATGCAACAGCAAGCAGATAGCTCACTCCATTTTTGCTGGGAATCAGTCACCTCTGATTTGAGCCTGAGTTTTATTTGACTCCAATTGTTTTAATGAACCATCCTGCAGTTACCCTGCACATGGCCACATCCGGCTTGGCAGGGCCTTTGATCCTGAGTGTGCTTGGTGGTCATCACGGCAGAAGGAAATGTGGGTATCTGGCTTTAGCATGATTTTTTAAAGGAATATTTAAATTGGCAAAAGCCAATTAACTGAAAGAGTTAAAACTTATCCAGGCCTAAAAGAATGAAAATAAGCTCAGACTGAAAAAAAGTAAAAACAGCCCTGCTGTTTACCAAGCTGGCAGAACAGACCCAGATAAAGCCAAATGCAAAGTTCACAGAAAACCACATTTCTTCTGGCTGTGGTTGTAAAATGCCATAACAACCCCTGCTTTGAATAGCCACTGCTTTCTTACCAGCAATTCCCCTAGATCTGCTTTACTACACCCATCTTTTACTAGGGATATCCAGATGCTGAGCCATCCTTACCACGGTATCCAACCCCTGGTTAATTCTACTTTCTCCTAATTCTGCCTCAGAAGCTGCAACCATCACAGATATGCTCCCCACTACCTTTAGACTCTCCTAAGACCCTTCAGCAGGAGCCTTGACCTTACAAAGCTCATCCCTCCTATTGAGCAGATTTCACAGCTCCTTTGAAGTGCCTTCTTCACTGCCTCATGTCAATAAATCCAATTTTGTTGGCTTGTCCCTGAAGGTCTTCATGACGAAGCTTTAATAGAAGGAAAATGGTTCCTTGGTCCTGTATTTGGGGGAGGGGGTGGTGGTGATGTTTGTTGTTGTTGGTTGGTTTTATTTGACTTTATTACCAATTTTAGATCCCAGGTTACAGAAAGGAAGCCAGGGGACTGAAATTGTCAATGATGACTTGTCATCACATTTCAGATAAGACCTTACATCTGTCTCCCCTTATCATTAGGTATTTTTCTTATAATAGCCTCACACAAAGATCTAATATTATCAGCTCTGTGGATAAGGTGATCAAGAAATCCAAGTCTGGAGTGTCAGACAGATGTTTGCAGGGGCTTTGAGGCCAATCCGGATGACACAGGACAAGAGGTAGGGAAGGAAACCATGAACAAATTCCTGTATTCCTTGAGGGAAGAGAGAAACACAGCCAAGATGTCTGTAGATGACAAAATTGAGGAGGGGAGGGCTGACTGAGCCGAGAAAAATGAGCTGCCAAGAAGTCCTGAGTTTTAGAGGAAGATGGAGGACAACTGGTCTGGAATTCTTTTTTATTTTTTTAATTAAATTAAATTAAATTAATTAATCTACTTATTTATTATTATTATTATTATTATTTTTGGTCTGGAATTCTTAAGGTAGTGAAGAGGACCTCCCCTGGAGGCATCCTGGAAAACCTGGTGCTGGACACTGAGCAGTCTCTCCCATCCCACCCCCCGCCCAGGAAGCCTCAGGGAAGAGAAAGGAAGTGGAGGTACAGAATTCTGGGAAGAGATTGGATAAAGAGGGCTTTTTATCCTGGTGCAAGGGTCCAAGATCCCAGAGGGAGCAGTGGCCCTGGGAACAGAGCGGCAATGTGAGGATAGCTGGGAGAAAATTCTAGGGCAGTGTGGTGCTTGTCTCCTCTTCTGTGAAGCTGTAGCTGCTGGCAGCATGTGCAGTGACCATGTGTGTGGGTAATGAATGGGTCCATTGGGTTGGGCTGTTTTGAGGGACCCTAATGACTGATGCAGTCATGAGCAGCTAACAGTGACTGGCCTGGGTAGGTGCTCAAGGCCTCCGTAGATCAGATACCCTGTCCAAGGTCCTGAGGTTGATGCAGGCAGATGCCAGGGGTGGCTCTGAATCCCTGGGAGTGATCTCAACTGCATTAAACTGCAGTCCCTCCATTTGTATTGTTAGAGCCTTTCCCCTGTTTGGTAACAGACCATAAGGCCTCGAAGAAATTCAATTCTTGAGCACTTACTGTGTGTTGAGCTTTTATTAGGAACTCTAGGTATAGCATAGACCTAAAGAGTTGGGGTCTGTGCCCTCAGGCCCTCCTGCCTTCATGGTGATTTAATCTCTGGGTAAGAAGATACATTGAGTCAGGAATTATGACTAATGAGTGGTTCGAGGGTGAAGCACAACTTACTAGAGGAAAATGTCAAGGAAAATCTGCCTTGTGTGGGCCAACAGAGTTCCTGTCGAGAACCTTCTCACTAAGCTGGAGAAGCATAGCCCTGCAAATGTTCCTCCCACCCCTAACACAGTAGAAGAGAGTAGAATGGTCCATCCCTAAACAAGCTACTCAGGATCCAGAAGGATTTCTCTTTTTTAGGATTTTATTTATTTATTCATGAGAGACACATAGAGAGAGGCAGAGACATAGGCAGAGGGAGAAGCAGGCTCCCTGCAGGGAGCCCAATGTAAGACTCAACCCTAGGACCCTGGGATCATGACCTGAGCCAAAGGCAGAAGCTCAACTGCTGAGCTACTCAGGCATCCCAGGATCAAGAAGGATTTCAAACAGTTTTTCACTTCAGGTTCCAGTCATGCCTTCTCATCCTTTGAGAGAATATTCACAGGAATGTTGGGGAATAGTCTCCTTACCATCCAGCTTACCTTCTCTCATCAGGTATCTCTTCATCAAACACAGCCTTCACTTTGCTTCCAGGGCAGCTACATACATCCAGCCCTTCTTGTAGCCACAGGGTCACTGACCCTTCCCCTTTACATCCTCTCTCTTTCCTCTTTTGGGTGGTCTGGTCTGCAGAATCCCATCTATTCTCCTTGACCTCCAATTTTGGTAGACAATTGTCAAGTTCATCAAATTCCACTCAGATGAGGTGAAGAGAGCACATTGGATCCTGTTGGTAGATGTTCTACCAGCCCATGACAGGCTTTTGTACTATTGACATCCTCCTCCCTATCACATATCACAGCATTAGTACTTTGCTGAAAGAATTGCTTCTTCTTCCTCAACACTGAGTCCTGTGTTAGTCTGTAGTGGCCCACCAGGCGCCTTTCTTCTCTTCTTCTAAGGCAGCAGGGCTGTAGTGGAACATGGCCACCCAGGTACAGATTACATCCCCCAAGTGTGGCCCTGTTGTTTATTTCTCTCCAAGGGAGGGAAGTGGCCTTAACACCTCACCAAGCTGGAGCACAGACTGGTGGCAACTCAGCTCTGACAATGCACAGTATAGTGGGGCAGTGATTTTCGGGCCCCGTATCTCTGAATGGCTCATGGCACAGAGCTGCTCCACAGATCTGGGTCATCCACATTGGGACTGTAAGCTGGGAGAAAACCTTACTTGTTCTTTAAATCACAATATTGTTGGGTCTTTCACTCTAAATAATATAAGTCTCAATACCCAAAGATCTCTTTGTTTTCTAGTTCAGTGGGAGTGGTCCTTATCCCCTGATTTAAAAAAAAAAAAAGTAAAATTTACAGGGCTATCCATTGCTTAAGCACCAATCAAGCATCAAATCTACTCTCCTGCAACTTTTCTTCCCACAAATGTTCCTCACAGTTCTTCCACTGCTTGAGGTCAATGGTGAGTTTTCCCTGGGAACTGGTAACAAGTGGTAATGCTTCCCTTTGGCCACCTCTCTTTCTGGGTCTGCAGCCCATTGCCCGGTGCTCCAGCATCCCTGTAGCTGCTTTGCACTGAAAGCCTCTTCTCCTGGGCTCTGCTTTATTACAGCAATTTCATAAGTTCCATTTTGCCAATGTCTGGAAGACAAAGACTAAGAACATAAATAATGTAAGTCCTATTACCTTCTTCTTCAAGGTTTCTATTGATTGTGACTTAATCTCTTGAGGCAAATTGATGGCTTTAATATTAAACTGAAATGCCAAGAGTCAGCAAAGAGATCAGAGAATTGAACAAAAAATAAAATTGTCCAGAAGTGGAATTTTTCCAACTCTCTGAAGGGATTTGTTTGGACCAGGCACATCTGTTTCTTACAGGGACTGAGATACACAAGAAAAATACTTTAAAAAGCCAGAGTGTCTAAACATCTTGAATTAGGAAAGAACTTGAGAGCCCAAGTAGAGGTGGGGAGGTCCCTGCTCAACCTCACCCAGTTCATCCAGATCCCTCCCTCAGCCCCTAATCAGACATGGCCCTGGAATTAGTTGGCTGCAGTGAACTCTTGCTTCACTCCATTCTTGCACTAGGCACATCATCTCTACCTAGCAAGTCAAGGGCTGAGGTAGCAGTGATTATAGCTTGTAACTTCATGTAAAACTCAACACTCTGACCTAAAGCCATCCACTCCTGCATCCAGCCAAGGGCTAATGCTGGGGGACAGAGAGGCAATGGTGAGTCAGCCAGCAACGGTGAGTCATGAGCTATAGATATTGGAGCCAGTTACACCTGGGTTTGAATTCTGATTCTGCCATTTAATGAAAGATCTTGGGCAAGTATTTAATATCTGAGTATCAGTTTTCTCATGCCTTAAAGATAATGCTTTTACTATAGCAGAAACTAACCAGCTGTTTATCAAATCTGCCACTCCTTCTTCTAGGCCACTAAGCTAGGTTACATTTCCAGTCTCCTTTCGAGTCAGGCATGATCATATGACGGAGTTCTACTAAAAGGAGTGGTCTGGTCCATAAAAATCCTCCCTCCTGAGAGCCTCTTATCTTTCCCCATCCACCCACTGAATAGGCCTGTAGACTCTTCCGCTCATCCTAGACAGCACCTATCATGGGAGAGAAAGCTGAAGAGTCCAGTAATAAGGAACATTTGCAGTGCACTATCTAAGAGTTGTAAATGAAATTCTACTGGATTAAGCCAGCAAGAATATAAGATTTTTCTGAGGCAGTAACTAGCATTTCACTAATACACTACTTTTTAGGACTGTGAAGATTAATGTAAAATATCCACCAGAGTACAGACTCAGGAAATGTAACTAATTCAGGTCTCCATAAATGGAAACTCATTGCTCAGTACCTATGATATAACATTGGTATGTAGATATGTGTTTGTAAATTGTGTGTGCACCACACTTACTGAGACCTTACATTCATTCTTATGTTTAATCATAACACTATTATATAGTAGATTCTATTATTTGTCCCACTTTACAGATGAATAAACTAAGGCTTTGAGAAGTTAAATAAATTATCCAAGATTGTAAGAAGACATTACACAGGGAATAGCCAATGACAGAGCTGAGCCCTTAATTCAGTTCTCAGTTATAATATTTTTTTTTTAAATTCAGAAAGGAGAAATCTATAGGATACGCAAAGGCTAATCACTAATTTAATGTAGGAGAGAGAGAGAGGTTTTAGAGCCCAGTCAGGGTGACTTCCCTGGCATCAAGCCTCAGACAATCTCCTTTACTCATGCTGTAATAACAATGAAAATAACAAATACCAATAGAATTCCTATAAGATATCAAGCACTGTTCTAAATTCTTTACAAGTATTAACTCATTTAATACTCAGAACAACAACAACAACAACAACAAACTCAGAACAACCATACAGGATAGGTTCTATTATTGTGATCACATTAATGTAAGGAAACAGGCACAGAATGGTGAGATAATGGGCCAAGATTACACAAAAAGTGAGAGGCAAAAGTGGAATTTGAACCCAGGCAGTCTGGCTGTCAGGCCATACACACCACCCATATAACTCAACTATGGCTTGTCATAGTACCTCAACATGAGCCATAGCCTGATCTCCCAGTTGCTTGAAATCTCACCTCACCCTAGTTTCAGCAAGTGATATCTAGCTTAACAGGAAGGTCGTACATGTGTTTGGGGGCTGGGATGCGAAAGCAGGAAGATACCATCCTACTACTTGTGGTCCCTTGAACATGTCCTGAATCTTCTCACTTTCCCATCATTATTTGTTATTCTTTCTATCAGGGATGCTCTTTTCCATTGCCATCTATAAAAATCCTACAGATGCTTCAAGAACCAATTCAAGAACCACCTCTCTCTTTGATTTTCCTGGACCCAAACAATCTCTTCCTTCTCTGTGCTTCCACATAAATTCATTTACTGATTATTACTTTTTACAATATTAATACCTAACATAAAGATTACCAATGCAATAGAAGCCCACTGTGGCCCTCCTGGTTTGTGCCAGTCTTCCTACCCTCAGGAATCACTGGTCTTCTAAATTTGGTATTTGTTCTCACCATAGTATTCAACTTACATAAATGTTGTCTTGTTATAAAAAGCATCTTGCTTATTTCACTCATCATCATGATTTTAAGACTCTTCTAACTTTATGCAAGTGATTCATTCATTTTTGTTGCTATATAAATGTCATCTATATGAATATTATAATGTTTATTTTTTCTCCTGTTAATGGACATCTGGGTTCTTTCCAACTCTTTTGCTTTAAGAAACCACGTGAACACTCTTATCTGTGTCCTCACAGACTTTGAAGACTTTCTCTGGTAAGTGGGTATCAGGAAGGATAATGTGGCAGTTAAGAATTAAAAGGTCAAGATCTGATTAAGATGTAAACGCAGAAAGATAAAATAAGCCTTGGGAGCTAGTATATTTCTTATATGAATTGCTGAAGGTTTCAGAAGGGCAGCTTTGAAACTGAAAAACTGGACAGCAGTCTTTGTCATCCTTTAAGGACCAGGGGACAAAAACTGGAGTCTTGAGTGTACAATGGGGGAGCTCATGAAAAACTCTCAGCTATTTCATTAGGGCCCCAAAGAACTAAGAGGTAGGGTGAATAACAAGCAAAAATTGAGATAAATAACACAGTGAAATAGACATCAAGGGAATCTAGGTAATTTACTCATCAGAAAGACCCTGAAAATATCTATACTTACTATGTTAAAGGAGAAAAATGGTAAGATTGAGAATTTCATTAGAAAGCTAGAAAATAATGAAATTAGCAAATAGAAATTCTGGAGTTGAAAAACATAATAACCAAAATTAAGAACTGAGCCGGTCATTTTAATAACATAAGAGACACAGCAGAATAGAGATTTAGCAACTGGAAGGTGGTGGATCAGAAGAAAATATCCATAATGCATACCAGACAGACAAAATAATATGGGAGATATATAGATTGCAGTGGAAAGAACTAATGTAAATGTGATTGGAGAAAAAACAGTAAGGAAGTATGTGTCAATATCAGTGTTTAAAGAGTATCTTTGAAAGAGAATAGAAAGGCACTAGACAAAGAGGAGAGGCCACATGAGGACAGAGGTAGAGAATTGAGTGATGCTGTACAACCAGGAGAAATATCTGGAGCCAACCAGAGGAGAGAAGAGGTGGGGAAGGATTCTCCACTAAGGTCTTCAGAGGGAGCATGGCCCTAATGATACCATTATTCTGGACTTTGGCCTCCAGAACTATAAGAGAATACATTTATTTTAAAGATTTTATTTATTTATTTATTTATTTATTTATTTATTTATTTATTTATTTATTATTTATTTATTTATGAGAGAGAGAGCACCAATAGGAGGGATGGGCAGAGGGGAGATGAAGAAGCAGGCTCCCCAATGAGCAGGGAGCCTGATGTAGGGCTTGATCCCAGGACCCAAGATCATGACCTGAGCTGAAGGCAGATGCTTAACCTACTGAGCCACCCAGGCAACCCAAGAATACATTTCTGTTGCTTGAAGTCAATAAGCTTGAGAAAATTTGTTACTGTGGTCCCAGAAAACTGATATGAGATAATAAAGTTAGGGTGAAGAAAGCAATTAGGCTTTAATTGAAAGATGTGAGTTCTGTTCTGGACATGGTTGCCAGTAGACTTGTGGCCATGAGCAAGTCACTTGGCTTCTGTGGGCTGCTTTCCTCTGAAGCCCACAAGAAGGTGGGGGTGAATGATCAGCGAGGCCTCTGCCCCCTTTAACGTTCTGAGAGTTCCTTTCAAGTTCTGTTCTGCTAGCCTCAGACCTCTGAT
The DNA here is from genome assembly GCF_053574225.1 of Canis aureus. Classification (NCBI taxonomy): domain Eukaryota; kingdom Metazoa; phylum Chordata; class Mammalia; order Carnivora; family Canidae; genus Canis; species Canis aureus. Next base: position 45,078,768 of record NC_135621.1, read on the forward strand.
CTTCCTGAGGCCCCCAGGGCCTGGGCAATTGCCTGAGGCATGGCCTCTTCCTATAAAGTGACCACGAGGGTTATGAAGGCAGGCAGCCTCTCTCTAGAGACCAACATTGGGCCTAGGACTCGGTCTTATTTGATGCGACACCTGGTTAGAGTGAAAATGTAAGGCTCCTTCTCATAGGACACCAGGCTAAAAATACCCCAGCACTGTACGTAGGGAGAACCAGGTGTCACAGTGTGGAAGCTGAAGCTGTAAATCATAGTCTGCTTTCCTCTCTGAATTTATTGGCACTGGTGGTGCATCACTGGTCACTGCTGTAAGGGAAAGAAGTGAGGTGATGTCTGAGATTTCAGAGTCTGTCTCTACCTCCCCATCATCAGAGACTGGTTTGGCAAAGGAAGAGCTTTTAGCTCAAATAGTGTTCCTTAGAAGCAGTGGCCCTCTTTGCCCACCCTTCACTCTCATAACCATTGTCCTGCAGGCTGGCCTGCGGCAGGTCCGTGCCAAGTGTATGATCCTCCATTGGAGTGGAAATGATAATCACTGGTTTAACGAAGAGGATTCCAGGACTTTGAGGTGGAAACAGTCATCCTTGGTCACTTCAAAATGTTGAGACTGTTCCTACAGACTTGTACTGGAACATTGTTCACGAACACTGTGCTCTGCCCACCCTGTCACGGAGCTGTGAGGTCAAGTCCACACTCCCTGTGCTCCCAGGACCTGGGATATACACCAGGAGGCCAAACCTGCCCTGTTTCCTACCTACTGCAGGGTCTCAGACCAGTGCCTTGATCCCTCTGCCTGCAGCCTGTGCTCAGCAAAATGTCGTGTGGAGTCAGGTTTGCTTGACTCATCTCTGTGTGGTAAGATCTACTGAGGGGTCTTAAAATATCTTATTTGAGAGAATAGGCTTGAGACTTATTACAAGAGCTTATAAATGCTAAAAATAAAAACTAATCCTAAAATGTGACATCTACATTATATTTTAAAAGGAGGACTTTTAAATTTCATGAGAAGCTTAAAAGGAGAATGTTTCAATGCAGCTTAGATTCGTTGCATGTATCACTAGGGTCCCTCCTTGTGTCACTGCCCATCTTCTGCATCATCTACTCCTTTGAATGATCTTGGGAGGTCTGGAAGTCAAATACTGTTTACAGAGGAGGAGCCTGAGAAAGTAAAATGCCTAAGCCTCACGGTTTCAAAAGAAGTCTGGAATTGTTATATGTTAACTCAGTGCAGTAACCTCAAGTCCCTGGTCAGCAAGATAGAAGAAGCTGTCTAGGGCAAGTCGTTCTGGTACTATTTGTGTCATCAGAATCATCTTTGAAGTGTAATTAGAGCCAACACCTATTGCATGCTCTCTAGGTACCACCACGCTAAGCCTTTACGTAGGTGGTCTCTGCAGTCCTCACAAAAATTGTGTGAAGGTACTATTATTACCAATCCCATTTTACTGTGGAGGAGAATAAGGCACAGGGATGGGAAGTGACCAGCCCACAGTGCCCCAGCTAAAAGATGAACCAGAACAGGAAGACAGTCTATCCCTAGCCCCAGGCTCTCAATTCTTGATAATAACAAGATATTTGGGGTGTGCTTAAACAATCACAAACACAGAACATTAAAAAAAAATAGAGAGAGAGAGTATTATTTTTAAAATACATCTAATCCCTCCCCTAAAACTTCCCAATAAGAAATGAAAATATTGTGTCCATGCTCCTTTATTTTTTATACAATTGCATATTCCAGTGAGTATAGAGCAAGAGAATTATCTTTTATTGTTCACAGAAAGAAAGTTGACATTTGTTCAAGATAATTGCTCGATTTCTTTATCTGATCCAGTTTCTCTTTGCCACAGAACTCTGAAAAAGAGGAGAAAAATGCACTGCTTGGATCAAATCATTACCAGAATCAAGACGAGGCCTATGGGCATGTTATTGTACAACATATTTTAAAATTACTCCTCAATTTGATAAGTCACAAATGCCCCCAAATCGGTACTTATTCATTTTTGCAGCATCTAATTAGACCATTCGGTCTGTGTCAGTGCTGTGGCCTCAGGGAACCTCTTCCTCTCCTTTCACCTGGGGAGTCCTGTTTCGCAGCATCTGGACAGCTTTCTCAGGCACCCTTGGCCTGCCCAGGCCCTGGCAGGTCAGATCAGGCTCCAGGAGGGAGGCTGGGACACCTCCAAAGGACAGCCACCTCAATGACCCCAGGACCACACCATCATGAGAGACAGAGGAGGCCCAGAGCTGCCCTCGTACGTGGACTTCAATTCCATGGGCCTGAAGACCAAGGAATCTCCTGAGATTTAAACTCTGGGTCTCAGCTCACTGTTGAACGGAGGGAGTAGCCTTGCCCGGCTACGTCTGCTGTACTCAGAGATGTTCCCACTATAAGGTACCCCCCTTCCCCTGCCAAGGCTGCTAGGGCGGCTTTGCCTTCCTTCAAAGGGTCAGGTGAGAAGTCCCGAGGATCAGCTGGGCCACGTGTGGCCCTCACTGCCTCGCAGGTCCTGCTAGAGACGACATACCTGCAAAGGGCCAGCACGGAGGCGAAGGCTGCCTTGTGTGCTTGGGACAGCCTGTTTCTACCAGGCTGCAGTGGGGTCTCTGTGGTGTGGAGAGTAGGGAAGGGAGGGAGGGGGTGGAAGACCCTCAGAGGTTCCACGTGGCCCCCCTCTATTTTGAATTGCCACCCCTCTGGCTGCCTCTCACCACCCCCCAAGTCAGACACAACATTTACTTGGAGGAGAACAGTAGCAATGGGGCTGACCTTGGACTTCCCTATAGGGTGTTATCTTCAGTGTTTCTTCCATTCCTTGGCTGGGGGAGAAAAAAAAAAAGGAGCAGTTTACAGATACTGAGACAAAACTGCCTAGAACCTGTTTCCAGGCCTTGGATCCTTCCTCAACTGACCCTAAGACTTCGTTTTCCTAACTGAAATGTCAGCAGCCTCCCTGGGAGTTCACCTGGTCAGCCCTAGCCCAGGGCTACCAGGCCAGTGCTCCAGGACCCTTGCTGCTCCTACAGCCCTGACACTGTCCTCTACCCCACCGCTCCCCCACCCCAGGCTCTATTTATGTAGCAGAATGGTCTTCAAACCATTTATCACAGGACTTCTCACCCTAAAGACATTGTGGAGACCCATTGTTCCTCAAAGTACCTTCTAGAGAATGACCACCAATAGGTCATACAGGGCCTCTATGATCAAACAAGTTGGGAACTATATAAGAAAGCTGAGAAAAACAGGTTGTTTCCTGCAAGACATGCTGATATGTGCTGTAAACTTTTGAGAGTGTTTGGTGCAGTGTTTTCCCATCTTGTCTGATCTTTGCAGAGTAACCTCTTGGCACCAGTGACCCATAGAGTACAGTTTGAGGGGCATGAATCTGTCTGATTCAGAGTCCGATTTTTTTGATGCAAACACTTGAGGATCTAGGGGAAGAAGCAGAGCTAGTGAGTGGCAGACCACAAACTAAGACAGTTTCTGACTCTGTGACCTTCACAAGGGGCTCTGGGACCCCAGGAAAGGGGAGAACAGTGCCTATGCTATTTGGGTGCACGGAACCTGGACACAGGGACACAGACCCCAATTCTGGTTGGCTCCCATGTCTGTCCGTCAGCAGCACTCCCACCTCCTACCCATGCTCCCGGAGCCCTGGTTCTCTCAGCCTATGTCTTTCTGCACCTTTTCTTTTCTAAACATCAAGTTTATAGGAGAAGACTTTGAAGGTCTCTCCTAAGGAAAGTGTGAGAGAGTCCCCATAATTATTCACTAGCTTGCCATAGGGTGCTGGGCTGTGCTCATTCTGCAGGAATCCATAATTGGGTGGCAGGAGGGAGTCCGAGTTCAAAACAGAGAAAAAGAATGCTATACCCTGAAAAGGAAAAATGGTCGTCCCCAGGTGGCAGTGTGATCCTGCAACATAAAAACACAAGCCATTATGCAACCACTTTGTGCCTAAGGTCTTCTGAAAATGTCTATGACAACAGTTTTCAAAGTGTGGTCCCCAGACCAAAAGCATCAATGACACCTGAGACTTTGTTAGAAATGGAAATCCTCAGGTCTCTACCAACTATCTGGAGCTGGGGCCCAGCCATCTGAATTTTAACCAAGTCCCCAGGTATCTATGATTCATGGTCAACGTGGAGAAGAACTGGTATATGGATGGGGTTGTGCCACTTGCAGTTTACCTCTCCCCAAGTTTGTACAACTGGCATGTGGGCCCCTGAGCCACATAAAGCAAATCCTCAGGAACAGATGGTTCCAGGTGACTCATCTACAAGACTGGAGATGAAATATAGTCAGCCAGCAGCATTGCCCCATGATTCCTTTCTGCCTCGGAACAAGCTCAGAAAAACCTGAAATTAAACTCTCGGCCTCAGATTTTCAGGGGCAATATTGTGGGACCAGTTCTTTCCAGAAGTGATCCAGAGGAGCTACAAGATTGCCCAGCTCCAAGCACTTCCTAGGCTTCTCCTGCAGATCTTCAGGAGGTTTGGGTTCTCAAAAGGGCTTACACACCTTCTTGGTGAAATCCACTGCAGCAGTCCTCGAATCCTGTGAGGGAATGAGGTGCAGGTTATTTAACAGGAACCACACCCCCCAGGGTTGCAGTCATTAGGCTGTGACCCTGTACCTCCTTGGCTCTGTTGTGCCCAAGAATCCGAGGAACCACAAAGGAGTCGACACCAATGCAATTACACGAGGGTTATTTACAAGCTTGAGCTTGGGTCCAAGTATACTCCACACAGAAGAGCGGGGGCTTGGACCCCGAAGTGGGTTACAGCTCCGTTTTTTATGGGCTGGTCTAGGGGATTTTCAGAAGAGGTAGAGGAATTTTTTTTCTCATTCCAATATGGGGGAAAGGGTGGGGGAGTTTCTTAAGATCTGATACGGGGTTTCTCTGCCTAAGGCATTCTGAGCTGTGTTGTCTTTCTGATATGGGATTCCCTGTCAAGGACATTCTGCAGTTTTTCCTATAAAGTTCAGCTCTTATTCACAGGGGCCTAAGATGGCTGTACTTGTGCTAATGCTAAACTTGAGGTGGAATGGCCTTACTCTTTTCAGCCTCCACAGCTCCATCCTCAGGTAGCCAGAAATCAGGAGCAAAAAAGTAGTTCAGGGGAAGGGCTAACCACGTAGCCGATTATAATCTCCTGTTCAGGAAGGCAGCCGTGTTTTCTTGATTGAGGTACCATTTATGTCCAAGACAAGGTTAAATCGGCTTGTTCTTCCCAACAGTATCACCTTGAAATGGACCCCCATCCAAGGATAAGCCATGGCAGCTTCTCCAGCTTGTCTTTGCTTATGAGTCTAGCATAACAACAGATCGGACTCAATCCGGAAGGCTGTGCAGTGAATCAGACAAGACAAACTGCTGTCTACACTTACGATGACCCACCCGCTTTCTAGGAACTGAGCAGCTTCCTGAGGGGTCTTGGGATTTTTCAGAGCTAAAACCAGGAAAGTCCGGGGCAAACTGGGATGAGTTTCAGTATTCAAAAGGAATATTCTTTTTATTTTATTTTATTTTTTTATTTTGGCTCCCATGTAATTGTGGAGGCCGAGAAAAATTTAGGCCATTCCACCTCAAGTTTAGCATTAGCACAAGTACAGCCATCTTAGGGCCCTGTGAATAAGAGCTGAACTTTACAGGAAAAACTGCAGAATGTCCTCGGCAGGGAATCCCATATCAGAAAGACAACAGAGCCCACGCCCATGGTAGAAAGTCCCATATTAGAATGAGAACAGAGCTCAATGCCCTTGAAAGCCCCATATCAGAATAGTGAACAGAACTTGAGAAATTCCTCCACCTCTTCTGAAAATTCCCTAGACCAGCCCATAAAAAAACCCAGCTGTAACCCACTTCGGGGTCCAAGTCCCTGCTCCTCTGTGTCAGGTATACTTGGAACCAAACTCGAGCTTGCAAATAAACCCTCGTGCGCTTGCACCAGTGTCGGCTCCTTGGTGGTTTCTTGGATTCGCAATCTTGGGCACAACATTATTCTTTTATTTTGGCTACCATGGAATAAAACTTCAATTAGGATTTTGGACAACTATACCTGTTACTGAAGCTGGTAATTTCAAAGCTTCAAACCAAACCAAACAAAAAAAAGCTATTTTTAAAGAAATAAAGTTCTGAGATAGGACAAAAGGCCAGGCGGAGCCACAAGGGGAAGCCCAGGGGTCACCAAGGCAAATGTCCATCGGAAGAGGAAGGGTCAGGGAAAGTGGAAGGAAACTTGGAAGACAAGAGCGGAAGAGAAGAGGCCATCTCTGCCCTAAGGGGACTCCCCGGGCCCTGCAGCCATTCTGTGGGGTTCAGGGTAGGGGACTGTGGCATAAGGTAAGGCCTGCTCTCCTTCCCAAGGTGGAGGCCGATTCAAAGAGAGCCTGCAAGTCAGCCCTCCCTTTCCCGCTCCCCTGCTCCCTGCCCCCCAGCGACCACCTGAAGTCACCGCGGTTAAGTGAGGAGAACACCTACCCGCGGTTGCAGAAATCTTCTCATCCTGGGGCTGGCGAGCTGCGCGGCCAGGCGCATCAAGGGGTGCACAGGAGGGAACTGCAACAGATGGGGAGGATGGGGGTCGGAGGCTGGCCTCGCCAGGTCGCAGCCCAGGCTACCTGTCCTCTCCACGCCCTCCCTTATGAATGGGTTTAATACCCCGGATAAAATTCACATCCACATCTAGGCTTGAAATTTTGTGTTTTCAATAAAGAACTGCTTGCCCTTACAACAGATTATAATTCCTACACAACACTTACAAATATTCCCTTAGGGTAAATCAGACTTTTATGGGCCTTATCCACAAGTGTTCTGTCCTTCTGGGGAGGAGTGCACTGTCCCAAAGAAGCAAGCCCACGCAGATCCTTTTGCGCCCCAGGTGTGCTCTCCTAGTCTTGGGCAGGGGGAGGTGGAAGGACAGCACCTTAATCCCCCCTTCCTAGTGCATTTGATATTCCTGCAAGTGCTAACACCTGAAAATCAGCACAACAGGCCCCTCCCCCAGAAGACCAGCTAGACGGACAAGTTCCAGGGGAAGTCAAGGGACTTAAAGTATACAGAAACAGAAGATACTCCCCCGTGTTTTTTGTTTTTCTTTTTTTTTTTTGCTTTTTGATTTCTGTTTGCTTCCCCCACCCCCCTCTTTTTCCTTTCTTTCTTTTTCTTTCTCTTTTTCTTCTCTTTTTTCTTTTTTTCTTCCTTTTTTCTTTTTTCTTTTTCTCTTTTCTTTCCTTCTTTCTCTCCTCTCTTTTTCTCCTTTTCCCAATACAACTTGTTTTTGGCCACTCTGCACTGAGCAAAATGACTAGAAGGAAAACCTCACCTCAAAAGAAAGAATCAGAAACAGTCCTCTCTCCCACAGAGTTACAAAATCTGGATTACAATTCAATGTCAGAAAGCCAATTCAGAAGCACTATTATACAGCTACTGGTGGCTCTAGAAAAAAGCATAAAGGACTCAAGAGACTTCATGACTGCAGAATTTAGATCCAATCAGGCAGAAATTAAAAATCAATTGAATGAGATGCAATCCAAACTAGAAGTCCTAACGACGAAGGTTAACGAGGTGGAAGAATGAGTGAGTGACATAGAAGACAAGTTGATGGCAAAGAGGGAAACTGAGGAAAAAAGAGACAAACAATTAAAAGCCCCTTGCCTTCCTGATACTATCTATCCCCATCCTCACCTGATCCTCATTCCTAAATCTATGCTACTGATGAGTCTTTACCTCTTAGGGAAAAAAACACTTCACTATTTTTTCTTTAAAAGGATGTTCTTGAAGACGTGAAAAGATATGGTTATATAAATGACTTACTAATGGTAGAATTTCAGTTACTGTAACAGAGCCACTGAATTAAAAATTTTATACTATGACCTTCCTAATATTCCTCAAATCATACCCTGCAGAAATTCACTTACACAACCTGCTTCTGAGGGCATTTCAAGTTTAAAATAACAAAGTTAGGGGTGATGCATGTTATCTCCTTAGCATATATACATAGTGATGGTTATAGAAGGTGCACCTCTATGGATCACTACTAAGGACACAGCACTTTATGCTTCACAAAATTCTTCTTAAAATAAAAAAGTAGGGATGCCTGGGTGGCTCAGTGGTTAAACATCTGCCTTCACCTCAGAGTGTGATCCTGGGTCTGGGGAGGAGCCTGTTTCTTCCTCTGCCTGTGTCTCTGACTCTCTCTCTGTCTCTCATGAATAAATAAAATCTTTTAAAAATTTAATTTAATTTAAAAGGTAGTATAATAAATGTAAATTGAGCTCAGTTTTATCAGGTCTTTTTCAAACATCTGTTAAAGTGCATAATAAAAAACTCTCCTCACTTATTTTTTCCTTTTCTATAATATACTATCTAACCTTTTCGATCTCTCAGCCTCCCACCAGCCGTAGCCCAGACAGGGAAAGAAGAATCTCTGAAGCTCCAGGAAAAAGCCCTTAGAAAGCTATTACACAGACAATGTCTGCAAGCCCCGTGCTTTTCTACTTATCTACACATACTAATTTGGATAAGATAAAAGGCAAGCAGAGGAGAGTCACTTTTACAGAAAGATGAGAATGGTAAAGTACTGACCCCACTTTTAACTGGATGTGTTGGCTCCTGAGTTCTGGAGTAGTGAAATAAAAACTGAATAATAAAAAAGTTTATTTTAGTACAAGTGTCACTTGCTATAAACATGAAAGTTGCATGCCTGTGTTACCACGCTAGGCAGTACTCACCCTTTTGTATATGTCTTGATTATCCTAGAAAGAGAATTGTGAGGGTAAGATACATGGAATTTAATTGGAGCAGGCAACTATAGTTGATGAAGGGTCTTACAAAAAAAAAACAAGTTCCCAGTAATACATAATTATTTTAAGGTTGACTCTCATTTCACCTTTCCAATCTTAGGGAGAAAAACATATTCTGTAGTACATAGAAGCAATACCCTAATCCATTCCGAGATAACCATCTAAGACTTGGAATAAAATTAATGATTGCAATTTTTAATTTGTTGCTGAGTATACTCTAGAATTCAGTTTTTTAGAGTTGATTCAAATTGACCAAACTCGTTTTCCTCCAAAAGCTTTCTACATAAATCTCCACTCTTTTTGCAAAAAGTCCAACTTTTCATTTCTAAATCCTTGCATGAATGACAGACTTAGTTGTATACTAAGCATATTCTACTCTGATATCTTGCTGTGAAGAAGATGTCTTACAAAACAATAAATCAGGTTTCTATGTGTGCATTTTGTATTGCTTAAGATGATTACTGTGAATATTTTAAATATGCTGATCTGGCTAAGATTGATCATTCTCATCTCAATCACCTTGAAACCGCTTTGAGTCGGCTCAAACTTCAATCGAGACAGAAATGAAAGTTGTTAATAACACTTATAATTTGTTGCTGTTGACACAATTACATCTTCCTACCTACTGTGAAGAGTTTCTGCATGGGAAGCCACCCATACTTATGTATTCTACATACACACACATGCACACATACCCCACTTGTTATGTATGTGTGAGTGTATGTGTGTTTTCTGGACACTAATTAGTCAAATAATTGTTTTTGTGTACCACACTTATCAGCTTAATGCTGTTAGATTTCAAGCCAAAAAACAACAAGAAATATGAAGATGCTTTTCCTGGTGCTCAAACACCACTCTCAACATTTTATCTGCACCTTCCTTGCTTCAATTTTTTCTTTTTACAGAAAAAAAAAATGTATTTCCAAATGTACTTAACTGTCTAATTTATTATTTATGTCCCCAACTAGAACTTTTTACAGAAAAAAATGTATTTCAAAATGTTCTTTACTATCTAATTTATTATTTATGTCCCCAACTAGAACTTCAGTTTCATGAGAGCAAGTAGTTTTCTCTGTTTTGATCACCATTGCACATTTAGCACCTAACACGTGGTGTGCTCTCAGTAGATATATTTGTTTGAAGGGATGAATAGTAGTACTGTGTTCCCAAGAATTCATTGTCCCCTTTCCTGTCTGAACTTCTGATCCCACCAGAAGCACAAAACAAGAAGACTTTCTGCAGGTGCCATTATTTGTAGGATGTAACTGTGCTTTCTGAAATGCTTAAAGACGAAAGTCCCGCAGAGACCCAGATCTGGCTTTTCTGGAGACCAGAACTGGAAGAGGACTTAGAGCCCAGGTAGCTCATCTGGACATGAGATAGTTGAGGGAACCAGAGCCCCAGGAGAGGGAGTGACATGCCAAAGGTCCTTTATTAATGCAGCAGCAAGACCAGGAAGAGCTACAGTGTCTCTATTAATAGATTTAAGATATTGAGAGTTTTGTTCACTGAATAATCTCTTGCTGTTCTATGACTGGAAATGATGAGCAGGACCAGCTTTGGGAAAATGGAGGAAGTGGATGGAAATTCATTCCAGGTGGGCCCTTGCACTTGGGGAAGCCCACAACCCAATTTAAGGCTATAGGTAGCACATGTGACAGCCACACTTTCACTTCTGCCTATGTAGGGGACATCCCTACAGCCTTTATGTGAGGGATAGAGAAGCCCATTCTGTGTGAAGTGAAGAAACAGTGCCAAGGAAATGGAAAACTTTGGATTTTCACCCTGAATTTTTGCTCTGGATAGCAAGGCTGTAAAGATTAGTTCTAAAGATAAGAAATGGCAATTGTCTTCAAACATGTGCATAAGGATAAACTGAAAATAAGGAGAAATAGGCATGATATATTTATGAAGTTTAAGAGAGAAAGCAGTGGCACCTGTACGGCTCAGTCTGTTAAGGGTCTACCTTTGACTCAGGTCATGATCCCAGGGTCCTGAGATTGAACCCCATATTGGGCTTCCCATTCAGCAGGCAGTGTGCTTCTCCCTTTTCCTCTGCCACTCCCCTGCTTGTGCTCTCTTGCTCTCTCTCAAATAAATTTAAAAAAATAAAAGAAAGAAAGTAATGTTTGAGTTTTCAAGAATGGCCATTAGTTGCATCAGGGACAATGCTAGCAGGTGGCACTTAGGTGCTGTCATTTACTGTGTTCTAGACACTGTTGAAAACCCTTCAAAGATTCCAGCACTCAATCTTCACAACAACATTATGAGGCTAGTATAACTATTATTCCCGTATTACAGATGAGGAAACTGAGACATAGAGAGATTAAGAATTTTGCCAAAGTTAAGTAGATTAGGTTTTGAACCCAGGTTTTAGAATCTGAGCTGCAAAGGCATTTTTGGCTGAGGAAAAACCTGTGCAGATATAAGAGTCTGGGGTATTAGGGGAATAATAAGAAGTTCACCAAGATGAGGTATGCTGTGGCTTGGGGGAGGGGAAGGAGGAAGAAAAGATATGGTTCAAGGTGAAAACATTCAGTTTATGCTTTAGAATCATGGGCTCCACCCTAACACCACCATCCTACACTTTTGATTGAATCAATATTTACTTTGTATCCACTGAAACATATCCGTTGTGGTGACTATCACTGTTAGGTCCTTCACCTGAGATCTATTGTTTTGAAGAATTATCATATCATACTATATCAATGTGTAACATATGTCATGATATCTCATAACATACATAATTAATGTAACTATACATATATATTATTATAATTGTAAGAATATACATGAATGACCAATATTCCATGGCATTTTTTTTGAGAGATTCACTTGTTATTTCCTACAACTACCTTCTTACCCATGTGCTTAACCATATACACAGATTTCTCCTGCAGGTGGCAAAAAAGTGTGCTTGTTACAGATATCAATTATGGTATAAGCATGTGCATTGTTATAATTAAAAGAATTCTTATATGGGGGTGCCTGGGTGGCTCAGTTAAGTGCCCCACTCTTTTTTCCCCCTTTTTAAAATTTAAATTCAATTTGCTAACATATAACACTCAGTGCTCATCCCCATCAAGTGCCCTCCTTAGTGCCCGTCACCCAGTCACCCCATGTCCCCACACTCCTTCCGTTCTGCAACCAAGTGCCCCACTCTTGATTTCAGTTCAAGTCATGATCCTAGAATCGTGATATTGAGCTGCATGTCAGGCTCCGAGCTCAGCCAGGAGTCTACTTGAGATTTTCTTCCTCTGCCCCTCCCCCTGCTGTGCTTTCTTTCTCTCTCTCTCTCTCTCTCTCTCTCAAATAAATAAATAAATCTTTAAAAAAATAAAAATAAATGAATTATTATATGTATATAATTTTTTTTACCTTAGGTTGCTTAGAAAGAGTGGCCCAATATGCCAGTCGCTAAAGAAAAATATGAACAATGAATCAAAGATCGGTACAAATTAGTCAATAGCAATCTATTAAAACATATGTAAAATACTAAAGTTGTCCCATTTATGAACCTTGCATTATCTTCTCACACAGAGGCAGTGAATTTCAACACAACTCTCGTGATGTCTTAAATGAGGCCATGAAAATGGCAACATGAGTTCCTGCTGCAGCCAAGAATCTGATCTTAAAATAGTTTCAAGTGAACACTATCCACATGATATTTTCAAGGCCAAGACTAAATAAAAATCTCACATTACTGAACAGCAGTGTACCTCAAGCTGCATGATATCCAAGCCATTTGGGGGATCAGCTAGAGGTCGAGGAGATCCTATTGTGAGAAATCATAAAAATATTAATTAGAGGGGAAATAAAGGTCATAGCATGGACTTTTAAATCTTTACCATGAAGAACATACAAAGATTCTAGAAATACAGTTTTTTTTAAAGGATTTACAAAGAAAACACACTTCTGCCTACTAACAGTAAATGTGAGATTTGTACCAAAATTAATTAAAAACAGAGTGTTTCTTTATTCAAGAGTGACCATTATAAGAGTAACTAAGAAAGAGGGAAAGATATCTAGGTGATGACATAATGTGTATTTTGATGGAACTTATGAAAATAGAATATCAGGAAATGTTGTCAAGAAAGTATGTACATCAGAATCACTCTTGGAACTTTTGAGCAATACAGATGCTCATCTCTATAGGAGTAGGTTCTGGGCAAGGTTGTTGCCCGCACGCAGCTGCACCCTATGCTAATCAACCTTTATCTGGTCTAAATGAAATCTGCATCTCATTTGTGTGTGATACAACACTTGGGAGGATAGTTAGGAATCAATTGGATAGATGAAGTTAAATGGGGTTAATGTAAAACCCTGAACTTAGATTTTTTATTTTATTTCATTTTTAAGATTTTATTTATGTATTCATGAGACACAGAGAGAGACAGAGACATAGGCAGAGGGAGAAGCAAGCTCCTCCCAGGGAGCCCGATGTGGGACTCAATCCCCAGACCCCAGGATCACGCCCTAGCCAAAGGCAGACACTCAACTGCTGAGCCACCCAGGCATCCCTGAACTTAGATTTTTAAAATGTGGGACAGGGAATATCTGGCTCAAAAGTAATATATATATATTTTTTTAAATATTGAGTGATATTTTGCTTCCTGTAACCTCTGTATGAGCCGAGAAAAGCTAGGGCAATCTTGTGCTTTATAGAAATAATAGTGTCCAAGCCCTGAGTAGTAATCCTACTAGAATGATAGAATATGTGGTAAAGTTAGAGAAACAGAATAGTTTTCTTTGGCAAAAAGGAAAATTAAGAAGTGTATGCTAACTGCCTTCAATTATTTTGGGAACTATCATAAGAGATATTAATCTTATTCTGTTTTCCCAAAGGATAGAACTAGGGCTAATGGTTAGAAGGCACATGTGATCAGATTTTAATTTAGTGTAAAGAAATTTTTGCTGATTGGAGACACTCAAAGATGCAAAGTAATTTAAACTAATCCTATAAGGATTTTTCGAGAGATTCTGTGTTAACAATACAATGATAGGGCAGCCCGGGGGCTCAGCGGTTTAGCGCCTCCTTCAGCCCAGGGCGTGATCCTGGGGACCCGAGATCCGGTCCCACCTGGAGCTCCCTGCATGGAGCCCGCTTCTCCCTCTGCCTGTGTCTCTGCCTGTGTGTGTGTGTGTGTGTGTGTGTGTGTCTCATGAATAAATAAATAAAATCTTTAAAAAACAAAACAATACAATAAAGAGCATAGGGACCCACCCTCAGGAAACATAAAATCAAATAGGAAATAGGGAGGTGTATATAAATATACAGACGGATAGGAAATAATAAATTCCCCAAAACGTAATACAAACAGATTCTATTGGAGCCCAGAAGAGGAAGCTACTGGCTCCCTTAGGCTGGTAGTGAGTTGGCTGTCACTGAAAGTAATTAGAGAAATCATAGATTCCCTACTCTCCATAAAAGATTAAACTAGATGACTTCCAAGGTTCCCTGCAATGCCTAGGTTTTGTGATTACACTACGGAACATAGCGAAACAAACATACTGTTTGAAATATATTTTCTGTTTGAATATACTTTCAAAGATTTTCTATACTCCCTAAATCAAAATTCTAATGGAAAAATCTGAAATTTTGAAATAGTCCCTGTTTTCAATCAGAGTTTCCAACACATGCTTCCTTGCATAATTTGGTGAATTACCTTGAAATGGGTAATGCATTCTGACTACTGATCCCATACCCCACCCCTGGTTCCCTGCAAAGGCACTGGTTCTCAGAAGTTAGGAAAGCAACAACCCCATCCAGTCAGCACCTCGGACAGCACCCAAGCCCAAGAAAGATTGGGGCGTCCACAGGTTTGTCTGGGATCCTGCCTCCTGGGAGACTACAGAAAAGCTATGAAAATATTCCTTTTTTTCCTTTGTGTGCTCCCTCTCCAACTGCCCCTCAATCCTCAGTCTTTGGGTCTGTAAAACCCAGTTTTACCACCTCTGTTCTCCTCTCTGCAGAATTCCTGGAGTACAGATTACTAAGACATTGGGGTCCCCAACTCATCCTTCACAGTTTTAGCAGCACATCTTTAGGACAGCCCTGAGTCAGCAGCTGTTTAAAGAGAGTTCCACAAGGGAAAGTTGCCTCCTTTGGTGAAAGGCTATGGCATCTGGTTCTGTCCACCCTCTCAAAGTTAGAGACAAATGGGAAGCCATTTCAAAAGGGTAAATGGGGTAGGTGAGGGGATATAGTTTGACTCCCTCCAGAAACCAGAACCACTGTGAAGGATCAAGGTCTGTCTCAGTCTTCCTTAGAGCTCAGGCTAGTTGGGATCTGATGAAGGGGTCCCCTTACCTGAAGAGGGAATCTGTAGCATGCAGAAGCAATAGATGGCCAAGATGGAAGGGAATTGAGGAAGAAGGTGTTTCATCTTCAAAGCTGGTTTCACTTAGCTGGCCACAGATGTATTTTGCTAGGACAGGAGTTGAGCATTTCCTAAAGTTCCACAGGCAGAAGCAACACACTATCCTGCATCTGAACGGGCCCGGTGGAGAAGGTGGTTTTATTTGCAACGCCCTGGAGCCCATTGGCTGAGCACCAATCAGTTTTGCACAGAAGGACCCTGGCTTTCTCATAAATGTCACGCTGGGCCCTTATTTGTAGAATAATATCCTCCTGGTGCAGGCATTGTAGACAGTCATCTTTTTCAATCCAGCAATAAAAATGAAAAGTGGAGAGTCATAATGGTTATTCTATAGTGGTTTGAGAAACGTTTCTAACTCTAGAAAGGCTTTTTCTCTTTTTTTTAATCAAAGAACTGGACATAAATCTATATACTCTTGCATGACGGAGTTTTATTTCCTAAGAAGCTGTTTATTTTCCACCATTAACAAAAGATGTTTTATAGTCTTTGGTGCATCTAAGAACAAAATTTGGAGTCCTGAATATAATATTACAAGAAACTCAAAAGTTCAAGTAGATTTTTTTTAAATCATGGTTGGAAATTAGACTCCTTAAGTTTTCTCCAGACTCATTTCTATGAACAAGTATTTCAAATTAAATCAGAATGCAAGAAAATATGTTTAATAATAATAATTATAATAATGTTTCATCTACTGAGATCCTACTTAGAATTTCACATAGATTATTTCATGTAGTTCTCATAGAAAACCCATAAAGAATGTATTATTATCCCAATTAAATGAACGTGAAAATCAAGGATGAGAGAGAATAAGGAACTTGCCAAGGTCACCAAGCCATAAAGAATACAAAGCAGGGATTTAGACTCAAGGGTATCTGAGCCCATTCATGTCTGTAAAAGTGTGGAATTTTAGTCAATGTGTTCATTTTTTTATAAAAAGATCCTCCTTTTTTGGTATATTTTTTTTATTGGAGTTCCATTTGCCAACATATAGTATAACACCAGTGCTCATCCCACCAATAAAAAGATCCTTCTTGATAGGAAAGTCAGTCAATCTGTAGATCACTTTGCATAGTATTGATATTTTAACAATAAGTTATCATGCTAAGTGAAATAAGTCAGACAAAGACAAATACCATATGATTTCACTTATATGTGAAATCTATAAAACAAAAAAGCAAACAAACAACAATAGCCACAACAAAACCCAGAAACAGACAGATTCATAAATACAGAGAACAAACTGGTGGTTGCCACAAGGGAGGAGGGTGAAGGAATGGGAGAAACAGGTAAAGAGAATTAATCTTACAATACAAACTTCCAATTATAAAATAAATAAGTCACAGGATGAAAAGTATAGCATAAGGAATATAGTGAATAATATTGTAATGTCATATGATGACAGATGGTACCATGGTGAACATGGTGTAAGGTATAAAGTTGTCAAATCACTATGTTATACACCTGACACTAATATAATAGTATGTCAACTATACTGCAATAATAAAAAATTTTTAAAGAGCCTACTTGAGATTGGATATGGGATAGAAGGAAGGAGAAAGAATGAAGTTTGCTGTCTTGCAGAAAGTGTAACCTATATAAAGCATATAGCAAATAAATATCTTTTTTCATTATGCATATCTTTAATTTTTGCTCTTAAGGGTTAGAAGGTAACTAACAATTTTTGAATGTTTACAATGTGCTTAAAACAGGTTAATCCTTTATCTAAGTCATCTTATATCATTGTTTTCAATGAATGAAAGTTTTAAGAATAATTTTGGGTGGGTGTGGGTCAGAATGGACTATTTATGACTTAAAATGTGGTATTTTGCTAAAAAATTCTAAGTCATAAGACGGTGGGAATTATAAGCTACTGTATAGCCATAAAATTTTGTCTACTTCCGTGAGATAGCAAGAAATAGAGATTTCTATTTGTTACAGTATTTACCACTTTAGTACAAGAAGAATAATCTAAGATCTTCAGGCAGCAGGAAGAGATGATGCCTTTTTATTGAAATGCACCCATTGTCCAACTCCAAGTCTTTATAGACGACTAGTTAAAAATGAATGATTGCTTTTTGAATATAAACCATCTATCTATATGGTATTAAACATCCTTATTTATGGACATTTTAAACACAACACACATATAATAGCAAAGGTTTGTGGCAGTTCTACTGTCAATCACTAGGTATTTTTTAAACAGTTGGTTTCTCTCTACCATGAACTAGGTACTCTAAGTACAAACATATTTTTCAAGTAAACCTATGTGATAACTCTGATTTATTTTTCAAGTAAACCTATGTGATAACTCTGAAGCAAATTGATTTTGCTTCTTCTGTACACTGTACACTCATTATTTCTCAGATATTCAGAACAGAAAATAAAACATTTTTGAAACCATTATTTTTTTCAACAATTTTATTTCTAAGTAACCTTTACATCCAACGTGGGGCTTAACTCACAACCCCAAGATCAAGTTACATGCCTTACCAACTTAGCCAGCCAGTTGCCCCTAAAATAATAGTTTTTAATGCTAATGCAGAAATGCGATTATGTTGATATCCCAGAAATGAAATATGTTGAAGCCCTGATCCCCTGTGTAACTATATTTGGAGATTTGGCCTTTAAGGAGATAATTAAGGTTAAATGAAGCATAAGGATAGAGGCCTACTCTTTGAGGGCTGGTAGCTTTAGAAGAAAAAGAAGTGACACCAGAACTCTCTCTCTTAGTGCACACAAAGAAAGGGCCAGGAGAGGACACAGTGAGAAGTCACTGTCTGCAAGTTGACAAATGAGGTCCCATTGGAAATGATCTTTTTGGCACCTTCATCTTGGACTTCCAGACTCCAAACTGTGAGAAAATACATTTTTGTTGTTTAAGCCACCCAGACTGTAGTCTTCAGTTATGATAGCCTGAGCTGACGAATATGAACACACAGGGGGTTTTAGCCAATTCAGTACCAGAAAAAAGAAGAAGAAGAAGAAGAAGAAGAAGAAGAAGAAGAAGAAGAAGAAGAAGAAGAAGAAGAAGAAGAAGAAGAAGAAGAAGAAGAAGAAGAAGAAGAAGAAGAGGAAGAAGAAGAAAGAAGAAGAAGAAGAAGAAGAAGAAGAAGAAGAAGAAGAAGAAGAAGAAGAAGAAGAAGAAGAAGGAAATTAAAGGTAAAATAAAAGAAAGTCTCATGGGTTTTTTGTTTTTGTTTTTGTTTTTAAGATTTTATTTATTTATTCTTGAGAGACACAGAGAGAGAGGCAGAGACATAGACAGAAGGAGAAATAGGTTCCCCCCTGAGTACGGAGCCTGATGTGGGACTCAACCCTGGTACCTCCAGGATTACCACCTGAGCCAAAGGCAGATGCTCAACCACTGAGCCACCAAGGAGCCCCAAAACTCTCATGGTTTTAAATGACATGATTATCTACCCAGAAAATCCAAAGGAATCAAATGACAAATTATTAGAATTCAGCTTACCAAAATGCTAAAATTTAAAGAAAATTTTCAGGAATAATTTTCTCAAACATGAGCAAAAATAAAATTTAAAATGTATTTTTAAATGTAAATGGCTTTAAAAAAATGTCATTCTGAGGACTAAACCAAAGAATAAGTATGCAATATATTAAAAAAGAAAACTGTAAAACATTACTGAAGGACATAAGAAATATATGAATAAGGAAAAAGGCATATCATGGGGTGTCTGGGTGGCTCAGTCAGTTAAGTGTCTGCTTTCAGCTCAGGTCATGATCTCAAGGTCCTGAGATTGAGCCCCGTGTTGGGCTCTCTGCTCAGCAGGGAGTCTGCTTCACCTTCTCCCTCTGCCTCTCCTCCTGCTTGTGCTCCCTCTCAGTCTGTCTCTCTCAAATAAATAAATTAAATCTTTAAAAAAAAACAGGAAAGGCATATCATGATCACTGACAACAGGAGTCAGTGTTTGTTAAAAGTTCAATGGATGGCAGATTATAAAGTTAATGTCAGCCTTATTAAAATTCTGAAATGACTTTTTTCATGGAATTTTAAAGCTGATTCTGAAATTATTTTGAGAGAATATTGAAGAATATTCAAGACATTTTTGAAAAAAAAAAGAAAGATATTTTGCCAATGTCAAAACTACTAGAAGGCAGCAGTAATTGTTACATTGTAGTAGTAATTTTGCTACTGATCTGGTAACAGGCAAATAAATAGATTAATGGAATAGAGTCTTGAAGCAGATCATTTACATACAAAGTAAAGGTGGTATTTCAAATCAGTACAAAATGATGAACTACTCTAAGTGGCGTTTAGAACAATTGGCTATCCAGTTGACAAAAAAATTCCCTATTTCACACTATAAATTCAAATGAATTTCAGAAGATTCATGAATTAAGCCTAACACACCCACACATGCACATAGACACTCACATAAAATTCTGTATTAGAAAAAATAGAGTATATATTTGATTGGAAAATTGCTCTTGAGCAAAATTTAGAGTGGGGAGGCCATTAAGAAAAAGACTGATAAATTTTATTGTATTTTAAAAATGTCATGAAAAAGATAACCAATATTAGCAGAGAAAAGGCGGAGTAAGGTAAGTATAAAACAACTATAGAGATGCTTAAAATATAGAAAAAATGGGGGGACAGAGAGAAGGAAGGAGGCAGGCAGGCACAACCTAAATGTGTGACTGAGAAAATAATAAACTGTAGATAATTCATAATATAGAAATGTATACAACTCTTAAAAAGAAGAAGATGGATCTTTATGTATTGACAAGTCAAATTCTTTGTAATGTAGTAAAGAAAAAAAGTTATAGAACTACATACTATATGGTCTAGTATCAGCTTGCTTCTGCTCATAATAAAACCCATCCTCACACTTAGCTGTTTAAAAACAACCATTTATTTAACTTAAAATGCAGGTCAGTAATTCAGGCTGGACTCAACTGGGTGATTCTTATGGTTTGGGCTGGGCTCAGCTAATCACTTACACATTTACATTCATCTGGTAAATAGACTGGGGTGCCTGGGACCTCTTTCCATGTGGTCTCAGTCTCCAGATGGCTAGTCCAGAATTGTTCCCATGCTGGTTTCAAAGTTCCAGGGCAGTGAGAGTAAAAGCGATGAGGCCTCTAGGTTTGGGTCTGGCACAACATCCCTTCTGCATTAGAACAATCAAAGCAAGTCACAAAGCAAGCTGGAATCAAGGGGTGGGAAAATAAACTCCCTCTTTCAATAAAAGTAGCTGAAAAGTATACAGCCAATTTTGCAATCTACAGATTTCCACTTCGGGATAATTTTTTTCAAAATAGCAGACGCAATTCTATGAGTGCATATGTAGGTAATGCAAAGAAAAAGGGTTGGGATATGACACAAACACACAAATAGCAGTGGTTCTAGAGAAACAAGATTGTGAGGGGGTCATAAAAACCTTTTACGTTATCTATACTTTTTAATGATCACATTGGCTGATTGTAAATTACCTGTATAAGTAAAATTAAATCTTAAAAATGTAACAAACTCCAAACACTATTGTTAGTATATGGGTTCATATTTAAACATCTGAACTTACATATATGAAAAAGCAACTTCTTTCTTTATTTCATTACATTTATTTTTCCAAAGTGTTTCCTTTGTTAGACATTATTGAAGAGGTTGTGACCAGTGGATTTGTCAGTGCCAAGCCAATTTAATGAGATATCTTTTTAAAAAATATATGAACTCACCATGTGGAGCTCCCACACCATCTGAAGCAGAAGCGAATGCTGAGAATTACACTAAAAATTCCTCCCCCTTTCCACATCAGCTTAGCTCCCACTTTGTAATTGGTTATTATGAAAAAACTCAGCAGGCTTTTAAGGAACTGGACTTTAATCTATAGGATATAAAAAATGTAATTTCAAAATTGATTATATGTTCCTGTGTTCAAAGCATAACTTTCTGAGTTCTTCAGTGGCATCCAGAGGGTCCTTCAAGAGCCCTCTGAGTCTACAGCAAATTGAGATGCAGGTACAAGGATTAATGTTTGAGGGCTTCTATTCCTAGCAGGATTTCACAGAAAGTAGTGACAGGTTTATTTGAGAGGCTGGCTGTTAAACCCCCAAAAAGCTGTTTGGTGACAGAAAAGGCCATCCTCCCACATCTTTAGCACTGTCTCCACTCACCTGAACACACCCTCTCTTTTCTTCCCACTTTCTGTGCCTGTAGCCTGTACTTTTCTCTTGGCCTTTACATCTGCACTTATGGTGAGCTACTTAGTGGAGGCAGG
This sequence comes from Canis aureus, assembly GCF_053574225.1. NCBI lineage: Eukaryota > Metazoa > Chordata > Mammalia > Carnivora > Canidae > Canis > Canis aureus. The sequence goes on from NC_135621.1 coordinate 45,100,195, forward strand.
GGATGGGAGAGCGTGTAACCTCAGGGGAACCAGCATATGCTAATAGACAAAATCCATGACAGTAAGAACTGTGGCTTTACTTACTACATATTTTCCTTTGCCAAGAGTGATATATTAGACAGTTGAGCCAGTTACTTGTCCATTGGCTTTCAACTCCATAAATGCCTTTCCTTATTACCCTCTGATCATGAAGAGCTAGAAGGCTATAAAGTCAACACTCTTCTCAGCCAGCTTCCTGTTAGCTTCTGTCAATAGGAGAGGAGGATGGGAAGAGTTTGGAAGATGGAAGGGAGAGCCATTTTTTCTTTTCTGCTTTTGGTGATGCCTCCAGCAGAGGCAGCTCTCCTGGGCTCCACGGGCACTCCACAAGCACCAGCACTTACACATGACTTCACACTCCCTAGGTGTAATAAGAATGTGTGCTCCTGGCTTCTTGGAGAGAAGTAGAGGTGGTAGTTGAAAGAGCAGTTTTAGTAGAGACCCCATTAGTCTTAGTGGCCAAGGAACATGGGCTCTGGGAATACCATTTTTCCTTATGTTCCTCCAATCCTAGGGGTAGACAGGGGCTTTATGCAGTTGCTAATCTCTGGGTTATGTCACCACTTTTCAATTCCAGACTCCTTTTGAGATTATTTGTTTACGGTTTTGTTGAGATATATCAAATGTATTCAAACTACATAATCTGATAAACTTTAATATAAGTATATGCTGTGATACCATCATCACAGTAAAAATAACTTGTTATTTCCCATGCTCCAAAAGTTTCTCATGCTCCTTTGTAATCTCTCCCTCTTCTTCCCCCACCACAGCTCTGCTTTCTGTCATCATAGCTTGCATTTTCTAGTATTTTATATAAATAGAATCATACAGTATGTATTTCCTTTTCCTTAATTTAAATTCTTTTAATTAGCATAATTAAACTGACCCATGTTGCATATTTTAATCATTCATTCCTTTTTTGTTGCTGAAGAATATTCTGTTGTATATATGTATCACAGTTTGTGTTTTCATTCACCAATTTTTTTTTTAAACAGAGAAAGAGTACATATGTGCAGAAAGGGGGTCAGAGGGAGAGAGAAAATCTTAAGCAGGCTCCATGCTCAGCACAGAGTCCCACCTGGACCTTGATCTCATGACCCTGGGATCATGACCTGAGACGAAATCAAGAGTTGGACACTCAACAGACTGAGCCACCAAGGCGCCTCTTCATTCACCTTTTGATGGACATTTGTTTGTTTCCAGTTTTGAGCTGTTACAAATAAAGCTGCTAGGTCACTTGTGTACGAGTCTGTGTATGAAATCTGCTTTCATTTCTCTTGGGGAAATACCTAATCTGGGAATGACTGGATTATAGGGTAGTTTTACATTCTCACCAGCAGTACATGAGAATTCTAGTTGCTCCACATTCTTGTCAACACTTGAGATGGTTTGTTTTTAACTTTAGCCATTCTACTCCTTCCAGTACTTTTGTAACCAAGTCACTAAATTAAATTCCTGTTTAAGATAACTAGAGTGATTTCTTTTTTTTTCTCTCTAGTTTGGTGCTAATTCCATACAAAAATTATGTGACTCAACACTCAATATGTATTGGATGAATAAATGGAGAGGAAAGCTCTCACGGCTTGAAAGGATGAAAGATCACGTCTAGGCAGGCAGAAACTAGGATGAAATGAAAATATAATATCTCTATTTGAAGCGTAGGCACAGGAGCGAAGCAAGAAAGGATCTCTAGCACACACATAGGTGAAGGTTCAGAGGTATGAGATGGGAAACATTTAACAGAGAAGAGTAAATTGCCAGTGTTTGTAAATAGAGACTAATGGAAGAGTATAGATGAAAATCATACTTTGAGCAAAGTAAATTGAGCAAGCAATAAAGAGCAAAGTAAATTGAGCAAGCAATAAAGAGTAGATAGGAATGGCAATCAATAGAAAAGACAATGGCTTATGTCCAGTGGAGTTCTATATAAGGACAAATTTCAAAAAGAAGGAGAAGTTTCATGGCAGCCAATTAAAATAAATGAACATAAGAAAATATAAACAAACAGCTCACCCACCCCAGGACAGCCTCAGGAGATCAGACCAGATCTGATATTGACTAGGTACTGACTCTAGTGCCTTCGGGACAGGTGACTGGGGTGGGTGGGTGCGATGAGTCAATTTGCTGTGGGCAGGCACACAAGTCCTTCTAGCCTGATGATTCAGGAGCTGAAGGAGAGGGGAGGATGACCAGAGCAGGAAAGAAAGGATGACTCTTGCTTGGAACATGGAGCAACTGGAAACAGTGTCTCCTCCTCCCAAACTCACCATTTATTAGTTAATTCCACTGCCCTGTCTGCCCATGGCACCTGGAACAATGGTAGTCATTCACTCGTTCACTCATTCATTTCTTTATACATTTGGGGAACTCCAACTAGATGCCAGGCACCAAAGATAGGAAGATGAGTAAGAAACTCAAGGAGGTCCCGGTGTAGCAGGAAAGGCAAACGCATCAATAATTCTCTATGAGAGCATGAAAGAAGGGCATCCATTGCAGGGGAAGCAGGGAACACTCTACAGTGGAGCTGGCTTCAACAGGGGTTTTGAAGACAAAGTAGGTTTGGCAGGCAGTGGAGGGGGATTAGCCATATGAAAGATACATTGGTGGGAAAACATCAGGCAAAAGTGAAGTTTGGTGTTTCCAGAGGCTGTGACAGAAGCGTGGCTAATAGCTGGAATGGGAGGAGAGATAGTTGTGGCATCTTTTGGAAGGTTCCTTTGACAATGACAAAGATGTTAAGGGAAACAGAAAGATGAGTGAAATGGAAACAGGTTGTCAGGCTGCAGACTTGGAGAGAGTGTAGGAAATGAATGGTGTCGTTTTTATAAGCTCACTCTCCCCATCTGCAAACAGAGTGCCTGCCACCAGCTGGGTACCTCTGATGTTAGAACTTGGCCTCACTTCTGATAGGGAAGGGAAGCGAGAGGGAGAGGATCACACTGGTTAGAGACATGGAAATGCTGTACTGGAGAGCCCGATATGGCATTTCAGGTGTGGGATGTATTGTGTTTCAGGAAGTCATGAAAGATTAAAAGCAGGGGGTGTTGGGATCTCCCCCAGCTGTGGCTATAGAGAGAAGCTTAAGCGAGAGGTGAGACCTAAAATGGAAATCTATCAGGAAGCATCTGCAAGTGAAAAATAGTGAGGACCAGTCCCAAGGTAGTGTCAGCAGGAACGGAAAGGAGGGGGTGGACTCAGACATTTTAACTGGAGAATCCACAAGAATTGGGGATGATTATCTGGAGGCTAAAGGAAAGGAAGGAGCAGGAGAGGCCTCCAAGGGGTTAGGCCTATGACGCCAGAACAGAGAGTGGCCGCCTTCACGGAGACTGGGAATGGAGAGAAAACAGTGGGTTGATGTGTGGGACATATGCCTGTGGAGGACGCAAATGGAGGTGTCCAGGACGTAGCTGGAGATGAGTGGCTCGTGCTTAAGAAGGAAACTGAAGTCATGTGTGTAGATTTAATCATCAGGAGCACGTGTGTGGTGGCTGATGTCACCAGAGAAAACGCGATCGCTCTGGGAATATGAAGGGAGTGAAGGAACATGAGACCCTGGCAAACATCAGGGCTTGAGCAGAAGCCAAGAAGCCATCATCAGGGAAAGCGCCCTGCAGGAGGGGAGCAGTTAGGGTGTCACTGGTGAGCAGTGTCAATAGGGGCTGGGCTGAGGGTGTGCAGAGGAAGCAGATACAGACCAGCCTTTCAGGAAGGACAGGAGGTGGAGGGCTTGGGAACCAGGGACGCTTTATAATAAATGAAGGGTGAGGGAGACATGAGCATGCAGACAGGCAGAGGAGAGGAAGTGGGGAGACCGGGAAGCGAAGAGTCAAAGTCATGGAATAATCGAGAGGGAAATAATCATAACCCAAGAGGAGAGATGAGTCTTCTACCCCTGAAACAAGAGGGAGGAAGGCAAAGACACAGAGAGATCTGGAGGTGGTAGGAAGGAATTTGACCAGGTCACATGATGGGGAACCTCTGCTTTCTATGTAAAGACGAGGCCACATTACCTAGTTGGAGCCTGGTGGGAAGAAGCAGTGAGCTAGAAAGGGTAAGCTAGCTGCTAGACCTCACACTCCACTTGTTAAATTCTCTTTTTGCTTTTTCCTGCTCTATCGTTTTTTAAATATATCATCAAAGCAGGTTTGCATTATTTTTCATAGTGCTAAGTAAAGAAAATCAAAGTCTTGAAATAACAGATCCTTCTAACTGCAGGTGAGAGAAATCTCAGCTAGTCAAGAAAAAAAATAGATCTTCTACATGAAACAAAACAAAAACACAAAGAAATATTCTTTGACGTCTTTACCTATGCTCATTAATGTTATTTCTAACTCAGGAGTAATAAAACATCTGAATTTTGGAGATTGTTGCTACGGCTTGTGGATGTAACCATAGCTTTCACAAAGGTGGTAATGCTCATTGGTCTTGTTTAAAAACATGTGGCGGGAATCCATGGGTGGCTTAGTGGTTTGCTGCCCGCCTTCGGCCCAGGGCGTGATCCTGGAGACCTGGGATCGAGTCCCACATCGGGCTCCCTGCATGGAGCCTGCTTCTTCCTCTACCTGTGTCTCTGCCTCTCTCTCTCTCAATCTGTGTCTCTCATGAATAAATAAATAAAATCTTTAAAAAATAAAAAAATAAAAAATAAAAACATGTGGCTCGAGTCTTGTTCCATTTGAGACATGTTTTCCTGAAAGGCATACATATTGGTGAGTCTCCTAAGTCAGGAGAGGGTTATGGACACTTCTCTCATCTCTCATTCATGCAAAAGTAAGAACATAATAATAATAAAATTAAACTCTATGAATCTTTTATCTTGTTTAAATAGAGTTTGAAAGAATAATTCATGCAAATTAATAGTAATAAATGCTTGAGAAGTCATGTAGTAAATGGAAAAAAATATCCAAGGGCAGAGTTAAGGTTAGCATGGTCAATATGGATGCCCTCTGTTACTGTTACTGTGTTACTGTTACTGTTCTTCAGCCCACCGTGAGAGGAAGGTTCTGGAAGCTCAAGGAGCTGTGGAGGGGGCTCTGGAACCGAAGCCAGAGGACTAGAAAGACCTTCTAATCAGACCTTTGACTCTAAGGGTCCTTTCCCAGGCCTTGACTGAGGAAAACCAGCACCTGGGGGAACTCCATGCTCCTCAGGCTATCTTTGTGAGCCATTAGCAAGGCTGTTTTGTGCACAGAATTGCACTGCTATCTTTGTTTGCAGAGACAAGCTGCTTATCCATCTCAGTGGGATGTCTCTTTGAGCACTTTCCCAATAGTGACAACAGAGTCACAGAGACCCAGCCATTCTCTGACCAAAACTCTGTCAAGCCAAGTATGTTCATAATTCTGAGATGCTAGATGGGTCTGGGTGAGTTATCTGAGGTTGGAGGTGGAGAGAAGTTAAATGCCTTCTGTAGAAATAGAGATCTGATCATTAGCTTCGTGGAAACTGTATGCTGTCACGGTTTGTAACTTCTGAGGGGACATGGATCCTTCTGAATATGTGAGGAAAGGTATGGATTTTCATCTTTGAAAAATGCCCAGGCACATATGGATGCTCAAGTTTTCATACTGTTTTGGGGGTTCAGGAGCATGACTCTTTTCCATAGTCCTTTTTCATGAACCCCCACCACAAACAATTACCCACCAGCAGTAAAGGGTTTCCTCTGAATATAGTCCCCAGACCACACATTTCAGAAATACCTGGGGTGCACAGGTTTGTGGGTCCCATTCCAGACTCTGAGTCTGAATCACTGGTTGTGGGGCATAGGAATCTGCATTGCAAACAAACTGGATTTTAAACAAATCCAGAGGATTCTATACCAGTCTGAGTTTGAGAACAATTGCCTATGGGTTCAGACTCTAGGTTGAGAATCTCAGTTCAGCAGAACTAGGCATTTTCTCTTTTTTGCTCAAGTGCTCATTCTCAGCCCATTTTGGGCTCTTTCTGCCTTCTATCTCTAGCCGGCATGATCCTGGACTCTCCATTCTCCAACACCATAGAAATGCTCAGGACATGCAAAGTTATATGTATATTGGTTCTTGAAAAACTCTTACAAAAATAAATCTTATGCCCAAAATAAGTAATAGAGAATTCCCCAGAAGCCATGTGGAATGTCTTGGGTGATCCGTGCCACAGCCCGGTCCCATCACAGCTGCTGGCGCCCATATGATCTGTGCACGGCCATCTGTATATGTAAAAATATCATTTGTGCACTTGCCTAAGCAGCCCTGGTGAATGGAAAGTTTTGCAAAGCCTTTGATGACTGCAATTTGTCATTTAGGGAAGCAGTATGCAAACAACACCCGAGTATTGCTGGCTGCTCTGCTCAGTGGGCATCCTGGCCTTTTCATTTTATGACCCACTATGAATGATTCTCACTATGCTCCATCTCCCTATTAGTCAGATGTCACAAGCTTATTTTTTTTCATCCCAGAGCCATATTTTAATACCATGTAGCAATATTCTTCCTCAGGATTCTGTGTTTTTAATATCCATCATGACACCATAGCAGCATGCTTCCCAGAAGGCATTGAGGCACATATACTGACTGCTACCAAGGAAGCAATCAGTTCACAGGAAATTAAACTGGACTATACCCACACATTTATTCCTGCACTTCTCATGCTAATAATTTTCTTTGTGGAGAGTTTGCTGACCAATTCATGGGCTGACTTAGTTCCCTACTGCGGATTATTGCAATTATAATTACCCAGCTATATCTGATACCACTGTATTTATCAGAAGGCACAACTCCAAGTCCCAAGCCCATGCCATACTATTAGGCATCTGTATAAAAGGCTCTGGATTGTGTTATGAATCTTTAAAAACTGGAACGTGTCATCCAAAGGAAAATGAGGATTTCGATTTCTTTCACTTCAGCTCTGAAGCATTTAGACTTTGGACATTTAGAATCCACAAACCAAAATCAAGATGCTAACATTTGAAGTTGTCTGTTTTACATAAATGATTATATTAGCTATTGTATTCACAGAGAGACACTGGCTTTTAGGGGTATTTGATGTGGGAGATGTTACCAATCATGGGGAAGGACTGGTCAGTAAATGGAGTTGTGTGTTGTCTCATGGCACTGAAATCTCAAGGAGGCCCAATTAGAAATAGAATAGAAGATATGAGTTGTACCAATATCTTCATGAGATCACAGGGTCATCCTTAAGTGTTGATGTGACATTCCCCCCCAACAAAGCCCTTTCAACCTCCGAGATGATATAAAAGGCAGGCCACCTCGATTCTGCAGCCTCTGGGACTTTTCTCACCCCACAGGCTACTGAGACCCCCCAATATTCAGACACAAAACAAAGGAGATTTTGGAGAGCTGTTTCTTCAAAAGCATGCCCTTAACCTCCTATGATCCTTTGTCCTGGTCATTGACTGGCTCAGTAGCAAATAAGAGAGAAAGCAACCCAAGCCAAGTGAGGTCACCATTCTCAACAGTCCTCTTATTTATACCAGCACTTGTGATCTGGCCTCAGTATCATTCTAAGAACCGGGAAGACCTCAACTGAATGAAAAGAAAAGGCAACAGATCCTAATACCAAGATGACAAAGGTGTTAAGATGATCATACAAAGATGATCATACAAAGATCATACAAAGCAGCTATCATAAAAATGCTTAAACAAGCAGTTACAAACACATCTGAAATAAATAAATAAAACCAAAACAGAGTCTCAAGAAAGAAATAGAAAGCCTCAAAAAAGAAATAAAGGATATATATAAAAGGCAAATAGAAATTTCAGAACTGAAAAACGTGATAACCAAAATTGAAAACTCACTGGATGAAGGGGAAAAAGGAATCAGTGAACTGAAAAAATACAATGATAGAAATTACCCAATCAGAAAAACAGAAAGAAAATAGACTTAAAAAAAGAAAAAAAAAAAAGAGCAGAGCCTCAGGGATCTATAAGACTCTAACAAAATATCTAACATATATATAGAACACTCAAAACTCAACAATAAAAAATATCCAGTTAGAAAATGGACAAAAGATTTGAAGAGTCATTTCAATGAAGAGAGTATACAGATCCAGTTAAGCATATGAAAGGTTTGGGGTTTTTAGAAAAAGATTTTATTTATGTGACAGAGAGCACAAGCAGAAGTAGGCAGAGCGACAGGCAGAAGGAGATGGAGGCTCCCTACTGAACAGGGAGCCTGATGTGGGGCTCCATCCCAGGATCCCAGGATCATGACCTGAGTTGATGGCAGACACTTAACCAACTGAGCCACCCAGGTGTCCCACAGGTAAAAGGCATTTAACATCATCAGCCAGGAAGGAAGGAAAGAAAGAAGTATTTATTGAGGGCTGATGTCGCAGGTATTGTATGAGGCATTTGTGGGGATGCTTAGATCTTAAGACAAGGATCCTTCTTTCAGGGTATTTACAGTCTAACAGGGCAGGGAAAGTCTCAGATAAATATTATGTGGAGATGGAAAGTGTAAGTGTCCCACTAGAGAGAAAATAAACCCTTTAGGGTTTAGAGTTTCTTTTCCTTTATTATTATTTTTTTATTCATGAGAGACAGAGAGGCAGAGACACAGGCAGAGGGAAAAAGCAGCTCCCTGCAGGGAGCCCAATGCAGGACTCAATCCAGACCCCCAGGATCACAACCTGACCCAAAGACAGATGCTCAACCACTGAGCCACCCAGGTGCCCCAGGTTTAGAGTTTCTAGCTAACATGTACCAAGAAAGATGTGTGTCATGGCTGACATTGGGCATGAAGAATGAGTAGGATTTGGGCAAGAGGAAACATAAGAGAGAAGACATTTCAGGTGGAAAGAGAATCAGAAGCAAGCCTTGGAATTAGTACAAAGTAGAGGGTTCACGTGGCTGGTGCAGCCAGGATGAAAAGGAAATGCTAAACTAAGGAAGTGAGGCTAGAAAGGGGGGATGGAGGCAGAGCCTGGAGGATTGTACGGATACTAGTTAGAAATGTGCTCTTCGTATTAAAGTTGGCATGATCTATGTTGGTTATATGTGAAAATAACTTCATTTGGTGACTATCCCACAGGAGCAAACTAAATGGACCTTCTACTCTTAGGCTACTCTTAAACTTTGAGAAGAGAAGTGCCAATCTCTGATCCTATTGCTCTAATGGCACTAAAATTTGGAGCTTGGAGCCTGGAGCTAAAAGAGGAAAGCTAAGGACACAAAGAATATGTTTCCATCTTCTCAAAAAACATATGCTGCAGCAAATTATCAACTGTTATAGATTCATTTGATTCCCAAGCTCCTCTTTTAAAATGCAAACACCCTCAGGAGTTTGGGATTGGAGGGATGGTGGGTTAAATAATTTCTTGAGTTGTGCTTTATCTTCTTTGATGAATTCTTTTTCTATAGCGGTCTGTTCCATTTGCAAGTTCTTAGATAATCCATCATATTAACAGATAAGAAGAAGAACACAGACACCTCCCTAAAAGGAAATTCAATCACCATGTTGCTTATGTCCGTGGAACCTTCAATTATGTAACCTCAACATAAATTTGTGTGATAGGGATGCTACTCTGAGCACACAGGGGAAATAGAAGCTGTTCTGAAAGCTTAGGTTAATCACTGAAAATCAACTAGGCCACTTTCCTATCAAGTCTAGCAAATAATGAATTTCAACACTGAATATAAAATTATCTGACCTCCCCACACCATTTTGTGGAGAATAGTACTGTATGCATAACAGTGCTTCTCAAACTTTAACACGAAGGCAGATTACTTGCTGATCTTGTTATACTGTAGATTTTGATCCGGTAAATCTGGGTATGACCCAAGATTCCAATAGCTTGCAGATGCTGGTGCTGCCGGTGTGTGGACCACACTTGAGTCCTGAAGATAAAGGCAAAGTTTGGGCATCATACAGAACTGTCCAAATTCCAGCTACACAACTTATGAGTTTTGTAGCCTTGAGGAAATCACCTAACTTTTTTGAGGCTTCATCATCTCATCTGTAAAATAGAAATATGAATATTTATCTTGTAGAGTTAGAGAGAAAACTAAATACTATGTATTAAAGGTATTTGGCCAGGGCATGATACACAGTAGTGACTCAACACATGACAATGTAGTTTTTAGGCTTAGTGGGCAGCATTACTATAAAAGGCAAAACTTAACTACTAATAGCCAGGATGCCTGGGTGCTTCAGTGGTTGAGTGATCCCATGGTCCTGGGATTGAGTCCCACATCAGGCTCCCTGCATGGAGCCTGCTTCTCCCTCTGCCTGTGTCTCTGCCTCTCTTTCTGTCTTTCATGAATAAATAAATAAATAAAATCTTTTTTTAAAAAAACTACTAATTACCTGCTGTTGACCAGAAGCTCAGTGGAAGAGAGAGTTGTAAATTATTGTTTTAGTACGCAGATAAGAGACATACTATCATCGTTTTCCTATCAATGAAGATAAAACCTCAAGGTGTTCATTTGCTTGTTAGGAATATTGACATACTCTTATGAGTTATTCTTGGCTGATACACATTAGCTTCTTTCTATCAAATCTAAATATTTTATATATTTTATATATTTTAATAGTTGCCTTAACAGTAAGCGGTACATCTATAGGAAGGTCTATGTCAGAAAGCAATGAACATAAAACTTAAAATGATTATACAAAATTAATCCTAACATTCACACAATAATTTTAGGTCTAGTCTTTCTAATCTTTACCCCTATAGATACAAAGCAAAAAGGAGGCTAGTGCTGTTTCTTTTTTTATCTTAGAGAGGTTTGGAGACCCAAATAGGATGGTGGAACAACTCATGTTGTTCAAGGGTCAACTGTGTATCTCTACCTGGTTTGTAAGAGTCTGGTGTGGTTGCAGACCATGACTGACACTGCAGATTCCCCCTGACTGGTGTGAGGCAGCAGTCAGACCCACAGCTCTTCCAACCCCAGTTGCATTCCTCCCTAGGCTTCTGGGCTTTCTATCTCCTGCAAGGGGCACACTAGCTTTGTGACAATGGGCACAAGATTCTTCTTCAGGTCGTCAGTGAAGTCAGAAGAACGAAGGCAAAAATAAAAAAAAATAAATAAAAAAAGAAGAAGAACGAAGGCAGTAAGGGACTGATATGGATTTTAGTTCATCCTTGCAGGTTCCAGCTTGTCCTTGCTCTCATTTCATGCACTTTCTTTCCTGACTGCCTTCCCTAGTGACATCAGGCCCAGCTCCAGATACAGAGGCAACCTCTGTGTGTAAGCTGTTTAATTAGCTCCCACAATTGTGTAAGGCCAAATCCCTGTAGTAAAATCCATATTATTTATCACTCCTACTGGTGTGCTTCTCTGATTGAACTCTGATGGGAATATCCAGATTTTTCCACCTTCCATAACCATAGTCTTGGTTAACATTCCATCAAACACCCTCCCATCTATGCCTACGGACAAGGTAATTCAAAAAGAATTAAACACTTGGGGTGCCTAAGTGGCTTAGTCACTTAAGTGCCTGACTCGTGATTTCGGCTCAGGTCATGATCTCAGGTCATTAGACTGAGCTCTATATCAGGCTCCATGCTCAGTGCAGAGTCTGCTTGTCCTTCTCTCTCTGCTCCTCACCCTTGCTTGTGTGCTTTCTCTCTCTCTCTCTCTCTCTCTCTCTCTCTCTCAAAGAAAAAAGAAAAAAAGAAACACTTTTTAAAATGTCACTCAATGTCAGGTATCTGGAAATTCTCACAGCAAGAGTCCATATTCATTCATTTCTCAATTGCTCTAAAGCAATAGCTTCTATTTTTCTATATTACAAACATGAAGCATGGACTTTTCTTTAGAAGTTATTTTAAACTGCAGAGAAGCCAAAAGAAAATATAATCACCTATAATCCCCACTCCAAGAGGTAACCACTGTCAACATCACATATCTATCTCTTCTGGTATTTTATCAATGCATACAGTATATAATATACCATGTGCCCTTTTTAAAAAATTGAATTACATCATATATCATATTTTTCTTTTTAAAATATACTATGAATGTTTTCTATATCATGATATATTTATCAGAAGCATCATTTTTAGCTTTATCATATTCCAATATAGTAAACTTCTATTACCTAATTGAGAATATCTAGGCTTATTTGCAGTTTTTATAGAATTCTAAACAACATTATGATGGACATCCTTAAAGTTAAATCTTCACACATATAAATAGTTATTTCTTGTGACCAAATTCCTAGATATGGAATTGCTGAATCAAGGGACTGCAAAATGTTGTCTTCTGAAGCAAATTTTCTGATTTCCAACAACCAAGACCAAGTCCTGTTCCTTCCTAAAAACTTTGTACTGCAATTAACTGGACCAGTTTTTATCCCATTGGTGCCATGAGTCAAGTACGTCTATGTTTCAGGATTTCCATTAGTGCCCATGGTTCTTGGTCATACTGTTCGAAGAATGAAGAGGTAGACCAGACAGTGGCCAGTAATGCAAAGTTTATTGAGTGATAGCAGAAAGTTCCATAGGTTCCCATATGTCTTCGCTCTCTCCCACAACTACAGCCCCCGACCACTGCTTTCTGGCTGACAGTCTCGGCTATCCTGTCCACTGCTCCCTTGCAGTGGATTCAATAAATTTTTATCTCCTTTGTTCTGCCTTGGGTGAATCCTTTCACTACCTGTGTTAGTGGCCTCCACCCGATTGGGTTACTCCACTCTCCTGATCAAAGCCATTTCATAAGATTCAATACCAAAAGATGTTTTGTTAGATATATTTTAAGTAAAAAACGATTTGGGAAATTGTGTGAATATTGTTCTGATGGTCACAGAATTATGCTGACACACTCCCCAAGATGAAAGAAATTAAACAGAACAAATCGAACTGAACAAGCATTGGGTTATTGACGCCAGCAGGCCAGGTCCAGGGACCCAGATGGGGTCCTGCAGGACCAGCCAAGAGGGTCCTTGGCTTCACAAAGGGTGGAAATCAAACTTGAGCCAACAGGAAATGAGAGCAGAGTTTTTTTGAACATATATAGAAAAGGGAGATATAGATGGAATATCCAGAAGACTCAGAAAGGAAAAGAGCATGAGTCTGATCTTTGTTTGGGGTCTGGGGCTTTTTATTGGGGATTGTAGTCTGGTGCATACGTCCTCTCAGGAATCCAGGAACTTGTTAGAACAAATACAGAGGCCCAAGTGTTACTTCTTGGAGACAGGGGGCCTTGGCGTTGAGATGTCTAGAACCTGGTGATCTAGAATACACATATGATGGCCTTGTCCACTCATTCTCACCTGATTCTTCCTTAAATGTTATCTTTTCCATAGAAATCATTAACTCTTTGTCTCTTACAAAGAAGACATACACTATTTGCACCATGAGGCATGTGCAAAGTGCGGATACAGGTCCTAGCAAGAATAGAAGCAGTAAAAAGCAGGTTTTTATGGAGTTCTTCAATCTCCCTGTCTCATTATGACCTGGAATATTTACATGTCAAACCTTATAGAATGTAATCAAAGCCATACTTACAGAGATATTAACTGTTTTAAATGTAAATATTTTTTTAAAAAAGAGAAAAGTTGAAAATAAATAATCTAAGCTTCTATCTTAAAAGGAACAGCAAACAGGGATCCCTGGGTGGCTCAGTGGTTTAGCTCCTGCCTTCAGCCTCGGGCGTGATTCTGGAGTCCCGGGATCAAATCCCACATCAGGCTCCCTGCATGGAGCCTGCTTCTCCCTCTGCCTGTGTCTCTGCCTCTCTCTCTCTCTCTCTCTGTCTCTCATGAATAAATAAATAAAATCTTTAAAAAAAAAGAACAGCAAACAAATAAAAAGATAAGAAAAAAGATAAAAGCAGAAATCAATAAAATAGAAAGTAGACTGCAACAGAGGAAATCAATAAGATCAAATAAATTAGTTTCAATACATTTTTATAAATTAGTAATAAATTAAACATTAGTAAGACTGGGCAAGAAAAGAGAAAAATACAAATGACCAGTATCAGGAATGAAAAGGGAGACATTAATGTAGATTCCACAGATATCAAAACAAGATAAGATACTATGAATAACTTCATGCAAATAAATTTGAAAACTTAGATGAAATGGAAAATTTCTGCCCAAAATACAACTAACCAAAAGACAACTAACCAACTTACATAAAAGAAAATAAAAATTCTGAATAGCCTTATATCTGTTTAAAAAATTGAATCCATAATTAATGCATATTAATGTTCCTAGTAATAATGTTCTAGATCAGTGGCTTTAAAACTGTTTTGAGCAAAACAATAGGAAATACATTTTATATTGTGACCCACTGGGAATAGATGTATGGATGCATATGTATATGAAATAAAAGTTTTATGAAGCAATTCTTACTGTTGTTGGGGAGGAAGAATTTCCTTTGCCCTTCAAGACCCTTCTACCTGGACTAAGAATCAAGTTGACTTGACACAGATTAACGGGAAAAAATCAAATTTGATAGTGTACACATGAGGAAATCAAATAGCGAGATGGAAATCCCAAAGACAATGAGGCAACAGGAGACTTACATCAGCTGAATAAAGGGGTAGGGGTCCGAGGACACAAAAGGGAGAACACCTCAGCAGGAAGAGTAAGGAGATGTTTGGAAAACACAGGCACCCTATTATGCAGATAGGTTTCTTAGGTAAAGAAGAATCTCTATTAAAAGCTCTTTTCCTTGTATTAGCAGGCAGCAGATGGGGAGATAAAGAGCTTTTCCTGAATCTGCTGAGTTTTGATTGCTTTTAACTCAAAACAATGTTCATGCCAAAATGGCCCATCTTGGGACAGCTGGCCCTAAGCCCTACAATCTTAATATGAGGGAACCACTCCATTATTTCAATTCTCCTCTGTTCTTTTAAATGATGGTTGTGAGGTGGGAGCAAAACCAACGCCTGGCTCAGAGCAGTAGCCTCGCCGGCCGCCAAGGATTTCTCTGGCTAGTGTTGCTCCCACCAGTCTACAGCATGGGAAACATCTTCGCGAACCTCTTCAAGGGCCTTTTTGGCAAAAAAGAAATGCGCATTCTCATGGTGGGCCTGGATGCTGCAGGGAAGACCACCATCCTGTACAAACTAAAGCTGGGTGAGATCGTGACCACCATTCCCACCATAGGCTTCAACGTGGAGACCGTGGAGTACAAGAACAGCAGCTTCGCCGTGTGAGATGTGGGTGGCCAGGACAAGATCCGGCCTCTGTGGCGCCACTACTTCCAGAATACACGAGGTCTCATCTTTGTGGTTGACAGCAATGACCGGGAGCATGTGAACGAGGCCCGTGAGGAGCTCATGAGGATGCTGGCGGAGGATGAGCTCAGGGATGCCGTCCTGCTGGTGTTTGCCAACAAGCAGGAGCTCCGGAACACCATGAATGCGGCTGAGATCACGGACAAGCTGGGGCTGCACTCCCTGCACCACAGGAACTGGTGCATTCAGGCCACCTGTGCCACCAGCAGGGATGGGCTCTATGAGGGACTGGCCTGGCTGTCCAATCAGCTCCGGAACCAGAAGTGAGCCCCCCCCCGCCCCAACTCCCTCCTTCCACCCTGCTTTGCTCTCCTGTGGTGTGAGTGCCAGAAGCTGTCTCCACGGTCGGTCACAGTGTGCTTCACCACGCTGGAAATGTGCAGACGCAGCCTGCAGCCGGGTTTTTATTTAATGTAAATAGTTTTGTGTTCCCAACGAGGCAGTTTCTGGTACTCCTATGCAATATTACTCAGCTTTTTTTTATTGTACAAAGACAATCAACCCACTGTTCAATACTGAGAAGGGATTTAGGCACACGGGGCCTCCGGGAGTCGCTGTGTGGGACCAGCCTGGCACGCCTCCTCGGGGCATTAGGTCTATGTTGAGATCCATTTTGGTGGTTGGTTTTTAACCCAAACTTAGTGCATTTTTAAAATCGTTACAAATAACAAGAAAAGGAGAACACTTGAACACACAGAAGGGAGATATGTGCCTAGTGTAGGTTCTGCAGGGGCAGCCAGAGTCCAGTCCACCAGTGGGCCACTTCCCGTCGGGAACGTGAGACTGGGGCAGAACCAGCCACGGTCCATTCTGCATGGTCACAATAGGGTCCCTGTGATCACTCTTGTCTCGGGTCATCCTGTATCCCCTAGTGTTTGTGCTCGTACTTGTGCTTACATGGCCATCCAGGAGATGGGCTGGGGGGCTGCATTACCGCTCACAGACCCCTTGGAGGGACCCCGGCCTCCCTGGGGGCAGTGTGGGCACTCTGGCTTCCTCTGGGCCGCCTGGGGTCTCACCAGCAGGAGTGCAGCGGGGGGGGGGGCAGGCCAGTCATCCCAGCGCCTCAGCCCCGAGCCCCGGGAGCCCCTGTCTACATGTGCTTTCACTCCCTCAGCCTGCAAGGGTCAGGTTTGCCATCAAAAGGACGACCTCTATTGTTTTCTTTTGTATAAAGTGTATTGATAAACACTGAAGAAGCCGGAGCTGTTCAACTTTATCTTGGGGAAGTTCTCAGAACTGGTTTATTTGGTGTCGTGGAACCTCTTACTGCTTTCAATACACGATTAGTAATCAACTGTTTTGTATACTTGTTTTCAGCTTTCATTTCGACAAACAAGCACTGTAATTATAGCTACTAGAATAAAATCTCTTAACTATTAAAAAAATAAATGATGGTTGTGAAACACTAAATTGATTTTGTGACCCACTAATAGGTTGTTATGTGCAGTTTGCAGAACAGTGCTTCCCTATATAGGGTAGTCACTATATAAATGTTTGCTATTATTACTATTATTCATCTAAGGATCTCCAACACTTGTGCAATATCTGGCACACAGTAAGCATCTGATAAATGACTGTAAATGAATTATTTGTGGCCTTTAAGAGAGTGGTCTCAGTAGAGAGTTGGGAGTAGTATCCCCCTCTTGAGACATTCTTCTCCTTAACTTTTACTAGGAACTAGGGTATCACCTACACCCATGTCTACCTCTTATAACTAATAACAAAAGAAATTTGCCAGTCACCAGAATGAAAAAGAGGTGGTCATGTAGTTGTCATCAGCTGTACATGTATAAACTGTCTCACACAGGCAAGGCATCTCTTCACTGCATTTTCATCTCAACTACTTTGGTAGCCCCAAATGTGGCTGAAATTTTTTTTTTTAATTTATGATAGTCACACAGAGAGAGAGAGAGAGAGAGAGAGAGAGAGGCAGAGACATAGGCAGAGAGAGAAGCAGGCTCCATGCACCGGGAGCCCGATGTGGGATTCGATCCCGGGTCCCCAGGATCGCGCCCTGGGCCAAAGGCAGGCGCTAAACCACTGCGCCACCCAGGGATCCCATGTGGCTGAATTTTAACTTGAATTTGGATTACTAATTTTCATTAACAAAGAAAAGGCCTACCACCATGATGCAGCATTGAAACTGGGTCTTTGGATATACAAAACAAGTCAATTCAAGGCAGAGGGAAATATTAAACCTTTCAAATCACAGAATTTCCAAAGCTACATAAGGTCATTGTAACCAACACATACACTGGAATAGTCTATTCCAATGCATTGAACTACTCAAAAGCCTCTGACCAACTTTGAAGAACTTTTGAACATCCAGTCATGCGTGATTCAATTAAGGGGAGAGGAAACAAAAAAGATTTTGACCAAATGTAAAATACAAGTCAAACACTAGTATTCTTCAATGTGTTTTGAAGCACTCAATCCTAAGAGTTTTCAATCCTAAGAGTTTTCAAGCAATTAAGAATATGGGCATAGGTTAATAATGGCAGCTTGTTTCCACACTGCTGTGCATCACTGTCAGGGAATCAGTGGCCTCTGAAAACTGGAAACAGGATGTAGGCTAAAACTTTGAATGTGGTGCTGTAAAAGGAAAGGTATGTAATTGTATGGATGCATGATTACTATTTTCACTTTGTAAAGAGTTTTAGTACAATTAATGTAGTGTTTCTGTTCTGTCCCCAAATTAAATAGAAATTAACAGTGCAGCTGGGGCATAAGGGCACAGTAGCACCTGACTCCCAAACAGACCAAATTGGGCTCACTCACCACTGACAAAATCCAAAGGCAGAGAGATGACTGGCAGCGAAACAAGGAAGGAATATATCTCCAACACTGGGAAGGCTAACACTGAGAAGACATTGGACTAACATCTCAAAGACTGTTTCCAAAGTGCTGAAAATACTTGTACGTTCACATAAGGAAAATGTGGGACAAAGCGGTGGGCAAAATGTGGTACATGCAGGTGCGCAGTAAAAGTCAGGTCCATCGCTGTCTTGGAGTCAAATACAGGGGGTCTTGCTAGCAAGAGGCAGTTCCTATTGCTAGAGGGGTAGTTTTCGTTTGCATCACAGGATTCTTTGCCTGCAGGGTCCTCACAACACAGGATACTTTGCCTGTAGGGTCTTTTGCCTGAATTAAGAGATAAGCTGGAAAGAAGAACTTAATCAATTGGTAAATACAGACTGAGGTCAAAATGGAGATAGCTGAAGTCCTCTTTCAAGAGTGTTTTATAGTCAGTGGCATCTGAGTACTAAGGATATATAGTAATTCAGGGCCTTGATTAGACAAGTATTCCCAACAGCTTTGGGAATACTTGTCTAATCAAGGCTCTGAAGAGCTTTTAAAAATTAGGGTCTCCAGGCTTTACCTGGACCTATTGAGTATGAATCTCTAGGGAACAGAGCCACTGATCTGCATTATCTTTACAGATTTCCCTGATGATCAGCCAGGTCTGAGAATCAATAGTAGATGGGAACCAAGTAATATTCTCATGGTGTGAAGAATCAATGCACCTGCACAATTATTTGGGTGGTGACAAAAATAAAGCATATGTGTGGTGAATTTCCAACATTCCACCTGATGTAGAGATTTTCTGATAACAATCCTAAAAAGAATCTTTAGTAATAAGACCTCAGGAGTTTGTTACTTCTTAGTCTACTCATGCTTTATTATTAACACATCTTATCTGGGAAGGATACTTTTTCCCATGCTTTATGAACTCAATGTCAGAAGTGAGGGCCAATTTTTCAAAGTGCCACCCTAGCACTACGTAACTTACTTACCATGCTGCATTCTGGATAACATTTTTTTTTAAAGATTTTATTTATTTATTCATGAGACAGAGAGAGAGTGAGAGAGGCAGAGACACAAGCAGAGGGAAAGCAGGCTCCACGCAGGGAGCCTGACATGGGACTCGATCCCGGGTCTGCAGGATCAGGCCCTGGGCTGAAGGCAGCACTAAACCGCTGAGCCACCCAGGCTGCCCAACCATGCTGCATTCTGAACAGCACTGCTTGTATGAAAAAATATAATAGTAACTTTATTTTAATTGGCAGTTTCCTTATCATAAGTAAGAGATGTAAAAGTAGGTCCCATCTTGCCATGATTGGAAAGAAAGTAGTAATTATATTTTCAACCAACTGGATAAGTAGTTAATTATGTAACCGTATGTCACACACACACAAAATTTACTTACTTTTTTTCTTTCTCTCTCCTTATTTCTCCGTATTATTTTCTTCTTAGATGAACATTTCTGACATTTTTCCTTCCACACTTCACTATTTTCGTTACAGGACTTAAACCCAGATATAAATGTACATCCCCCACAACAACTCTGCACAGATTCAGATCTAGTTCCCATAGAATAATTGGCTATTAGTGCTGGAGAGGAACACAGTAGTCATTCAAAATATCATATTTGACTTCATATTAGAAAATTGGGGCTCAGAAGTTAAGTGATTTACCAGATTCTACACAAAAGCCAGATTGGGAATCACATCTCCTATTAGCAGAGCATTTTTCCACCTTCCCTTCCATTCAACAGATACATATAATGAAGTGAACCACAATATATGTGAAGGAATTTTTCTAAATCACTACATCTGCCCATTTTTAATCAAAAATTTTTATAGAGATATAATTCACATACCCTAAAACTCATCCTTTTAAAGTTCAATGTCTTTTAGTATGTTCAGAGTTGTGCAGCAGCAATTACTACAATTTGATTTCAGAATATTTTCCATCACCTATATCTATGAATAGTCACTCCCAATTCCTGATCTCGTCTCCAGTCCCAGGCAATCACTATTTTACTTTCTGTCACTACAGATTTGCTTATTTTGAACATTTCATATAAATGGAATCATAGGGTATGTGGCCCTTTGTATCTGGCTTCTTTCAATTAGCATAATGTTTTCAAAGTTCATTGATGTCATTCCTTTTTTTTCCCAAGTCATATTCTACTGTATGGATATGCCACATTTTGTTTATTCATTCATCACTACAAATAGTGATGTGAACATTTACATACAAGTTTTTGGATACACTTATGTCTTCATTTCTCTCAGGTACTCACCTCAGAGTGAAATTACTAGGTTATATGGTAACACCATGTTTAACGTTTAAGGAACTACCAAGGAGTCTTCTAAAGCAACAGCACCATTTTGTATTCTTACCAGCAATGTATGAGTGTTGCATTTCTCCACGACTCCTTGTTTTTGTCTTCTTTGACCCTAGCCATTCTAGTTGGTATAAAGTGGTATCTCCTTGTGACTTTGATTTTTATTTCCCTAATGATTAATGATATGGAGCATCTTTTCATGTGCTTACTGGCTATTTGCATATCTCTTTTGGAGAAATGTCTATTCAGATCCATTGCCCATTTTTATTGAGTTTTTTTTTTTGTCTTTTTGTTTTAGAATTGTAGAAGTTCTTTTTTTTAATTTTTATTTATTTATGATAGTCACACAGAGAGAGCGAAAGAGGCAGAGACACAGGCAGAGGGAGAAGCAGGCTCCATGCACTGGGAGCCCGACGTGGTATTTGATCCCGGGTCTCCAGGATCGCGCCCTGGGCCAAAGGCAGGCGCTAAACCGCTGCGTCACCCAGGGATCCCGAATTGTAGAAGTTCTATATATATTCTAGATACCAGTCCCTTATCAGAAACATTATTTGCAAAAGTTTTCTCCCATTCTATGGATTGTCTTTTCATTTTTGTGATAGTGTCCTTTGAAGCACAAAATTTTTTAATTTTGATGAAATGCAACTTATATATATTTTTTAATTTGTGCAGTGGTGTCATACATATCTAAGAAACCATTGTCTCAAGGTTGCAAAAATTTATGCCTATTTTTCTGCTTGTTTTTTAGTTTTAGCTCTTGCAATTAGGTCTATGGTCCATTTTGAGTTAATTTTTTAATATGATATGACAGAGGTGTTTTGTTTTGTTTTGTTTTGTTTTGACAGAGGTGTTTAAATCCATTATTTTGCATGTGGATATCCAGTCATCCTGACACCATTTGTAGAAAAGACAATTCTGATTTCATTAATTGCCTTAGCAATCTTGTCACAAACCTATTGACCATAAATATGAAGGTTTATTTCTGGACACTCAATTCTACTCCATTGATCTTTCTATCTCTTCTTATGCCAGTTAGACACTCTCCTGATTACTGTAGCTTTGTAGTAAGTTTTAAGATTGAGAAGTATGATTCCCCTGACTTTGATCTTATTTTTCAAGATTGTTTTGGCTACTCTGAGTTTCTTGAATTTCCATCAAATTTTAGGGTCACGTTGGCAATTTCTCCAAAGAAGCCAGATGGAATTTTGATGAGGATTGCAATGAATCCGTAGGTCAATTTAGAGAGTATTGCCATCTTAACAGTATTAAATCTGATACAGAAACATGAGATGTCTCTACACTTGTTTAGGTGTTCTTTAATTCCTTTCAGAAATGTTCATAGCTTTCAGATTATAAGTTTTCTACCCTTTTTGTTAAATTTATCCCTAAGAATTATATTACTTTAAATGCTATTATAAACAGAATTGTTTTCTTCATTTCATTTTTGGATTGTTCATTGCTAGTCTATAAAAATACAATTGATTTTCATAGGTTGGTCTTGTACACTGTTACTTTGTTCACCTCATTTATTGGTTCTAATAGTTTAATAGAATCCTTAGGATTTTCTGTATGCAAGACCATGTCATCTAAAATAGAAATAGCTTTGTTTATTGCTTTCCCATATGGATACTTCTATGTCTTGTTCTTGCCTAACTGTCCTACCTAAAACCTTCAGTAAAATGTTGAGTAGAAACAATAAGAGCGGACATCTTGTCTTGTTCCTGATCTCAGGGGAAAGCTTTTAGTCTTTCACCATTAAGTATGATACTGTCTGTGGGGTTTTGTAGATGCCACTTATCAGGTAAAGGAGATTCCCTCCTATTCCTAATTTATTGCATGCATTTCTAATAAATGGGATTTGAATTTTGTCAAATGTTTTCTGCTTCTAGTTAGTCATGTGATCTGTCTTTATTGACATGTGTATTACATTAGTTGACTTTCAGATGTTAAGGTGATCTTGCATTGTGAGATATATCCCACTTGTTCATGGTGTATAATCCTTTGTATATGTTGCTGAATTCAGTTTGCTTGTATTTTGTGGAGGATTTGTGTGTCTGTAGTTATAAGACATATTGGTCTATAGTTTTCTTGTGATGTCTGTGTCTAGTTTTGGTATCAGGGTAATACTAGCCTAGCAAAATAAGTTGAGATGTATTCCATCCTCTTCAATTTTTTGGAAGAAGTTATGAAGGATTGATATTAATTCTTCTTTAAATGTAGAATTCAACAGTAAAATTACTGGGGCTTGGATTTTTCCCTGTAGGAAGTTTCAAAACTAATAATTCAATCTCTTGCATATCACAGGTCCACTCAGATTTTCTTCTTGAGTCAATTTTAGGTAGTTTGTGTCTCCCTACAAATCTGTCCATTATGTTAAGTTATCCAATTTGTTGATATAAAATTGTTCAAGTATTCACGTATAAAACATTTTATTTCTTCAAGTTTGGTAATAATGTTCCCCCTCTCATTCCTGATTTTAGTAACTTTATTTATTCTCTCTTTTTTTCTTGGTCAGCCTAGAAAAATGTGTATCAATTTTGTTGATCTTTTCAAAGAACTAATTTTTTTGTTTTGTTTTTCTCCCCATTGTTTTACTATTTTCTTTTTCATTTCTTTCCATTTTAATATTCATTATTTCCTTCCTTTTTTCTTGCTTTCAGTTAGTTTGCTGTTCTTTTGCTAGTTTCATAAGGTGAAGGGTTAGGTTAAATTTGAGATCTTTCTTCATTTTAATGTTCCCATTTATAGCTATAATACTGCTTTCAGTGTACTCCATAAGTTTGGGTATGCTGTGCTTTTATTTTCATTAATTTGAAAGTATTTTCTGATTTCTTCTTTGACCCATTGGGTTGTTTAACCTAATTTATGTATTTTATGTGTTTCTCAAATTTTCCCCCATTATTGACTTCTAATTTAATTCCATTGTGTTTAGAGAATTTTTCTTTATATAAATTCAACCCTTTTACATTTATTGAGGCTTGTTTTATAGCTTAGCACACACATCCTGGAGAATGCTCTGTGTACCCTTTTTTTTAAAAATATTTTTATTTCATTTATTTCATGAGAGATACAGAGCGTGCACGCGAGAGAGAGAGAGAGAGAGAGAGAGAGAGAGAGGCAGAGACACAGGCAGAGGGAGAAGCAGGCTCCATGCAGGGAACCCAACATGGGACTCGATCCCGGGTCTCCAGGATCAGGCCCTGGGCTGCAGGCGGCGCTAAACTGCTGCGCTACCAGGGCTGCCCTACTCTGTGTATTCTTAAGAAAAATGTGTGTTCTGCTGTTATTGGGTGGAATGTTTCATAGATATCTATGAGGGCTGATGTTTATAGATGAGAAAAATGAGATACAGAAGGCATTAGTGGACTATCCAATGTTGCATGCCTACCTGGTCACAGAGGTGGAATTATTAAGGTGAATCATGTGAAACTGCCATTCTTGAACATCAAAAATTAATGATTATCAACAATTTCTTATAGTTCAATCCCACACAACCTAAATCTCCTAACTCTCAGTCCAGCATTCTCATCACTTAACCAGAATATTATGTTAGGATAGTCTGTGCTACATAAGGCATACACCCTGAGCTATTTTTGGCTTACAACAATGCATACTGATTTTGTGCTCATCTTATTCTATTCAGATACTGCAACTTTCCTCCGAATGGTGACAGAGGGATCACAGCTGCTTCTATTTTGTGTGCTTGCCTTCCAGGGCATATGTCAGGGGAAGAGAACTTCAGAATCACATGGCATGTTCTTGATGGTGAGCCCTGTGGGTGGCTTAGATCACTTCTGTGTACAGCTCATTGGCCTAGTCACACAGCCCAAACCTACTCTGTGTGGCTGCTTTACTTCCAATAGAATTTTCTATCCTTTGGTCAACTACATTGAGAATGTAGTCTAACCTGACAGTAAAGTGTGCCTTCTCATCTCAAGAGTTCAGCATTTGATTCTTCAATCTCTTTGGCTTTTCTCATTTTAAGACTTAAAATGTATTTTAAACAAATCAAAATGTAGGGCTGAAATATGCCTCAGAATTCAAAGACGAAATAAATCCTATTGGTGGATTTTTCCTAATGTGAAGCCCTATCATATTTTAGCTAATTTAGGAGAAATTATTAACAAGACAAAACAAAGCCCCATAAAGACCATAATAAACTCATTGGAGGTTTTCTGAGAGTCAGAGCATGGGATCAGCCTATTTCACTTCACTGCCTCCTGGTAAACAAATAAATGAATGAAAACCCTTTGAATTACAGGGCCATCTATAAACTGGAAAGGGACATCAACTTGTGTGGGTCTGGATAATCTCTACTTCTACAACATGTCTACTGAGAAGAACCCTCTAGGGATCCCTGGGTGGCACAGCGGTTTGGCGCCTGCCTTTGGCCCAGGGCGCGATCCTGGAGATCCGGGATCGAATCCCAGGTCGGGCTCCCGGTGCATGGAGCCTGCTTCTCCCTCTGCTTCTCCCTCTGCCTGTGTCTCTGCCTCTCTTTCTCTCTCTCTCTCTGTGTGACTATCATAAATAAAATAATAGGGATCCCTGGGTGGCGCAGCGGTTTGGCGCCTGCCTTTGGCCCAAGGCGCGGTCCTGGAGACCCGGGATCGAATCCCACGTCGGGCTCCCGGTGCATGGAGCCTGCTTCTCCCTCTGCCTGTGTCTCTGCCTCTCTCTCTCTCTCTCTCTCTGTGACTATCATAAAAAAAAAAAAAATTTAATAAATAAAAAAATTTAAAAAAAAAAAAAAGAGAAGAACCCTCTAAGTAACTGAACATTTCACAGTTCTAGAACTACATAGAGATGCTTGGTTGTGGCCACTACAGCTTTCTCAAAGGCTCAACCCAGGAAAAATCTCATTTCAACTCTGTTTTAAAAAATCTCATTTTGACTCTCCTTGTATACCCATCAAGGGAGCCAAGTGCAATTTTTCAGTGGGCTCCGAAAAAGGAACTTGGATGTGCGCTCTCTGTATGCAATTTTCCATTGCCTTTACAGTCCAGGGTGGCTGAGAAATAATTTCCAAGCACACGCTGTTTAAAGAAAACCCAAGGAAGCCTCTGAGTGGCTGGTGTCAACTGTCAAGACTGAGATGAGAGCTCAAGAGGGGGACAGCCAGGATTGTGGGTACTGTCTCTTGCCTGGGCTGACATGGAGAATGCATGTGGCATATTGAGGAGATGGGGAAGTGGTAACAAGGAAGACAATGTCAATTTCTAGTATCTGACACCAAAGGACCCCAAGTCCATTTGTGCTTAAGCCAAAATGAAGTACTGTAGAGAAATTTGTAAAATCCTACTACCAAAAGATGATCAGAGGAACGAACAAATTCTTACTCTCACAGAAAGATAGTTCTTCATATAACCCATATCCCCATAAGGACATCTGGGTTTCTCTAGATGTATTTATTTGCTTATTCCACTGGTTTGGTTCAAATAGACAGCAATAATTTGGGTCAGTGGTTAACTTCCATTATTTCATAGTATCATCTCCAGTCTTGACTTTAAAGATATACAATTGGCAGTTGTGGAAGGTGAAAGAATCTGGTATATTTTTCTCTTACCATTAAGAATTTGGGTTTCTCTTAGAGCAGCAGTTCTCAAACCTTTTGGCCTAAGGATTCATTTACTCTCTTAAAAATTATCAAGGGGGATCCCTGGGTGGCTCAGCAGTTTGGTGCCTGCCTTCGGCCCGGGGTGTGATCCTGGAGTCCCGGAATCAAGTCCTGCATCGGGCTCTCTGCATGGAGCTTGCTTCTCCCTCTGCCTTTGTCTCTGCCTCTCTCTCTCTCTCTCTGTATCTCTCATGAATAAATAAATAAAATCTTAAAAAAATTATCAGGGAATGCAAAGAGCTTTTGTTAATCTGGATAGATATCCAGATATCTAAACTTAGAGAGTCAGTAATTAAAACTGAGAAATTTAAAACCTGTATTTATTTATTCACTTGAAAATAATAACATTCCCATTATATGGTACCATAAGTAACCTATTTTAAGGAAAAATAACTATATTTTCTACAACAAAACTTTAGCACTGTTTATCTTTTTGCAAATTCTTTTAATGTCTCGTTTAATAGAAGATAATTGGATTCATATACTTGTTTCTGCATCCAATCTGTTGCCATGTTATTTTGGTCAAAGAATATGAAGAAAATCCTTCTCATGCAGATAAGTAGAAAAGGAAGAAGTATTTTAATAATCTTTTCAGATAATTTTGGGTGTTTTTCTTTAACACTAAGCTTAAACTCGCCAAGTGGTAGTTTCTTGAAGTTTAGTACAACGTGGAATCTAAAACACTGTCATGAACTTTTCAAATTCTGTGACATTAAAATTCATCAGCCTGGGTGTTTTCCAACACCAAAAACCAATTCTCTGATTCTCCAGACACTAACTGAATGTCTCACAATTCAATTTTATTCTGACACTCCCTGAAGTTAACGTCAAACTCCACAGGATTAAGGGCTCAGTCCCACAAGGATGTTCCCACTTCAGACACCACTCAAAAATATTGGATCCCCAAGATACCCATACTTCTGTCTGAGTCTGGCTTGGCTACAAATCATAGGTTCCATGAGCCCCCCCTACCCCCCCCACCCCCCTCAGTTTTGATTATGTTAGAACAGCTCACAAAACGAAGAGAAACAGTCTATTTATTACTACAGGTTTATTATAAAAGGACACAACTCAGGAACAGCCAAATGGAAGATATTCCTAGGGCAAGTTATGGGGGGCTGTGTGCATAGAGCTTCCATGCCCTTTCTACATGGCCACCTTTCCAGCACCTTAATGAGCTTACCAATGTAGAAGCTCTCCAACCCCCGTCATTTAAGTGTTTTTATGGAGGTTTCATCACATCAGCAGAATTGGCTATTAATTCATTCTTCAGCCCCTCTGCTCTCCTCAGAGGCTGGGGGAGGTGGGGTTTAAAGTCCTAAGCTTCTAATCAAGGTTTGGTCTTTGTGGTGACCAGTCCCCATCTGAAGCTAGCTAGAGCTGCCTCATTAGAACAAATGATGCTCCTATCACCCAGGAAATTCTAAGGGATTTAGGAGCTTTGTGTCAGGAACCAGAAACAAAGGCTAAATTAGAACAAAAGATGCTCCTTTCACACTCATCATTCAGGAAATTACAAAGGTTTTTGGAGCGGTGTGTCAGGAACCATGGAAAAGGCCAAATATATAATATATGTGTCTTATTGGGCCACAATCTATCAGTATACAATATACCAAGAAAGAAAGAAAAAAAAAAGAAAGAATGAAAGGAAAGGTTGTTAACATCACCACTGACTGAATCAGAAAAATCTTTAAATATTGGGATACTGTCAAACTCCTAGTGGCAGATACAGGTTTTCCAAAAGCTTGAATTTTCACTTAAAAGCCTGCGTTTTATCACTGGCAACAGATACCATCAGTTGTTTCCCTGAAGTGACAGGCTCATTTCATTCATTTTGGAGAAAATGTCTGCCAAATACCCAAGTTTGTGTAACCACAGTGTGTCTGTCAGTTCTCCTTTGAAGTAAAATGGTGTTCCATGAAAAGAAATATCACAAACCATCACCCAAGAGCACCCATACTTGGCTATGCAGCAAGAGGGCTTGTGTGCACTTCCCATCCCATCCCAAAGGGTATGCCTACTTCATGAAGGACATTCCTCAGTGACATTTTTTGTTTTTATTGCAAATGCTTGATGGTGACAAATGCAATGCCCACCAATCCCATTTTATTCCACTGCCTAGATTCATGCTAAGTGTCATCAATTTTACCCATCACTACTTTTGTGCCATCAGAACAAATGTCTAAATAGTGAAGACAACCAATGTCCTAGCATTGCTGGGAAAAAAAAGTCCAACGTTACAGATCCAGGGGTACAAGGATCACACTTTGAGAACCACTACATTAGAAACTATCCTCCTGTTATAAAGACTAAATATTAATACTTTCCTGAAGTTCATTCATAGAAACAAAAAGAAGAACTAGAATAATTTGGGAAATACCCCAAGAAAAATACTCAGTTACTTTAGTCACCAATGTGTATGCTCTAGAAAGAAATATATTTTTAAATATTTGAACAGCACCTTGAGAATGCAGTAAGTAAATGGTAACGATGAAAGTCGTTTATGTTTACTGTAATATTTACTACTGGAAGAGAATTGTGCTATGCATTTTATTTATTTATTTATTTATTTATTTATTTATTTATTTATTTATTTTAAAGATTTTATTTATTTATTCATGATAGACTACAGAGAGAGAGAGAGAGGCAGAGACACAGGCAGAGGGAGAAGCAGGCTCCATGCAGGGAGCCTGACGCAGGACTCCATCCCAGGTCCCAGGAACAGGCCCTGGGCTGAAGGCGGTGCTAAACCACTGAGCCACCCGGGCTGCCCTGTGCTATTTTAAATGCATTATCTCCAATATTCTATAGAGCCATATCCTTATTTTAAAGATAAGGAAAACGGGGCACAGAACAATAACATAATTCGACAGTGTCACAAGCTGTATGTGGTGCTGTAAAGATTTGAACCCACAACGCTTAATTCCCAGAGCTTGGACCCTTAAACACTGCATTATATTCTACTTCTCATTTGAGCTCCAAATTTACTTATTGTGTGTCTCCCACGTCTGTGTGTCCATTCAGATCCTCATGGAGAAAGCCAACAGTCTCGTGTCAACCGTAGTGCCCAAGGAAAGGGTTTAATAAATATCAGGATGAGTGACCAAAAGACCAAGTAAACCACCTTGCTATCTTTAAGCCACAATGGTTAGTAATCATGTTAAAAGTGAAATTCTGAAATGGCCAGCCCCATCCATATTATGTTTAACTCCTTAAGAAGGGAACCAACAGGGTAGGCCAATAAAACCGTGATTCTTTGAAAGCTTGACAAGTTTTACCAGTGCAGGTGAATGCGGGTGTGCACAGTACCTACCACCTTGTCGGCTGAACAGATACAGCTAAATAGATACAGATACAGCGTCTGTAGGTTAGATCAAAACAAAGCTAGTTTACCTTTTCCAGGGCAATAAACCCCCCAACAGCTTTGGGATTGGCTTCTCTACCAGGCTCTACAACCTCAGCGTCTTACCCACTTCTGCAGGTTAAGAAGTCACAGCTCTACAGGGCAGTAAACTGTCGGGGCCTCTATCAGTTGTGTATTCATCACCTGCACCTCGACAGCAAAGCTGCATCCCCCGGACTGTCAGCAGAGGGGCGGTCTGCAAAGAACGGAAGGCCCAGCTTTTACTGGGACGGCTCATCAGAAAATGCTGGGAGGAGGTAAAAACCGGTTGGGTCTTTTTCCAAGTTTGGATTTGTTTCTTCTTCATTTTTCCAAGTTTGGACTTTTTTTTTTTTTTGGTCCTCAAACATCATACCTGTTTTTCCGGATGGAGATCCCGCGGCATCAGGTTCGGCCGCACGTCTCTGTGCAATTTCCTGGGACGGAGTTCGTTGGGGGTGCAGGGGCCCCTCCGCCGCGCCTCCCCGCGCGGCCCCGGCAGGCGCGCGCACCGTGGGGACGGCGGCGGGGGCGCGCACGGGGGGGGGACGGGCAGGCGGGGGCGCGCACGTGCGGGCGGGGGAGGGGGGGCAGGCGGGGGCGCGCACGGGCAGGCGGGGGCGCGCGCAGCCGGGCGGGGGCCGCGGCGGGCGGCGGCGGGCTCGCCCCCGGGAGAGGGCCTCGCGCGCCCGGCTTTCTCCTTCCGGCGCGCCGCCGCCACATCCCGGGCCGGGCGGGCCGCGGCGCGGAGGCCGCCGGTGGCGGCGCCGAGGCCTCCGGGCGGGGCGGGGCGGGCCTGGCCTCCCGCGCTCCCGGGACGCGGGGCCCCCGCGCGCTCCGCCCCCGGCCAGGCCCGCGAGGCCCGGGCTGAGCTTCGCCGCCGGCGGCGCGGAAGGGCCCGGGGACCCCGGCGAGCTGCGGCTCCACGGAGGGTGAGCTCGGGGGCGGGCGGGCTGTGGGTTCCGTAGCGCCGCGGCCCGGGTGGACGGCAGCACCGGGCGGGCCGGCGTTTCTTTGTGTGTTCGGTGACTTGAGGACCTCGCTGGCTGGTGGGATGAGTGAGGAGGTCGCTCCTCGCGCTAATTATGCAATAGGCGGCGGCGTCCTCGCGGCGGGACGCTGTGACCGGCGGGATGACTGATACTTGGTGATCCGTAATTCACTCCTTTCGTCTTTGGCTGATGATGTGCATTTGCGGTTGGTGCACAGCGAAAGAAAACGTTCCGCGTGGGCGCGAGGAGCCGGCGGAGAGGGCAGGTGCGAAGGCAGGAGCGCGCCCTAGTCGGTGGGCGAGAGGGGCCAGGGTGGCTGGAAACGAGGTCTCCTGGCCGAGGGGCTGCGGAGGGGCTGCGGAGGGCTCTCGATGTGGACGGTCGCAGAAGTTGGAGGACGAAGTAGGAATTTCTGCACTTCTGGCTGGGAAGATTGAACCAGGTTTTCCAAAAGCGGTCGTTTTTGTTTTTCCAAGTCTCTGAAGGCAGGAAAGGGCCGGGCAATGAATAGAAAGCGGTGCAGCCAGGCTCTGCCTGGTTAGCTAAGCCGAGGACTGTCATCAAGGGCTTTTTTTTTGGGGGGGGGGGTCTGAAACACCCAGAGCCTGAGGCTTTGGGCCATAAAGAGTTGGGTAATGGTCAGTTTTGACTGCCAGGGTGAGAAATGCCTCAGACATTCTGAAAATTAGGTAGCTCAGTTCAGGCTGGGCAGCTCAGGTTCGGTCCTGCAGCTCAGGCTTGCTGGTCTCCAGGACCTTACTTATTCACCCGGAAATTTTCAGTGACTGGGTGAAAAGAAAAAGACACAAAGGAAATAGTCTTCTCCCTTTTCTACCATATAATCTCGGCCCAAAATTGGAATTTCAAGATGGAAAGAAAAATCTTTCCATCTTTTTTGCTCTTGACCCTGAAGAAGAGAATCTCAAAGTAATACCTGAGAGAAAAATTCTTTCCTTCGCTGGAATGAAAACTGGAGTGCTTGCAAAACTAAACAAAACAAGGAAAGACTCAGGAAGTATCCCAGGCAGTTTGCAAGGTATATTCAGATCATCGTTCAAATGCGTGAGGTTAGATGATAAAAAGGTGGGAGAGAGCTGGAAATAGAAACGGGAGAGAGGTGAATTCAGGACCTTTCAGATTGCAGAAAGGAAGAGTCTGTTTTCTTCTGATACAGGTCTGGAAGAATCTGGATGTGAGTACATAAAGCTTAATCTTTCCATCTGCATAATGTGAAATTGCTTTTAGTTTTAACATTGAGCTCTTCAGAGTAAAAGGAAACACGGCTAGACTGTGCTACATGAATCCCAAGCAGTTTGGGCTACATTATGTGTTAAATGAGTTGTATGTTTATTTTGCCAGCCAACTCTATTAAATCTGTAATCTCTCTAATTCCACAAGTTCGGCTTGTTTCCAGTTATTCATTCATGATGTGTCATTTGGCTAGAATTTTGCCGGGGTGTTAAAGCCTAAAGAAATGCAAAACCCAGAGAACATCTTGCTTTGGAAGATTTCATCATCCTCTACAGGAATCCTTTACCCAATGTCAAACATATAAAATAGATAAAAGAGAATTTGATTTTTTTTTTTTTTGCTACAAAACTTATTTTATTTTTCATATGAAGTTACAGGGAACAGTCTTTTAAACAGCTACCCATTTTGGCACAGTTGGAACATTTATTCATTTGCCAGGAATGCCAAGTATAGCCCACCTCTGTAAGAGACCTGTTGTGCAAACTGTACTGGAATAATCAAAGTGGTTAACTATTTCCCAAATATAAACCAAGTTGTATTAAATAAGTTGATCTTATCATTTCTAATGGTGCCTATTGTTTTTGTTTTTGTTTTTGTTTTTAATTATCTTATACAGTGACAGGAGGAACCAAGAATCTCAGGCAAAGCAAATACTGCAAGGAAACGTGGATGCCAGGCCTCAGAAGTTAGATTAAGGAGAATGTGAGCTCACTATTTGAGATTCATGTCATTTACTGTTCTTCTCACTGCCTCTTTTCTTGCTTGTATGGAGATTTTAGGAGATTTAAAACTCTTAAATAGGAGTATGTACACTTATACTTAGAAATGTTTTCTTAAATATAATAATAGAAGCACCTTCCCAGGCTGGGAATTAGGTGAGTTTGGTCCTTACTGACAGCAGTGCCTGACATGTAGATAACCCCAGGCAGGTGTTTGCTGTGTGTTATCATTACTCATGAAAATCTGTCTTTACCTCAGATACATTCTTCAGCTGGACAGAGTAAGGAGTGTGTTTGCATTTCTGGTAACTAAGGATGATTAATCATTCTAAGACAGTAAATTGTAACGATCATGGCCAAGTAGACAGAGGAAATTTCTGAACTTAGATTGAGAGAAACCCTATAAATTTAAAAATCCCCATGACTGTCATTGTCATGGCACTTTATATATAATATGCATATATAATATATAAAAGATATATAAAGATATACATAATACATTTATATGCAGTATTTTATTGCATAGTAATTTATTAATTTTATTGATTAGATGATAAAATTTTCGTTCAAAATCTAAAGATACAGAAGCGTTGATTGTAGAATGCCTCCAGTTGCTCCAGCCTGTAGCTATGTAGTTTCCCTTCTTCCTGTGAATCTCCCCAGTGCTACCAGTTGCTTGTGCATTACCAGGCTTTTTTTGGTGAAGTTTCCTTTAGTGCCTGGCTGTGTTTTGAATGAATGTTTTAAAAACTGAACATTGGATGCATGGTCCTTTCCCTGGAGTATGTATGTGATCGGGGTGGGGATCTAGGAGTTTCCAGCTCAGTAAAGGACTGTGGACAGGATTCTTTATCTGGGCCACTCCCTAGACCTCTAGCTCACTCAGCACGAGGGATGCTGTCTCCTTGCTGCTTTTGAGACACTGGGACACTGACCAAGCTGTTGGCTTGGGTGCTGCAGGATTTCCCTACTCTGTTCCGTCTCTTCTCAGGATTTCCCTTACCCTTCTTTGTTATTAACCGTGGCCCTACACACTTGGTGTGATCACATAGATTTGTTTATTGGCTGGTCCACCTCTATAGAAGCACCGTGAAAGCAGGGAGTGTTACCTTGCCATATCCCCAGGGCCTAGGACAACTCCTGCCTCAGAGTGGGCACTTGATCAATATTGCTGAATGAATGACAGTTGGAAAAGAAGCTATTTAAACAGAGTTCAACGGACTTATTTACCATAGGATTTTTCAGAACCTTTAATAAGTATGTATAGCAAAAGTAGAACAGGGCAGGTGGAGTCAAGCTCTTCAGCAGAAACCCTGAAAGGTTTTGTGCTTTTGGATGATAGCTCAAACACAGGGAAAAGCCACTGGCAGCTGACCAAAATGGATTTACAAGCATCTTTTTGAAAATGCAGGGGAGGGAAAATCTGCACTAGAGGATGGTAATAATACCAAACCCATTGTTAGTCATTACAAACATATAAAATGTGTGCTGTGTTTCTTTTAGATTAGAAGGGGGAAAAAAGACTGAGACTTTTGGTAGGTTCAGCTATGTTCTTGCTTCCCTAACCCTGCTTTCCCCATAAGAGGGGAAACCACCTTAACCACCAGTCTGACTTGTGGGTTTTCTGAGTCCAGCCCTCTGGCTTGGCTTCAGAACCTGACATCTCTGAGTGAAAGTCTCATTTAATGAGTGGAAATAGGAAAGCTCTAAAGACGGGTATGCTGACTCCAGGGGGCCCAGGGTCTCAGTTCAGGGCAGCACACTGTTACCACAGGGGGCCTGAGGAACACTCAGGTTTGCCACCATTAGCTGCAAGAGGCAACTTGAGAGTTGTCTTGGCTCCTTGAACAAAGGAGAGTTAATTACAGAAAATGTCAGGCTTTTTAAAGGCCATTTGTCACTGAGCTACTGGGAGAGCAGTGGCCCTTGGCAGAGGTATGGAGGAAGAACTGTTTGTTTCAGGCTCTAGTCTCTGTGCACACAGAAAATGAGCCTTGAGGGTGTCATCGTTGTAAAGGAGGCAAACCTCATGGAGAATTGGTATATTCAGGGAAACAATCCAGATTGTGGGATGGGCTTAAAGGAGCTGGCCCTAAGGGAATTTGGAATGCCTTTCGTTTTATTTAAACAAATGGGGAAAATTATTGTAATTTTTCCAAAGTCGGACCAAATCCTAATTCAACAGAATCTAGTTACCTATAGGTAGGAGGGCTGGAAAGAAGAATAAATTCGAACAGTGATGGAGTTCTTTGATTCTTATTAAACCTCTTTAAGCTGTTTTTACAGAGCATCAATGGATGCTAGTTGACAGATACTCTTCTGCTGCTAGTTTTTGTTCTTATAATAGAAGGAGGTGGTAGGAAAGTGGCTATTATGTCAAAATGCCTAGAATCTGCATTTTAACAGGATGCACCCTGGGATTTATGTGGGCATTAAAAGGAAGGGCTGGGGACTTGGACAAGCAGTTCTCAGCCCTGGCTGCTCATTAGAATCCTGTGCAGAGCTTTTAAAACAAGCCCTGGATCCATTGCCAGAAATATGTGTTGTCTTGGCTTCAACATTCTTGGGGCCCAGGGCCTTGCTATTATTTTTTTTAAAGTTACACAGGGCTGGAACCACTGCCCTAAACATAAAGTCAGACATCATTAGGTAGATACCTAGATTCAGAATGTATGAGCTCTCAAAGCAGAAGCATGCTATGGCTAACTGGAACCCCTAGTCTTTAGGATCCGTGAAAACCCAACCTGTTAGATATTGTGGATCTTTACTAGTTTATGTGCTAGGTTTTAGCAACCTTGATGGCAATGATGATGATGGCAGTGTGAAGGCAGTGGTGGTGGTGGTCCTGGTTGTCATTGTGGTCATCTAGGAGGGTAGGTCTAGGTGGTGATGCAGAACACTTAGCTGTGTTAGAACACTTCTGTGCCACTTATGTAAATGATGTTGAGCCTGGAGAATGACCAAGTGGATAGTGCTTTACATTTTTGACTGTGCTGCTGGAGAAATAGTTTCAAAATTTAAATCAGGTCATGACACTGCTGCCCCTCTTCTTGTGGAAAACTCTCTTCTGTGGCTTTTCATTGCTCACAAGGTGAAACTAAATTCCACAAACTGCTCTTTAAGATGCAGTATTCTCTGACCATAGCTGCATTTGCTCATCTCTAACATGGATCTGGAAACTCCGGCCACTGGGGTTTCCTTTGGTTCCTCAAAGGCCCCTGGCTTGCTCCTGCCTACCCTCAGGCCTCCATTCCCTGCTGGTCCCCTGGGGACGTCCTTACATAAGTGCTGTCCCTGACCTCTCCACCCAAGTTCTATCCTTTTGTATTTTCCTCTCATAGAGCCATGTCTCCACCTCACACCACTTGTGGGATAGACTTTGTTGCATGTGTGTCTCTCTGTTAGACTGCAGACTCTATAAGGACATAAACTGTGCAAATGTGTTTGATTTGGGAGTCAGTGTCATATCCCTGGCTTCTGGTTTGTTGGATGGATGAATATCCCTTTTCATGATGAATTTGGCAAATAATTATCTTTAGGTTATTGTGTCCTTAAAAGTATATGCAGATGAACATCTACTCATGTTTGTGTGTCATATGTTATGAGCTGTAGAGATAATGGGCCTACGGGAGGGGTATTTGAGAGGGACCAGGCTTTTGTCTTACGGTTCTGGTTGGCGCATGTAGTGCATGACTTGGAGAACAAGTGCTGGTTTATCTAAATTTTCACCTTGACAGCTTTTTTTTTCTGAAGTCTGTGTGTAATTTGTGAATTTCTTCACAATAGACCATGAAAAAAAAAAGGGTAAGCACTTAAAACAGTGCATCTCTCCACCCCAGGGTTTCTCAGCCCAGCAGGAGCCTCCCTAGAAAGCATCATCATGTAATGCAGTGTTTTCCTGTCAGCCTTGGGTGAACATGCTTTCCCACCTTCGGCAGCCAGCCCCGCCTTTCTCTGTGCAGGGAAGACTACCTTCCTAACCCCCTTCTGTCAGAGGAGTTGAATCTGACAGGTGTAACCCCCTGATGGAGCAATAGCTCTCGGGTGCAGGGTGATTAGAGCCGGGCGGGGGCATACAGGGGCTTCTTTCCTTTAAAAACACTTAAGTGAGTACAGCAAAACTATTAGAGCCAAGAACCTGTTTTTGTTCTATTAGTCTCTGTACTTTGTTTTAAATATTAAATCATTTTTAAAATAAAATGAAAACTAATGAAGACAGAGATGTATTTACTGAATATCCAGATACATGTTGACTTTGTCAGTTAACCACATTTTCTCCCGGCTGGAAAAGTATTTACCATCCTTTCCTTTGCTTTACTAAGCAGGAACTCTAGTGAGATCTCTTAACCCCCACCCCAGTCAGTGTATTTAAGTTGTATATCTATTCAAATGCATGTCAAGTACTCTAACTTATAATTTTATTTTCTAGTAATACTGAAGTCATAGTAGTTTTTGTTTCCTACTCTTAGGTAATAGGTATTAAATATATAAGCACTCTCACTGGATATTGGAGAAATACTTTGGGGTTGAAATTGGAGGCTTCATCCTTTAAAGAATTCGGAAACTCTCAGGTAGAAGGTTGGGTGAGGTGCCTTCAGAAGTGCCTTTCAGCTCTCCAGAGTTTTCCCTTTAAGTTTCTAGGTGGATGTAGGCATTCAGCAAATAATGGTTGTTGTCTGACTGAGTGCCGGGTACTATTCTAGTCCTTGTTCTACTCAGAGGCACTTATATTCTAGTAGTGGGCCAGATGGTGAATGAGTAGTAGGTATGGTGCGGAAATGAAACAAGGCAGAGTGTTGGAGAGGGGCTTTGGGGGGTTCCAACAGAGTGGGTGTCAAGGTGAGCTGACTTTTCCTCTGCTGTGCACAGGAGGAGAGCAGGCCCTGCTTACTGCCCATTTACAGAAGTCTGCTGGCCAGCAGCGAGCACTCCCTCCAAGCCACCTTTCACAGTGACCGCTCTCAGGCTCTATGGCCTGCGAGGGCAACTGCACAGGGTCATTGTCAGGCCTCAGTCTTGTCTGGGCAGCTCTACCCCAGACACTTTATCTTTTTTTTTTTTTTTTTTTTTTTTAAGATTTTATTCATTTATTCATGAGAGACACAGAGAAAGAGGGAGAGACACGGGCAGAGGGAGAGGCAGGCTCCATGCAGGAAACCCGACATGGGACTCGATCTTGGGTCTCCGGGATCACACCTTGGCCTGAAGGCAGGTGCCAAACTGCTGAGCCACCCAGGCTGCCTAGGGCCTGCGACTTTATACTCCTCTTCTCAAGAGAACATTTTTTGGCAGGGCCTAGGGTTTATGCATCACACAAAACTTCCCACGCCTGCAGCCCTCATCAGGGTTCCCAGGTGTCTTTGGTTGTCTCTGCCCAGTCCGGGTGGGCTGTGATAGGGACGAGAGGGATGTGGAGGCCTTGCAGATCTCACTTCTCCTGACCTAGGGTAGCAGCCAGGCTCACAGCAGGAGAGGACACTCTAGATGTCCTAGTTCAGTAGGGGGTTTGATTGAAGTCCCTTTTGAAGTTGAACGTGTTTCAAGTAAAATTGCCCATCGGGAAGAAGACATTGGCTGATGTAAGTTGTAGAGAAGGTGCTTCAGTGGGTTCTGTCTCACGGGGGGCCTCACAACACACTGGTAGGTGTGCAGTGGTGGTTTTATCTTACAGATGAGAAAATTGGGGAGATTTTCCAGAAGAGAATAGACTAACTGCCCCATGCCCATCCCTGACCCCAGGCCTGGGGTGAAAGAATAAAGTATTCCTGGCTTGAAATTAAAATCCAAGACTTAGGAAGGCAGGCGTGGCTTCAGGATAATGCAGGTCTCACTTTTCTCCTAGCCCAGATGTAGAGATCCTATCCCTGAGCTCCTTGGCTTCCTGAAAAGCAGATGATATGACCCTTCATTTTCATGTAAGGCTGTTTATTCATTATCTTCCTACTTTTATGTAGAGGTGGACTCAGTCCGCAGACTCAAATTAGATCTCTTCAGAAAACTGGCTCCCATTAGAAAGATGCCCCAAGTACTGGCTTGATACCCAGGAGGGTGCCCAGGGGCCAGAAGCTTCAGCCTCCATCTGAGCATGGCAGGACACTGTGAGTGAGCAGTGCCGGGAGGTTCTCTTGCTCTGCAGTGAAAGCCCATGTGA
This sequence comes from Canis aureus, assembly GCF_053574225.1. Lineage (NCBI taxonomy): Eukaryota > Metazoa > Chordata > Mammalia > Carnivora > Canidae > Canis > Canis aureus. The sequence goes on from NC_135621.1 coordinate 45,138,670, forward strand.
GGGAAGCAGCCCGAGGCGCCTTCCCTCATCTGTATTCACTTGTCTTTAGCACTTCTCTTAGCAAAGTGGGGTTGCAAGCCCCAGGCCACTCAGCAACCAGAGTGTTCCTGGGCCTCTCAGGCTTCCTGAAAGCTGGTATAAGGGAACAAAGTTTCTCTGTTCTGGTCACTTATCTCCTGCCTCCTTTCTTTTTACCCCCTCCGCAGCCCTCACTGGTTCTTCTGCCCCTCTGCCCTTCTGTTAGAAAAGGCCTGCAGTTGGGATTTCCCAGTGGAGTGCTCCCACTGGAAACCATGGGGATGGACACCTCTAAGTATCACTGTCGTGAGGGACAAGGCCAGTGGACTCAGGACTGCAGTACCCTATGCCTCTGGTCACAGCCTATACCTTGGTTGTCTCTGGAATAGAAGAATTAGGAACTTGAGTCCCCTGGGATGAGTCTGGCTTTCTTTCCTCCCTTCTTGGGAAGACTAGCAGCTGTCTCACTCATTTCTGGCTATTTAGAAGGCTGTTTGCAGATCAAATTGGAAAATCAGAGAGGATCACTTTATGTTTACAGGGGGACAGCTACAGACCTTTTAATCCTCATGACCACCCTGGAAGGAGGAGAGCCTTATCTCACGAGTGGAAAATCAAGGCTTAGGGAGGTTAAGTGACTTGCTGAGTCACAGAGCTGTGAGTGGTGGAGCCATCTAGGCTTTCTCCCTCAGTCGAGCAGAACTGAAGGAGAAATGGAGACTCAACTCAGGCAGGCCAGCTGGCTTCAGGCAGCTGGAGAGGGGTGGGCATGCCCCATGTTAGGCAGTGTGGCCGGGTAAAATACAGGACTCCCAGTGAAATTTGAAACTCAGGAGACAACAAATAGCTCTTTATAGTGTAAGTATGTCCCATGTAATATTTGGGACATACTTCTACTAAAACGTTATTCACGGTAGTCCCCTCTTCGGTGGTTTCAGTTACCTGTGGTCAACCGTGGTCTAGAAGCAGATGATCCTCCTCCTGACAAATGGTCAGAATGTTAGTAGTTGCCCAACACTATGTTGCTGTGACTATGTCATTCCCCTCACTGTATCTCATCTCATAGGCAGCTTACCATCTCATATCATCACAGGGAGGGTAAGTACAGCACAGTAAGATCTTTTGAGAGGGAGAGGGCACATTCACATAACTTTTGTTATGGCATATTGTTATAATTTTTCTCTTTTATTATTAGTTATCATTGTTAATCTCTTACTGTGCCTAATTTGTAAATTAAACTTTCTCGTAGGGATGTATGTATACCAAAAACCCCAAAATATATAGGGTTCAGTACTCTCTGCAGTTTGGGGCATCCACTGGAGGTCTTAGAAAGTATCCCTGGTGGATTAGGGGACACTACTGTATTGTTTATCTGAAATTCAGTTACAACTGAGTGTCCTACATTTTTATTTTATTTAATCTGACAACCTTGTTTGAAGACCCCAGGAAACACACTGGGTCTGATGTGTGAGAAAGACAGAGTTTGGCTCTCAAGCCGCCCAGTAAAGTAAGGTGGTAAGCTCCCCATTGCAGGATGTATTCAGGTATAGGCTGGATAATCACTTGGTGGAGGGAATTCAGGTTTCAGATGTCTGGTTCCATTGAGATTCTAGGAAGTAAATGTTGTTGAGACAAAGTGGAGAGTTGATTACCTGGGTCCCCGCTGAGCTCTGTCCCATCCAGTGTTCAGAAGCTGTCTGAAATCATAAGTCATCAGCACCTTGTTGAGAGGACCATTTCTCCCTGCTGCCCAGGAGTGATGGATGGCCTTAGTCAGCTAGTGGAAACCAACCCAGCCCAGCAGGGTCTCTTTAAGTGGTTTGGTTTGGCTTGAAGAAGCACTGTGTTAAAGGTGAAATGAAACACCCTTTTTGTTTTCTCTCTCTTGCCAAGAATTGACTGTGACTTCCCCGCTTTTTATGTGTCCCTTGCAGCATGACCTGTTGAGGATTGACATGCCCTGTGTTACTCTCGGGCCGTGACAGCATGAAAAACACCCACCCCCAAGGTTCTGCACAGACTCTCACAGGCAAGTGAATGGAGACAGAAAAGCTCCAGTGTTCATTTTTACCATTTTAGAGATTCTGTAGGTGTGGCTACATCTATCTTGTCAGCATGTCAAGATTTTACCCAAGGCCTGCTTGTAATTGCCTCAGTATGGCTTCTGCCCTCTGCAAATTACCACAGCAAAGGTCTGACCCTTGGTAGACTTCCTTCTGCCCACCTGCTTCCAGATGCAGGCTATTGCTGGGTACCAGCAACTGGTTTTGATGTTAGGTTGAGCCAGAAGGGAGTTACAAGGCAAATCTGCAAAAGCCAAATCTTACCATGTATTCTAAAAACAAACAGAAATGGCTCCTTTCCATTAGAGTGTTTTAAATTTGTTTGAATTATCAGATTGATAACTTCATATTATTAATAAAATTTAAATACTAAGTCAAAATTCTGTGTCAATAGAAAAATTTTTTTCAAATATTTGCATTGATGCTATTAATTAAAATCACCTGTTCTTTTTATTACCTTTTGTTTAATTGACTTATTTATGAGCATCAGGGGCATTTCACTTTTGTTTTCCAGGAAGAATTACTGAATGGCTGACATTTGACAACATGCACCACCAGTGGCTTCTGTTGGCCGCATGCTTTTGGGTGATTTTCATGTTCATGGTGGCTAGCAAATTTATCACATTGACCTTTAAAGACCCCGATGGTAGGTATGCTTCCTCATGGGATGGATTTCAGTTAATCCAGATAATGCCGTGGTATTGTTCCTGGATACATACATAGATGACCTTTGTCACAGAATCAGAGGAACATTAATGCCAGAAGTGACCTTGGAGGTCATGGCGTCCAATTCCTTCATGTTACAGAGGTGCACAAGAGGAGGTGGAAAGGGACAAAGGTGTCTTCTCTGCATCTCCCCTGGGGGCAAGTGGAGCACGCTTTCTATGTGGGCTCCTTTGGTGGCCTTTTCCCAGCAATACCATTGCCAGGTTATCTCCTGGGCCCCATGCTTGGTAGGTCTCCTACTCTGTGTCATCCAGAGATGCTGCCGTGATTGACCAGCATCCCTGTGTTCTAGCTGGCACTGTGTGCTGGTAGCCATGCGTTTGAAAGTCACCTTCAGTTCACTGGAGGGGAGGTGATTTAAATACTCTGTCCAGTAGTCTTTGAGGACTTTTTAGCTCTTCTTGACTTGATGTAGGTGTTCAGGTGAAGACATATAAAGAACACCAAACCCAGATTCAGAAGAACTTATTTTAAGTTATGCCCTTGACCTTTGCTTACTGAGGCATTAGTGGTTTTTTTCTACAAAATGGACATGTCTGACAGCTCCAAGATTGACCTGAGTACGGTGAAGCTCTCTGATCTGTGAGGATGCTGGGTACGTAAGGAGGTGCACTGATCGTCTGGAACCCCAAGGCGACTCCTTCCATGGCAAAGTGAGACAAGGCAAACGGGAGATACTGAAAAGGCTCATGAGCAGCTTCAGATTGGCCTATGTCTGCCTAATAAAGAGGGTGCTTGTGAACATGGGTGTGCACAGCATCTTCACTGTGTACAAGCCTTCACACATGCCCCTGCAGGTCGGTGGCCCTTAGGAAGGGGGAGTTCAGGAGAGTATCCATTCATTCCAGCAGTTTCCCCCACTTACTGCAGCTGCAGGAAATGTGCCTTCTAAGTGGCCAGCAGACTACCATTCCGCTCCAGCCCAGAGAGCCCCCTGCTGGGCTGAGGGCTGCTCAACGGGCAACCCTCCTGCTCCCACTCATCCTCTCTCTTCCCTCTCCCCTCCGTCTCTCAGCCTGTCTATAGAGGAACAGTGAGGCTGGAAGGCAGATGTGTAGACCAAAGAGGAAGTCCCTGAAATTAGCCCCAAGAGGTGAATCTCAGCTCCGTGCTTTCCACTCAGTAACTCAGCTAGCTCCTTTATGCTCAGGCCTGATAGATTGTCATTTCAGGTACCACCCCCACCTTCCAGGAGCCCTTGTGAGAACCTGGGAGGTTTTCACAGCCTTGGGAAGGCTGCTGTGTTAACTGCAGGTATATGGGGTGGCCAGGAGCATCACAGAGCACGATGGATAATCACAGATACTCAGGGCTCACACCATGGACCAGGGCCTCTGTCAGAACAGCAGGCATTGAAACTTTAGGGAGTCTTTGGAATCTGAGACAGTCATCTCAGCTTGACCATTTAGATGTTTCTCTAGCTGCTCCAGAACAGTTACACTTACCTGTGATGGAGATCCCTCATTAAGAGAGCACTGGGTCTCATCCCCATGGTACTTTAGAACTATCTGCAAGACTTTGTAAACCTTTCCCTGTTAGCTCAACCAGAGACCAAATGAGTTAGAGTTAGAATCTCTAGGAGTGCAACTCTGGAGACCCACAAATGTAGAAAGAGCTGCAGCTGCTGAGAATATGAATTTGTTGGTACAGCAAGTCCACACATTTTAATGGTTCCCTTAAATGTCACCTCCTGGCAAGGAAGGCACTTCAATGGCAAGTCATGAGGTTAAATTGTTTATTATTTATTTTGTTTCAAAAACTAGGAGTATAGGGAATATATTTTATGAGACTTCCACCAAAAATAATTAAGTGAGGTGTGTGCCTTTGAGTTATAATATTCTTTGGCAGAATAGCCTCTAAAGAACTTTTCATTCCTCAGTATGAGGATAAGCTAGGATCTGATAAGCTAGGATGTGGTGAGTTTTTTCAGGAAAATGTAGAAGCTCTAGAGGGCTTTGTAAAGTGTGGAGCAAACAGTTAAAGGGATAGAAGGAGAAACCCGCAAGGAAGGATGAGAAGCTTTAAGATTTTAAACCTGGAGGAAAGATCTATGGTAGCTTTAGGTGCTGCTCACCAAATGTTTCTCACACTGGTGGATGTTCGGTGTGATTGCTGTGTTTAGTGAATGGGAGTGCAGTGGTGTGGACTACTTCTGGTTGGAACCCTAGATCCGGTGCACGCTTGGCCCCACTGCCCTTCTCCCACCTCTGGGAAGCAGGGTGGGTCACCGGTAAGCCCCACAGCATGCAGGTAACTTGGGGTGAGAACCCTTTGTTGTCAAGGCCAAAACACAACCTAGCCTTTTTGAGCACACAGAAACTTCTCTAATTGTCCCTAAGTACCTGGTTGGGATCACGAAGATGGGCTGAGTTCTAAAGGAAGGAAGTGAGCTCGCCTGCAGGGTGTCTTGCTAGCCTGGGTGATTGAGCAGGGATGGACACCCATGAGAAGGTAAACATGCAGCTTCTGAGGAGGCCATCAGAGAGGGTATCTCCTGCCCCCTTTACAGCTGTGGTTTGGTGGGCTTAGTCACTTAGCCTTAGGGGGCCCCCTTTGTCTAGGGGAGGCACTTAAGCCCCCCTGGTGAGTCTTCCTGCTCTGTACAGGGAACTGAAAGAGGTTTGTTAACATGTGACTGGAAGAGATTTTTCTCATGCTGGAGTTTGTTTCACTCATGTTCACAGTGTTTTGGTTTTAAACCAAAAGCCCAATGTGTAGTATCATCACAAAGAAATAATTGACAACACAGTGGTCTCCTATATGATGAGGTTCCATTTCCTGTAAAGCAGATGGGGGATCCGTGGTCTCATCATTCAAGGGGCCTGATGTAACTTCAATGTCTGTGTGGCTGCTCCTTCTGGCTGTGACCTCTGGGACACAGAGCTCTGTTCCAATCTGTGACCGGGCATGTGTGTTTTCTTCTCACCTACCTGTTCTTAATGATTTCCCTGCCACTTAAGCTGATAGGAAGAGCAGATTTACCTTGAAGTACTGTTTAAAAAGTTGTGTTATGGTCTGTCTTCAGCTCAGCAGTGAAGCCATAAAGATATTTGTAGCAATGATCCATCCTTAGTTAACAAACTTCAGTGTCATATGGAACTAGGCTCAGATGTTATAAGTAGACTCTGGCACAGGGACATAAAGCCCATTCAGGGTTGGGAAATTTGATGGCATGGTATGGTGACACTTGAAATCAAAAACGACATCCTTGTGAATCTGGTGTGTATGTGTAGACACTGATTTTTCTTCTCAGCTCACTTTGACTTCCTCTTCTAATCTTTCGCCTCTACTCAGCCTCTCAGCTTGGCTGTCAGCTGCTTAAGGACGGAGCCCATGCTTTGAGTATCTTTGCCTTTCTACTGCCTAGCATGTGATGGGGCAGGTGACAGACACTGAGGTGCTGGTGCACAGCACGATGAGGGAGATTCGTGGATGTGATCACTTCTAGAAGAACAAGGTGGTACATTGCTTGGCAAATGTAGACATCTTATAAAGCATTGCAAATATAGTGATGCCTGTAACAAAAGTTATCTGATACACTGGGGGCACCTGGCCATACCTAGAGGCTCAAAATGCTTGATCCTGGAGCTGGAAACTTGCTCCTGAGGGTCAAGATGGGGAACGAGACCATCTGTGCCAAATATAATGACTGGCTGAGAGATGAGATGTTCCACAGCTGCCAAAGCCTGTTCTCTCTGCTTCTGAGTATGGGAAACAGGTTGCTTCAGAAATTCATTGACAAGTCAGCTGTTTAGAATTCAGGATGCATTGTCCCATCTAAAATGTTATTAAGGAAACTTAGGATTCTGCAGAACCCATTCAACCTGTGACAGAGCTAAGCATTGCAACGCTGGTCTTTGAAGATGCCATCAGAACACAAAGTGACCAGACAGGCATCAAGTGTGAATTGTCTTGTTAGCATGTGAGTACTCAATGATGACAAGGTTGCAGTGAAGGAGGATGAATAGAGGGTGGTCTTTTGGGGTCCTCGGAGTGCATTGAGGAACTCTGGGGGCTAGTGGCGCCGATACTCTGTCCATTTCATACCATAGAAAGGGCTCGTGACCTTTTTTTTCTTAAAGATTTTATTTTATTCATTCATGAGAGACACAGAGAGGCAGAGACACAGGCAGAGGGAGAAACAGGCTCCATGCAGGGAGCGCGATGCGGGACTCGATCCCGGGTCTCCAGGATCATGCCCTGGGCCGAAGGCAGGCGCCAAACCACCGAGCTACCCAGGGATGCCCGGGCTCTTTGACCTTGTTGCAAGTACAGAAGAGCTTCTGTGTACAGCTTTGGTTAGGATGGCATTTTAAATCCCACGTAGGCTAGGAAAAAGACTTTAGTGGCATTCCTAAAGGTGTGTGACAAAGAGGTTTATTTTGGAGGCAGAGAACTCAAAGATGTGTAACAGATGGGGAGATGGGATTATTATTATTGTCAGGTACCTGTAAGATGTTTTACCCTCCCTGAGTAGGGTGGATAGCAGGCCATGGTGCATACTAACAGCAGGGCTGGCTAGGGCCTGGGGGGAGGTGTAACAGCCAGCCTTGGGGCAGGTAGGGGGCTCCAGTCCAGTGTGTGTGGTGTGGCTATTAATGACCCAAGATGAAGTTTTGATTGTTTTTTAAATGAAAAAAATGTGCCTTTGTTTATGCTTTGTTACGCTGATTTTATGCTTTTTTTGTTACCTTTTTTCTAATTATGTTTTTAGGCTTTGGAGAATTTTGAAAGTAAATGTTTCTTTGATTGTAGGAATTTGAAAATTATCTTCAAATTCTACCCAAAGGATTTTCCCAAAGCAGTTTTTTTTTTTTTTTGTAAATTATTACTCTGGTCTAGCATTTTGTAAGATTTGTCTCATCTCATCTCACTATCCATGAATTTTTAAACTAATGTATAAATACTAACTTGACTGCTAACTTGGATTTTTGTTTTTTAGATTTTATTATTTCAGAGAAAGAGAAGAGTGGGGGAGGAGCAGGAGAGGAGACTCTCACGCAGACTCCATGCTGAGTGCAGAGCCTAATATGGCTCTGAGATCTCACGAGTCTGAGATCATAACCTGAGCTGAAACCAAGAGTCAGGCACTTAACTAAGCCACCCAGGCACCCTAACTTGGGTTTTTTTTAATTACACCATTAATTTTGAGATCGCTGTGGAGTCATGTAGTTATAAGAATGCAGAGTTCTATGTACCATTTACTCAGTTTACCCCAATAGTAACATATTCTAGAACTACAGTGCAGAGTTGCGATCACAATATTGACATTGATACAGTCAAGATGCAGAACATCTCCATCACCACAGGGAACCCTGGGTTGCCCTTTTATAACCATACCTAACTGCCTCTCCCTATCTCCCTCCCCTGGCCTCTACCCCCTCCTTGGAAACCACTAATCTATTTCTCTCTCCGTAATTTTTTTTTTAAAGAATGTTATAGACAGTGTATGACCTTTTGGCCTTGGCTTTGTTTATTCAACATAATTTCCTGGATAGTCATCCAACTATTATTTTGTGTATCAATACTTTGTTCCTTTTTATTGCTGGGTAGTATTCCATAGTATGGATGTATTACTGTTGTTTATCCATTCACTTGTTGAAAGACATCTAGGTTTTCTTCCAGTTTGGGGCTACTACAATATAGCAATGAAGTTGCTATAAACATTTGTGTTTAGGTTTTTGTATGGATATAAGTTTTCATTTCTCTGGGATAAATTCTCAGGAATGCAATTAATAGGTCATATGGTAGTTAAATGCCTAGTTTTTAAAGAAACTTCCAAGCTGTTTTACATTCCTACAGCCATGTAGGTTCTTCAGTTTTTCTGCACCCTCATTAGCATTTGGGAGTTTTCACCTTACTTCCTTTTAGCCATTTTGATAGATGTGTAGTGGTATCTCATTGTGGTTTTCATTTGTATTTATTTGCCTGATTGCTAATGATGTTGAGTATCTTTTCTTGTGTTTATTTGCCATCTGTAGATACTCTTTGGTAAAATGTCAGTTTGTGTCGTACCCGTTTTCTAATTGGATTGATTTTTTCTTTTCTGTAGAGTTTGGAAATTTCTTTACATATTCTAGATACTAGTTCTTTGCCAGATATTGATTTGCAGATAATTTCCCCCAGCAAGTGGCTCGTCTTTCCATCCTCTTTATAGGGACTTTTGCAGAGTAAAAGCTTTAAATTTTTATGAGAGTCAGCTTATCAATTTTTCCAAAGATTTTCTCCAATGTTTTTTAGCTTTTTTTTTTAAGATTTTATTTACTTATTCATGAGACACACACACACACACACACACACACACACACACACACACAGAAGCAGAGACATAGGCAGAGGGAGAAGCAGGCTCCCTGCAAGGAGCCCTATGTGGGACTCGATCCCAGGACCCCAGGATCACACCCTGAGCCAAAGGCAGATGCTCAACCTCTGAGCCACCCAGTGGTGGCTCAGTTTTATTACATTTAAGTGCTGATCCATTTTGAGTTTGTTCTTGAATAAAGTATGAGATTCAGGTAAAGGTTCTCTTTCTTTCTTTTTTTCCTTTTTTTTTTTTTTTTTTTTTTTTTTTGGTCTGTAGAGGTCTAGTTGTCAGACCACCATTTTTGAAAGGACTCTTCCACTGAACTGATTTTGCACCTTTATCAAATGTCAGTTGGGCATATTTTTGTGGGCCTATTTCTGGGGCCTCTGTTCTGTCCTGCTGATCTGTGTATCTGTTCTGCTCTTCCATGAGAAGACACCTTAACCTCTTTGTCTCCTAGCATATGGCGCCAAACAGGAGTTTCTGTTGCTGACAGCCGTGCCTGATGCAGGGAAGCCGCCTGGAGAGAAACACTTTCCTGAGGAACTGAAAGTAAGCACAGCAAGGTGGAGGGTACTATCCCCTCTGAGGCCGTCAGCGGAGGGGCAGGGCTGCCTCTTCCTCATTTAGCTGTGGTGTCTTGTTCTCACCCTCTCTGGCCTCCGTGGGGATCCCCATCACATGGGACTAGCCTCCCCTCTATCTGTACTCACATCAGCTGGCTTCCTCTCACTGTCTCATCACATTCTGCTCTAGAGTTGTGGCTTTTGTTACTTCTGCACATTTCCACTCATCTTTTAGTTTCTCTTTGGAGGTGGCACAGTCACATCTGTTTTTAGGTTCTTCACAGTGCTTTGTACATCATGGATCCTCTGTAAATGTTGATTGTGTTGTGTTCCTGACCAGCTTAGAAGGAGCCTTGCCAGGGGAATGGAGGATGTTGAGCTAGATCAGGAGAAAACCAAGGGAGTGGGGGAAAGTCTCTGACCTAGAATCATGGAATTTTTAAGTTTAGAAGGGTTCTTGGATAGAAGAGCAGCTAATCTCACCTTTGAATGGTATGGATGAGAGAACAATTTAGAGAAAAGGCTAATCATCCCAAATCATATGGGAGTTGGTGGCACAGCCCAAGGCTGCTGACTTACCTGGTGCTCACCTTCCTGCGTATTCTGACTCCCAAGTGTTTCTCCTCAGGCTCCTTTTATACAAAAATTCCTAATTAATCCCAGCCAAGATGAGGAGGGGACACACTCTTGAGATTCCCCTCTCACTGACTAACCTCTATTCTGGGTCTGGAAAGTTTGGGTTGCAGGTATGTCTAAAGGAATGAAATTGGTAGACCAAACTCTAAGACATTTATCAGCCCAGCATTAAGCTGCAGAGAAGGAGACGTTCTTGTCCTTGATTTGCACTGCACAAATTAGAGCACAACAAAGTCTAGAAAGTGTGTACCTGGCCAGAGTGAAGTGCTGTTGGATCAAGTTTACAAGATGCAGAACACTGATTGATTGGTGAAGTCTGCAGAACTCCCTGAAGCATGCCTGGAATGTTGCTTTTGGGTCGAGGCATTCCAGGACAAGGGAAGAGAGTGGATGGACCACAGAGGAAACCAGAAAAATCTGTAGGAAATAGGAGGGTGGGAAGAGGAAGGGAAATAAACGTTTAGGTGTTGAGATCAGTAATGACACAGAGTTGGGGTAAGAGTTTCACAAGAGGAACACAGTGCTCTGAGACAAGGGTGCAGCTACAATGCAGTAGCTCGTGAAGAACAAAAGTGACCATCCCAGGAGGTGCTCTTGAGGGAAGGAGGAGCACCCTTCCCACAGACTGTAGGCCCTGTGGGGGAGTAATCGTGGTTGGAAATACAGCAGCAGAACATGCCTTGCAGTCCACAGAAGACTTACTGGGTTTTATTCTTACAAAAACGGCCCTCTGAGCTCTAAGTATTTTTATTCTCATTTTGCATTTGGAAAGTGTGAGGCTTCAGGAACAGAGCCTGTGTGTCAGAGGCAGCAAGTAGTGGGCTGGGACTTCCAACTACATGTCCTGTTTCCCGTTCTTGCTACCCTGTCCCCTTGAGGCTCATGAAACTCAAATGCAAGGTAAAGGGAGTGGGAATCAGCTGGTCAGACACAATTCTCTGAGACCCGGAGTCATTAGATGTTAAACTCAGCGTCTGTCCTCCCAAAAGAAAGGTGATTTATAAAAGTGATCAGGTTGTGTAGCTTATCTTTAAAAGTTGATCTTGTGTAGCTGTTGAACCAATATGTCATACACCTGAAACTAATATAATGTATTTCATTTACACTTCAGTTTTTAAAAACTGCAAAAGAAAGTTTATTTTATACATAATATAGCTGAATATTTGAATGGAAAACAATGTTAATCACTGAAATTGGTTTAGTGTATTTGCAAAGGAAGAAAACAGAAAACCATGCCAGTCCATAAGCACAATTGAATGAGAAATTGTTTTTCTTTACATATAAGGCTTAAGCTTGAGGAAAAGCAAATTTAAAAATGAAGGAGATTTTTCTGCAGTTTCTCAAGAAAACTTGTTTGGGGGTCAGTACTGCCCTGTGATGCACTGCTCTGGAGTGTCATCCATGATCCAGGTTGGAATAGAGTGAGAGAAAAGAGAGAAAGACCATATCAATAAGTGAGCAAGAGTTGGGGTGAGTGAGGGAATGAGATTAAATTAGACTCCATTTGTGGAAGCAAGAAGGCAAGAGCCAGAGTGGCAGACTCATGCTTGTGCTTTCTGGGGAGGAAGGGATATCTCTGCAAAGGATCAGACCTGGGTAAGGCTGCAAGTGCCCACTCTCATTTCTAGAATGTCTTGACCTGAGAAAGTAGCTGTTAGGAATTCCCAAGACACTTCCCTTCACCAGGGAAACCCAGGAAATTCAGTCAAACACTTGGGAAGGTATGTCAGGGAGTTTGGTTATGGCAGATTCATGAGGTAAGAGCAGGGAGCTGGAGTGGTGGGGTGGAAGCGTTTATTATCCCAATATTTCCAGTGTCCTTGTTCTCTTGTGTTCTGGAAGGCTATGTCCTTCTCCCCCATTTTGTAACTGACACAGTCCCTAGGGGAGGACTGGTTTTACAACTGCCCATTAAATGGATTGCCTGAAAATCTTGGTGCATTTTAACAGATAAAAGGGCATTTTGGTCCATTCAGTAAAGTTAATTTAGGGGACCATCTGGTTTGAACTTTTGGGAAGAAGTTCTGGGTAACTTAAAGGGAATGAATAGACAATAAACAGCAACAGAAACATTTCAAAATGCTGAGGGGAAGGCGCCACAAGTAGGGGTAGCCAAAAGAGTGGGGTTAGAGGAACAGACTCTTTATTCAGACCTGCCTTATGGGATGCTTCTTGGAAAGCCAGGAGGTCTCTGTGGGCAGACATTCCACCATGATGTGAACAGGGAGGGATTAATAAGTCACTGAGGACAGGGTGTCACTGAACTGCCACACACGTTGTTACTCAGCTGAGGTTTTCCCAGTGTCTGCACAGAACACCTGTAACTGCATCCAAGCACAGAGTAAAGACTTGATAAATATTTGTCAAATGGTTCACTCTGCCGAGTAACAGAGCAGTAGATTTTGAATCAAGTGTTAACAAAAGCCCTTTTCTGTTATAGATATTCTGTTAGGTTCTAAAGCTGTCCCAAAGAGTATGTGTCATAATTTGGAATTTGAGCTTTTTCATCTCTTTTTGTTTTTTAAGTCAACTTTCTCTTGAGAGGAAAAGCCAAATGAACCCATTTTGTGTCCACTTTCCTTGCCAACCATACTGACTCATCTCTGATTTATTGGGCAGTGGAAGGGCCCTGAGGCCACTTCAGGAAGTGGCTGGAAATATTGGCTGTTGCTGTAGAAAAAGGGAGGAAGGAAAGATGAGAAGGGGCCCATGGCTGGTAAGAAAGGGACAGGTGAGCCCTGGAAGGAAATTCAGAGGGGGCTCTGCAGAGTTGTGGCTTTTAGTTAGTGATGATTGTGCTGAAGGAAGAGAGACAAAAATGTGCTGTTTTTACAGAGCCACCTTTTAATATAGAAAGTACCCAGATGCCATTCACAGACAACTTGGAACAGTTTTCTAGAACTTTATAGAAGTGTTTATAGGTGCTCTCCCCCACCAGCCAATATTTCTAAATCAAGTTTTTTATGAAGGAGATAAACTCTTTGTATATTTTTTTAAAATATCCAGCCTTAGAAGGAAAAAGACCTCAGCTATACCCATCACAATCCATAATTTTCTTTAACCACTGTCAACACTTTTGTATGTTTCTTTTTTAAAAGACATCCATTGAGGTGTAACAAATATATGGTATAAGACTCCATCCCTTGAGTGTTAAGCACAGAGTTATGCCTCTTAAACTACCTGTAAGCAGAGGGGATGGGTTCTGTTTGGTAGGGGTGTCAGTCTTACGGCAATGGTAGCCATTGTGAAGAAATGCTGGAGCACAGTGGCACTGGTTTCTGTTCTAAGGAGTCCCTCCCACCTGGTGGGAAAATCCATGTGAGCTGCGGGGCGAAGACTCTGATCCAGAAACCCTGCCCACCTCCTCACATAGGCCTCCTAACCTAAGATAACTTTCACCCACTGTCGCATATGAGCTCCACCCCTGCCTAAGTGTCCTGAGGAAAAAAAGACATTTTCTGAACCGAGAGTGCAGGTAGAAAGGGCTCCCTGCCTTTGAGGCAAATCAGAGGAGAAACCCACACTGATCTATCCTGATGAATTTTTTCATGTGGTGGAACATTACAGAAAAAAATCCTACAAGCACCTGGGTATTAAAAATGGGTTGCTTACAAAGTGGCAGTTGAGGCAGGGGTGGGAAGGGTGGGCCACAGACTTCTCTCCGGTGTTCAGTGCCAGCTAGAGACTTTGTAGGGAGGATGATGACTCAGTATTCACACTCAAGTAGTATTCCATATGTGAAGTCTACAGAGGAACTGTCCTGTGTCCTAGATAACACACAGACTGGAAATTGTACTGCTTTTGAGAGGAAAAACTATTGAGAGATCTATTCCAGATAACTCAGAGGTGATCAAAAACGCTTGAGACATCACAGAATAAAAGCAGCAACAATGCCCTTGCGCAGCTTGCACCCCAACCTCAGAAACCCAGCCGGAGGCCATGCCCCAAGTGGTCCCCGTGATCCTGGGTCATCCAGGGCAGCCCACATGCCCACTTCTGCTTGCTTCCAGACCCACTTTCCTGGCAGGTGGGGGTTTCTGGATCAGAGCCTTTGCCCCACATTCACATGGGTTTTCTCACTTGTTGGGAGGACTCAGCAGAAACCAGTGCCCCCAGCACTTGCCCACAGTGGCCATGCTTCCAGGAAGACTGACACCACTGCTATACAGACCCCATTCCCCTCTCCTTAAACTGCCTTACAAAGAAGCTTGGCCCCATGCTTGTCATGGAGGAGATGGAGTAATGGCTCTTGCATTTTTAAAACCCATACTGAATGACCTAAAGTAGGTTTTTTTAAATTAGTAAACCATTACACCAATAATACCAGTAATACCAGAGCATCTGTGAAACAATCCGCACGTGTGTAGATGACTGGCCCTTCTCTACCATCCATCTACGTATACAGAATTAGGTGGAGGGAAATGCTAGGGAGAAGGAAGGAGGCACTAAAATGCTCAAATGCAGAGTATCCTGCTATGCCCGAGATGTTGTGGGCCATAGTGCCCACCATCAGCAGAGTGACAGGCAGACAGCCCATCCGCTGCCTCCTCCCAGGTCTGTTCAAGCTGAGGGTGAAGAAATACCCTCAGGTCTCTGACCGAGCTTTGGTCCAGCACATCCATGCAGCCTGAATTCCAGGCCCCTGGAGGTGAATCATGCCTGCAGAGTCCTGCTCTTGCTAAGGTGGCTCTGGTTGTTGCCCTCTACCTGCTAATGTGCTGCATGAGGTCAGGGGTTAGGGTACCTTGGGTGGGCCCCGTGGTGGGGGTGTGCTCCCCTGTTTCCTGTTCAAGAAGCTCTTATGCCCCTTTTGCCTCCTTGTGACTTGCAGCCGACTGGGAAAGGGCTGGTTCAGCCCCTGGTCTATATGGAACGCCTGGAACTCATCAGAAACGTCTGCAGGGATGAAGCCCTGAAGAACCTCTCGCACACTGCCATCTCCAAGTTTGTCCTGGACCGTATATTTGTGTGTGACAAGCACAGGATTCTTTTCTGCCAGACTCCTAAAGTGGGCAACACCCAGTGGAAGAAAGTGTTGATCGTGTTAAATGGTGCGTGCAGTGCCCGGTGGCCACCTGCGGTCTATGGTCGGGCGCAGGGTTAGCCTGGGGGTGCCCTGTGGCCTGAGCAGGGGAAGCTGAGGGGGACAGCACAAAGGAGCCACAGGCAGGGACTGTCGACTCAGAAGGGCTGGTAACCTTATAGATGGTTCTCCGTTGTGTTTCCCCTGTGGGTATTATACTTTATTATTATTATTATTTAATATTTTATTTAAATTCAGTTAGTCAGCATACAGTATAACACCCAGTGCTCATCCCATCAAGTGCCCTCCTTAGTGCCTGTCACCCAGTCACCCTGGGTGTTGCACTTTAAAAGCTGGTGGTTTAAAGTTTTAAATATTGAGGTTTTCAAGCCACTGCCCCCACCCCACCCCGCCCCCAGTGGTCAGGATCTCTCCTCACTTTCCAGAGCGGAATCCCTATCTCAGACAGCCTGTCCCCCACCACCCTGGGCTGATCTCTTTTCTTCTCTTCAGAGGCATTGCTTTGCCTCTTAGCAGTTGCTAGCTCTATGGTGGTAAGTCAAGGCTCACACTCAGTGCCCTCCCAGCTGCTCCTCTGCAGTAGAAGGTCCTGTACCCAGGCCTGGGAGGGGAGCCCTGTCAGGTGGGGGTGTGGGGGCCCCTTCACCCACAGATGAAGTATTTTGTGCCACTTGGCTAAGAAAGAAGGCGTCCCATTTTGTACAGAGCCTCTATGTTCAGAGGATTGAATCCACTTGCTTCAGGAAATCATGTTTATTTAGGAACAAATTAGGTCATTGGAAAGTGACCTCATACACTACAGGTTTTGATTACTCACTGCTCTTTTCAGATACCATGTTTGTTTGTTTAAACTCCAATTACCCTGAATTGGTCCAAGATAATTATGGGCTCTGTCTGTTAAATCCAGCTTCAAAAGGAGCGTAATTCCAGTTGACAGCACTGTGACTCCAGGACCAGGAATCAGCCCTCAGAGCACTGTGAGAGGTGGCCCTGTGGCCTCTCCTCCAGCCTACCACTCTTGCTGCTGTTCTTAGAGTTGGTGGTCAATCGGCCTTCTCATGGTTGCTTCATTTGACCTTTTTGTGGTTGTTTGGGGGAGAAAAGTGAGACACTTGCCTCATCTTATAGTATATAATTAATGTGTTTCTTGGAACTCTGACAGTACGTTGGATTTTTGACATCAAAGAATGAGGTTACAAATCAAATTTAAAACAATAAATACACAAAAGTTTTATAAGTCTGCCGCCACAATATAAAGCATCACACTTTAAATAAGTAAACACCAATTTGCAAGCGCAGAATAAAAGTGGGGGCAGGTTTGCCAGGCCATAAATAGAGGATGGTCCTTGTGGCTGTCTCCAGTCGTCCCTAGAGACACCTGCACCAGGACAGGTACTTGAGCAGGTCCAGGTATAAATCTTCAGAGCTGGTTCTTTCATTATCCTCTTCAGAGCAGTTGCTCATCTTGCTCATTTCATGGCCATCCATAGCACTTAGCGCAGAGTTCTGGACTGGTGCTTACATACTTGGGGAAGGGATAAATCAAACAAGGCAAAAAACAAACAAACAAACAAAAAAAAAAAAACAAGGCAGTGGCCCTTGTATAAGGTGGCCCAACAGAGATCCTCCTTTGCCAGACTCCAACAAGACAGGATTAATATAACGATGGATGGGAAGGTTTGCAGAGGCCTGGCTAGAACCTTTGTGGGTAATGATGCTTTGTTTCCATTTGTCTTAAGTTGAGAAGAGAAGGAAAAACCTGCCCAGTCCACCAACCTGAGGGTGGGGTGCACTCAAGGCTCCATTCAGCAACCCCAACCTGGGCACTGTGGCTTTGCTCCTGCCCTGCCTTCTTAGACACATTTTGTCCTCTTTGTCCCCTGCTTCAGATATATCACCCTGCTCCCACAGCATTGGCCAGGTTTTCCCAGCACCAATCAGCTTTGCCACTCGCCAGTCTGGGATGTGGTGAGGTTACCTAGGAACCACCACAGGCTTAGGAATGTGGAACTGGGAGGGACAAGCCTGTTGGGAGTGATGGGCCCCTGATGGGGCATCAGCCAGCAGTATGTTTCATAGTCCTGCTCCCCTGGCATTTCCTCCCAATTTCAGAGTAGAAGGAGCATGGCTCGTTTTAGGAATTCTTTCTGCATGCAGGGAGCTTTTTTAAATGTCAGATTTCACCTAATTTAGGTGCATTGCCAGGGGTAGGGATTGGCAGTGTTTCTTCCCCTGTTCCCCCACCTACCGTGACTTGTCTGTTTCCTCTAGTTGGCTTATGGATTACCAGAAGCTTTTCTTCATTCTCTCATCCTGCTGGCAGAAGCAGCTGGAATTCAAATACCTAAACTGGGATTTTGGTGGATGGGCTTGTGGGGAACTTGGGGCCCAGGTTAAGAGACCAGGCATCTTCCTTGAAGGGTAGCACTGAGGCAGCCAACCTGTCCTTCCTTGTTTCCTTCCCAGGGGCTTTTCCTTCCATTGAAGAGATCCCCGAAAATGTGGTTCATGACCACGAGAAGAATGGCCTCCCTCGTCTCTCTTCCTTCAGCGATGCGGAAATTCAGAAGCGGTAGGAGTAGGTTCCTAAGGGGAGGGAGATTTTGGTAAAACCCGAGGCTTAGTTCTGCCCTTGCCATGCACTTCAGATTGTTCCAAGGACTACTGGGGGCTTTTGGTTTACATCGGTGAGAGGCAGCCAAGTATACACCCAGGGTTCAGTGCATTTAAATTCCTTCATGAAAAAAAAAAATCCTTCATGAGAATTTCAAAACATCTCCTCCACCCTTACCTTTATGCAGTCCATTAAAACAAAGGTTACACAATTTTCTTAATAGAAACGAGTAATTTTTTTTTTGTTCTCCTTTAGTTCTGCTAAGCTTTATGGACTCCTTACTGAATATGACCTTTAGATCATAGGAAAGGGATTTGGATTACAGAGGAACCCCACCTAGTTTTTTACCTTCTTCCAGAGGCCTTACCCCAACTTTCATGGTAGCTGCCCAGAGGACTGAACCTAACACAGGCCGAGAGAATCAGACCTCACTGATCACAGCAAGGGCAGAGACTCGGCATTTAAAAAATTACTTAGCTAGTAAATTGAAAACTTCTTTTTAGTAACTATGAAATGACCCTGCAGAACAAGGCTTAAAAGAAATCAGAATGTTGTTAAGGGCACCAAATGAACTTTGACTCCCTTGCTTTTTAGCCATTTGATTCTAATTTTTTCTGGTGCTGGTTATTTAGTCTTCCTGGTTTGTGCAAAACCTGTAGAACGCAGGTGTTAGATGCGGGATCAGAGAGCCTCCTGGGTCAGGGCCGTCCTGCTGCCCGCCTGAGCACTGACCTCATAGGGGCTTCCGTGATAGAAGACAAGTCCAGGTGTGCAGGGCCCTGATCTGGTCTCTGGCGGGGAGTGGGCACTGTCATGATGGCAGTGGTGATGTCACTGTTCTGTCAGCACCATCCCAGGCCGTCACGCTGCTGCCACTGCGCCAGCCCCGCCACTACTGGCAGCTACCCCGGGCCACCTTCCTGCCACCTGGAGCTAGCAGCCTCGCTCCCCACTTTCTCTTACCTACTCCGTGCTCTAGGTGGCCTTCCCCTGGCAATTGTAAATTGAACTTATACAGAGGTTTCCTAAAGTAACTTCCTCTGGCCTCCACTGTTCTGCCTCACTCAGGGTCCTGCCCTTAAATCAGTTCTCTGCCCAAGAACAAGACTTTTAAACCCCTTTGAAGTTTGGAAATACTTGAGTATCTGTTGAGATAAGTAGATGTCTTCACGGTGGCCCTCTGGGATGAAGAGTCCCGTGGCCTGGGACAGTTACGGTTCTGAGTCTCTATTTCCTCACTGTAAAATGGGTCAGTAACAGTCTGCTTCCGAAGGTGGGTGGGTGGACTCAGAAATGTGCGAAGCTCGCTCCTCACGGGAGGGCGAGTTCTAGCCACAGTGGCCGCAGCTGCTCCAGCAGACGCTCTTCCGTCGTCCCACCTCTCCCTGGTTATCACCAATGAGCATCAGCCTGACTGCTTGTTTATCTTCATTTTTTTCCTTAGCTTGAAAACATACTTCAAGTTTTTTATCGTAAGAGATCCCTTCGAAAGGCTGATTTCTGCGTTTAAGGATAAATTTGTTCACAATCCCCGCTTTGAGCCTTGGTACAGGCATGAGATTGCCCCTGGCATCATTAGGAAATACAGGAGGAACCGTACAGAGACCAGGGGCATCCAGTTTGAAGATTTTGTACGGTACCTGGGCGATCCAAACCACAGGTGGCTGGACCTTCAGTTTGGGGACCACATCATTCACTGGGTGACGTATGTTGAACTGTGCGCACCCTGCGAAATAAAGTACAGTGTAATTGGTCACCATGAGACCCTGGAGGACGATGCCCCATATATCTTAAAAGAAGCCGGCATAGACCACCTGGTGTCTTACCCCACCATCCCTCCGGGCATTACCGTGTATAATAAAACCAAGGTGGAGCGCTACTTTCTGGGCATCAGCAAACGAGACATCCGGCGCCTGTATGCACGTTTTGAAGGGGACTTTAAGCTCTTTGGGTATCAGAAGCCAGATTTTTTGCTAAACTAATGTGTAGAACTAATGTGAATTCAAATACCTTTTAGACCAGAGGCTAACCAGATGGGAGACGTGAGCACAGAAATGACATGTCCTCCATTCAACTCCTTCTGGAGACTCCGCAGCCTCCCATGGACCTGTGCATGCCTCGGCCAATGAAGCTGGACCCTGACCGTTACAACTTAGTTTGGACATCAGGTGCACTGAGGGCCCTGGCAGGTCCCCCCTCGGTCTCCTCCCAAGTTGATGCCATTAGAATTCTCTCTTCAGAACGTGAAAGGGACTGAACATCTGCAGTCTGACAGGCTGGGAGGAGAAATATATGGTGTAGGAGTCATTTCCCTCGGTTGTCAAAGAGGCAGACACACTGGCAGCTCCCCTAGAGGGTGGGTGGTCCTGCCCGTCACTAACGGATTGCAAGAGTGGCACCTGGCACTTTGAGGAGAGATAGAGAAACTAATGGTCTGCAAAAATCGCATGGGGCTAATACAGGATCAAATCTGGCTTTCATCTTAGCGCTGCTATCATCACAGAGGCAAACCATTCTTTCTTTCTAAGACTCTTTTGTTCCTGTGAAACTCAGAGGTGACCTGAGGGTACTTTTTGGCAGTCCATCTTTCCAGGATACATGCCTTGGTACTTCTAGTCTGTATTTCTGAACTGCGTGCTGAACAGTTGTCTCACTCACCCCGAGAGATGCAACTTAGGAAAGAGGGGAGTGTACATTCTTTCCACCTGAGGAAAGGAACATCGTGGGGGGCCTTACAGGATACGTAGCTTGGGAGAAGGGAGAGCTGGTTGGGTTCTGGCACTCCCACTGCGGTGGGTTTGAGCATGTCCATGCTGATTATTGTTCACCTCTTTGTCCTATCCGGAGGTGACAACACCCGTCTCTGGGGCTGTCCCTTGCGGCAGAGGCAACCATGGGCCACATGCCGGCACTGCAGAATCAATGCAGTGTTCACATGGCAGTTTCCATTCATCTCTGCCACATGCTCGCCACTGGACCCGATTCTGATAACACCATCATCCTGGACTATATGTTGGATAATCAAGTTCACCAGCAATAAAATCCTGGGCCGAGGCATCTTCCAGGCATGAAGGAGCAGGCCACAGCTGCTCTTTCAGATGTCGCCTGACAGCGAGGGCTCTTGAGATATAGGCCAGGTGTCCTTGTGAGAAGTCCTAAGTGCCCGACTCTGCGCAGTACCCACGAGCCCAGCTTTTCTTCCAGGCAGCCTCAACCTCCCCTTTCTCCAAATGGCTTCCTGAATTTGTAAATGTGAAAGTAAAAGAAAATAAAAAATATGTGCCAAACCTGACATGTGCTGCAGTTCTAGGGAAGGTGCTCTGTGGCCACACCTGGTCCTTAAGGCCTGGCAACAGTGATGGGTGGCTTGGGCCTGCTTAGATGGCTGCTGGTGACAGAACTGTGGAGGAGAAGCAAGACTCAAGTGTGACTGTTGGCATTGACGAAGGGCAGTCGATGTCGCCTTTCATCCTCAGCTGACACACAGAAGACGTAATATGAGTTATTTTTCTATGAAGTTTTAGCAAAGTCTTGTTAAAATCATTACATACCTAATGAGCTGATTACCTCCTTTCTATTTGAAACATAATAGCGTGAATAACGTATGTGAATTTAAGGCCCTAGAGTTAGTCCTAATTTATTTTTTTTTAAGATTTTATTTATTTATTCATGAGAAACACAGAGAGGGGGAGAGAGAGAGGCAGAGACACAGGCAGAGGAAGAAGGCTCCATGCAGGGAGCCCGATGTGGGACTTGATCCCAGGTCTCCAGGATCACGCCCTGGGCTGAAGGTGGCGCTAAACCGCTGGGCCACCCAGGCTGCCCGATTTAGTCCTAATTTAAAAAGGTATTTTCTTTTGGAAACAAAACACTGGGCCCTGGGGTGCCAGCCCCTACCCTCCTTACGCACCACCGCCCCCCCACCACCACACTTCTGGCATTTAGATTTAGGTCATTTTTGTCTAGCATTTGGTTCATTTTCCTAGCATTTTGCCAAGCAAACGGAGGCTGCCATCACATCTCCTGAGCACTCTACCGTGTGTCCAAAACCTGCATTCCCACAACCATCCCTACCGACCAGGGTCCTAACCCTGCATGGCCAGTCCCCTGGAACTGTGCAGCCCCTCACCCCCCACTGAGGTCATCTGACTTCCTTCCACCCCCAGAACCCACTGCCTCCCTTCTGGGCCTGGGCAGGTGTCCATGCCTCTGTGTCCTGAAGCAGTTTTCTCCCATACTGCTGCAGCAGAGCCTTACAAAAGCAATGTGGAGCAAACCTGGCCGCTTCCTTTCTGGTGTCCTTCCTGGCAGCACCGAGGACCCAGGACCTCCTCCCCCAACAGTCCCAATCAGCCAGAGCCTGCTCCACTGCCCCCCTCCACACCTCTCACCTCACTGCTTCTGTGGGGATGGGTGGGCTGGGGTCAGGCCAGAGTGGTGCCACCACCTACCTGGGAGCACAGCCTTTGCCTCCGGGTAAGAAGAGATGGGCAGCCCCCATGAAATGTCTAGGTGGAAACTCAGAAGTAACATTAAGCCTGGATTAAAAGGAACAAGTAGTCACTCTGCCTCCCAGAAGTGGTCTTAAGATAGGGAGGCCAATTCCTAAATGTAAAAGTTTAATGATTGTAGGTTGGCTTAATAGGCTTGTATCTTAAATTGCTTTCTCTTATTGGATTTCTCTCCTCACATGTTTTAGTTTTATTGGTCTAAGCCCTGAAAACCATCACAGTGAAGTGTTTAGAGCCAAGATGAAATTTGATTTTCATAGTGGCTGAGCGTACACAGAGATGCTGCAGATCCACATGCAGGCTCTCCAGCTCCAGCTCAGGTTCATGGGAGGAAAAGCCTCCAGGGAGGGGTCCCAGCAGGTTCTCAGGGATGTTGGTCTCCCAGCCCCCACACTGGACCCCTCACCCTATCCTGACGCCAATCCCTGCCTCCCCACTTCTAAGCCCCAGCATGGCCTATTCAGCTGGAATCTCCAGAAGCAGGAAACAGCAGAAACCTGGATTAGGAGAAAGCAGTAATAAGGATGGTGGCTGTTTGAGAGGAAGCAAGCCTTGCCACCTTTGGGATGAAATTTAAGTTGTTCAAGGTACATTTTCCAAGCTTTGCACCAGGGCTGTGGGGTTCCAGGCCTGAACCAGGAACAGCAGGCTCACAAGAGAGGAGAGACGTGGCAAGTGCTGAACAAGGCGGCAAATTTACTCCCCTGGTAAATGGCGGAGTTTCTGGTGAAAGTGGCAGGTAAAGGGGAAGATCAGGGAAGGTGTAGGGAGCAGGAATTATGTCTTAGCTTCCTTGCCCCCAAGCCAATCTTTCTGTCAATTACTGTTTATCAGAAAGCCATTTTAAACAAGACTTGGATGAGAATATCATGTCCATAATAATTTTCCTCAAGGCTGAGTCACTGCTTACCTGACAAATCATAATGGGCCTTTGCTTCAGGTCTTTTTCAGTCTTATTTCCTATTGTCTGGAATCCTTAAACACTCAATTTTTGTAACAAAACAGTCTCTGTTTTCTCTTTGTCATCCTCATCACAGGTAACAGTTTCACTCAATATTGCATTACAGTAGGACCTGAGTCTCAATCCATCTACAGTATTTTTTTTTTTTTTTTTGCCACTCAGCACCTTACTAGTAGTTCATGTATGTAAGTAGCCTCAATATCAAGGTATCAGGGTTTTTTTTTTATTATTATTAGATAGGAAAACACTAGCTGTTGCAACAAACACCAGGATTTCAGTGGCTTAAGACAGTAAAATGATTTTCTTGCACACCCAATAGTCTGTTCCTTGTAGGCAGGGATTTTTCCATCATATGGTTCCATCATTTCAGTGCCTTATCCCTCTGCTTCTAAGAGAAGGGTAAAGAGCCTGGAGCAGCACTGGGGACATTATTTTGGGCCAGTTGTGGAACTGGGACACAACTTCATTCCTTTGGCACAGAACAATTTCAAGGGAGCTAGGAAATGTTATTCCTGGCTATTATTAATAGATATTTCCTGGTGACAACTCCACAAATTTGTGGGGGATGTTGACTAATTGGTAATAGCCTCTGTGTAACTAAAGTGCTTTACCATTTATAAAGCATTTTAATGTAAATAATGACATGAAGTAAGCCTAAAAGGTTTATTATCTCCATGTCATAAAGGGAGAAATGGATACAGAGATGTTAACCTGTGCAAGATTATATCACTCGACTTCTGGTTTCAGATCCAATGCGTAAAGAGCTTGGAAGTTATCACTCCTCTTACAACAACAAAACAAAATTGAAAGAAAAAGAAAAACCCTGAAAATCAATGCCTTTTCTTGTACTCACCAGAGAATTGAGGTTACAAGACAAACTGCTGTCCTGAAATCTGTAGAGAAGGGTGAAGACAGAGATTCACAGCTGAGATCTGCTTACCTAGAGTGAAAACTTCCAGAGCCATCAACTGTAGGAATCACTTAGATGGCCATTTTGACAAATCACTGGGTGCTGAGTGTGGGCTAGCTTGAGAGTGAAAAACTCCTGGAGGCCACAGTCATAGGAAATTTTACAGATTTTCAAAGGTTTTACCTCCAAGAGAACCCCACCAGTTTATTATGATGAAGAATCAAGAAATACCTCCTGCTGGCTCTGGCAGGTGGAAGAGAAAGATAACCATTTTGAGATATGCCCAAAACATTCTCCATTAGAAAGACTTACTTTCTAAGGGAAAAGACTACCAGAGCATTATCCTGCATAAGAAGGTCATTTACCCAATTCCAGCCCCCTCAATCCTTCCTATTTTACCCCAGGGGTAAAAAAAATAATGCCAAGAATCCCCTGTGAAGGTCGCAGCCTGGGGACAGGCCCAAAAGACAGATTTTATCATTAAAATTATAGAATGCTTCCCCTCCCCTACACCTTGCCACCACAGCAACAGGAATCAAATATAATTGAGTTCCAGTTAAAGGAACGGAAAGAGCAAGGAGCAGACTCTGAAGAGGAGTTCTTAGGGAAGCCAAAACAGCAGAGGACACAGAAGCAGAAACCCTAGAGGAAGCCAAAACCTCTGGCGCCTACAGTAACAATAAACATTAAACACAGCCCAAATCCTTGGCAGATTAACATAAATCCTCACACTAAAGGCCTTTTACCTCAGTTTCTGTTACCTGATACATTATGGCTGGAGTCTAACAAAAAATTGCAAGGCTTGCTAAAAGACAAGGAAAAAAATCTGAAGAGTATCAGAACCAGAATCAGATATTGACACAAATGTTGGAATTATCAAACAAGGAATTTAAAATAACTGATTAATATGTTGAGGGCTCTAAGGAAAAAAGTAGACACCACGAGTGAACAGATGGGTAATGTAAGTCAAGAGATGGAAACTCTAAGAAAAATCCAAAGAAAATGCTAGAAATCCACAACAATGTGACAAATTAAAAATCCCTTTGAAGGGCTCATCTGTAGACTGGACACTACATCTGCAGCAGTATATTGTGCTGTTTCAGGGTGGACTTAGATTATTTATTTATGTAAATGCAAACTCAAGTCAACTACTAAACGGTATAAAAAGAAAATAATTGATATTCTATTTTTTAAAACCTTTATTTTTTTAAGATATTATTTATTTATTCATGAGAGACACAGAGAGGCAGAGACATAGGCAGAGGGAGGAGAAGCAGGCTCCATTCAGGAAGCCCAACATGGGACCCGATACCGGAACCCAAGGATCATGCCTGAGCTGAAGATAGATGCTCAACTGCTGAGCCACCCAGGCGTCCCTGTGATTGATATTCTAATAGAAGAGATAAAATGGAGAGAATAACACTAAGGAATTAGCCATAAGCATATTGCTCTGAGAAATTATCTGGAAACTAGGATAATAAAAAAAATAGTAGTGATGTATCTAGTCTCCAGTGGGTGAGTAAATATAAGACAATTGTGACCAAAGGCTGGACTTCCAGGCCAAGGACCACCCCATAGAAGGCATGGTCACCCCATCTAAGTCAGGAAGTCAGGGAAACCCCAGGACCTCCAATCCACAACAGCAGAAAGGACAAACTGTTTCCTCCTCCAATGTGTGTGTGTGTGTGTATGTATATATATATGTGAAACCATGATTAATGAATTTCCTGATGTTTTGCAATTTGGGCTTTCCCATTGATGGTATCTCTTACTGATCTTAAAAAATAGCCAAATATGGGAACACATAAAATGTTGCATAAATCGAAAGTGGTTCTTTAGGAGGAAAATATCAAGGGCCTCTGACCTGCATGGTATTGTATACACTACCAAATATAAGAAGATGAACAGGAAGACTGATGTGAGAATACCTGTTTCACAGTTGGAGACATCAAAGAACAGGAGCTGCAATGGTACCAGGGCTTTAAGGGCCACCCCATTGTTCACCGGCAGTTTCTCTGCCCACTTAGTTTCACCATCTTCCTCCAGGGGGTGCTGTTTCCTATTCTAGCCCCTGCTAACCCTAGGTTCCCTTTTGGCAAGCAGGGAAGTCTGCTAAGATATTTTCAGTAACTACAGGGATGACAGTACAAAACACTACTGTACAGAAATTAGGCCCAGGGGGTACATGGACAGATTTTTCTCTGCTAAAGAGCAGGTAGAGAATAGGAGATCAAGTCTACAGAGGGATCCCTCAAAATCTCTGAGCCACGGAAATAGAAATCTTTTCTATTTCTTTAATTGGTAAGCTGTAGAAAAAACAGTGGATAGCTTCCTCATCAGGAGGTAATTCTTAGTAAAAGCTTCTAAAGCTTGCAGTTTTTGTTGTTGTTGGAGGGGTGGTGTTGGTAGTGGTTAGTTTTAAATCTGGAACCCCTTGCTTTGGTCTTCGTACAATTCCACCCTGATTTTACTCATGCTTGCCCCAGTGATAGCTGGAGCCAATCAGGCTAACTCTCTGTCTTGTTCTGAAAGGAATGGGGACCTACTGTGGACGCAGAGCAGCTGATCTGTTTGTGGGGGGTGGTCTTCACCTGCAGTGGAGAACTTGACAGTCCACCAAAGAGGGCTTAACCTGCCTCTGCCTGAACAGACACTCCTCAAGGCTTTGGTGTGAGTTTCAAAAAAAGAAACCTTTTTCCATGCCTGTCAAGAATTGCACACTTATTAACATCTACAAAACCCAGCTAACTAAAACCAAACAATGGTTAAGCATGTAGCATTTGTGAGCAGTTTTTCTATTCAACAGCTGCTCAAACTTGCAGATTAATTATTATTCTACAGAAATGCTGCTTTCCTGCTTAACAAGAGCCCAGCAACCAATACAATTAAGATATGCAGTAAAAAGCTTTCCGTGTGTGTGTTTGTATATATATATGCATGTGCCTACCTGTGCACATACACATATCCGCATATCTGTAGCTATGTGTAGTTTCAGTAAGCCTACAGCTTCTGGGCTTGGCAAACAGGTATGAAATGTATGCTTCACTTTCATGTGCTCACTGGGGTTTTCCTTTTTTAAAAGCTGTGTGTTCCATACATTGACTGGTGTGTTGCTTCGCCTGTTATGTACAGCAGGTTCATTGACGACCTTCAACCTATATCACCTAAGGTAATTATCTCCCAGGCAAGGAAGCCACAGCATCCTGTTGATTTTGCCTTCCCAGTATTAACAGAAGGTGGCTTTAAAAATGTAGGTGGGAACCCATGTGTGAATGCAGTCCCCTGGAGAGGCCTGGTGGATACAATCCTTTAATGCCATAAGTAAAGATCAGAAAGGTATGTAGTGAGTGAGTCTGAGAAGTGGGTACATGGCCCTTTCAGAAAGAGCTGTGAATGAAGACAATGCAGAATAGGTATGATTGTTTTATGTCTTTAATTTCTTCTTAGCCTACTTGCTTGCTTTTTTACCAGATGACTCTGGAGAACGGAAACCAATTGCTAGGTGGTATATGAAACTGAGTTATATATTTAAGGACTACTTTGTGAAGAAGATTTGCCAGGACATTGTGGAAAGGATTTGTGGAGAGAAATGTCTGTTGTAATGCTGTGCATGCTCAGGTTCAGGGAGTTTCCAAAGAAGAAAAAGGCCACAGAGCTTTTGTCCAATCAATAGCCTCATTACTGCTCAGCCAATAACTCCATTAACACTAAGAGCTGGTTTCCACTTTTGGCAACAAGTTCCAAGCTAAAGAATGATGGATGGTCACTTCATACAGAAATCCACGCCCTCTCTTGCTCACTGTGCATCTGTGTCACAGATGGTCGCAATGTTTCCCATAGTTTATTTTTATACTCTATGAAGCCTATAAGGTCTATGCCTGATTTAAAAAAAAAATCCATCTGCCAAGGGCCAGTATATAAATGCAGTGATGGGTGATGTTAACCGTGTTGACCAGCTTTCACATCACTATCCTATAGGAATTCCTCATCCATCATTCAGCTCTTATGTGTAGAGAGTTCTACTCTTGTGGGCATTAGCATGTTTTCTCAATGAAGTCAGCAAACAGAATATGACAATAACAAGAAGTATCACTGCTGTATATGTGTGTGTATCTATCTATCTATCTATCTATCTATCAATTTTTTTTAAGGGAGAGAGCATGCACATGGGGAGGGGAGGTAGAAGGAGAGAGGGAAAGAGAGAATCTTAAGCAGGCTCCACACCCAGCACAGAGGCCAACATGCAGCTTGACCTCACTACCCTAAGATCATGACCTGAGCCAAACTCAAGAATCGGGCACGTAAGAGACTGAGCCACCCAGGTGCCCCTGATTGCTAAGATTTTTAAACCAGTGATTGAAACCAAGAGAGATAATTTTCTTGCCTTTCTTTGTTTCATCTGAGCATAGAGTGATGTTGGGTTCATAAGTGAGTTGACCAGCTCCATTTCCCCATTATTATCTGTTCTCTGGAACAGTTTGTATAAGATATTTGTTCCCCAGAGATTTCAGAAACTACACCTAAACTGTACCTTAAATGTACCTTAAACCCTTGGTATGGAGAATAGCATTTTGAATTTTAATTCATTTTTTCCTATGGTTATCAGCCTATACAAATTTTCCACTTTCAGCCAACTTGGGTAATTCCTATAATCATGTCTATTTCATCTAACTTTTAAATTTAATGAAGTAATATCAATTTCAATTTAAAAATCTTTTCTATATCTGTATTCAAGCCTCCTTTAATTCCTTTTGTTTTTCATTACTACCTTTATTTTTCTTGGTTATAGTTGTAAATATTTGTCAAATATATTGGTCTTCTCAAATAATCTTTTGACTGTGTTCAACTCCACTCACTTTTTTTTGTCTGTTATATCAATATTTTGCTTTCCTTTTATGATTACTTCAGTTTACTTTCTTTAACTTATCCTCGGGTTTTTTCTTATCTGTTTTGAGTGAAATTTATTAATTGTTCAATCTTCCTTTAAGGTTCCAATTTTTTTCTCTCAGCACTGTTTTTGAGTTGTAGGTCTTTTATTATTATAGATACAGTTTTAATTTACCCTTTAATATAACCACATGTAATTACTAGAATTTCATATTTTGTTTGCTTGTTGAGTACTTTCAATGACTCCCAATGTCATCACAGTATGTCCATATACACACACACAGTCCAGCATCTGGACTGTAGGACAACAACTTCGAAATTTTTGTTGAGGTTTCCTCTGTAGACAGAAAATTGCCAAATTTTTGTGAATATTCATCGTATGTTTGAAAAGCATGTGTTTGCTTTTGTGAAAAGAAGTGTTTTTTATAGTAGCTTTATTAAGATGTATTTCATATAACATTAACCCATTTAAAGTTTCCAATTTGGTGGTATTTAGTATATTCAATATATTTAGTACATTCATTTAGTAGATATCTACATCCATAGTCATACAAGATAGTTATCTACTATTTTCTTGTGATGTCTTTGTCTGGCTTTAGTATCAGGATAATAATAATAGGAGTAGGATGAGTTGGGTACCTATCTTCAAGTTTGCTGATTCTTTTCTTCTGTCTACTCAAGTACACTGTTGGGACAGCTTAGTAAATTTTTCATGTAAGTTATTGTACTTTCCTATGCCAGAATTTCTGTTTTTAGTTTTGTTTTTGTTTGTTTACTCTCTAGCTCTTGATATCCTCTATTTGGTGAAGCATTGTTCTCATGCTTTCCTTTGGTTCTTTAGACATGGTTTCCTTGAGTTTTCTGAAACAGCTAACCTTTGTCTAGTAATCCAACATCTGGGATTCCTCAAGGACATATTCTATTGATTCCTTTATTTCCCCCCAGGTGTGGCCCTTACTTTCTTATTTCTATGCATGTCTTATAATTTCTTGTTGGCAATTGGACATTTTAGAGAACATAATGTGGCAGTTCTGGAATCCAGATTCGCCTCTCTCCCCAGGATTTTTGTTGTTATTGTCGTTTGTTTTTTCAGTAACTTTTCTGAAATAATTCTCTAAAGACTACTTTCTGTTACGTGTGGCTGCTGAAGTCTCTGCTCGGTTAGCTTAGTGTTAGCTTAGTGATTAAGCAGACAGAAATTTCAGTGAGAACCAGTGAGTCTTCCAGTCTTCTCTGAGATGCTCTTTGTGTGTTGGGGCACACTTTCAGCACTTAGATAGGCACCTGACAACTCTGCCTTAGCTTGCCCTTCCTGTTTTCACAGAATCACCAAGTTCGGTTAACATGAACACTTAGGGCCTTCTCAGGTCTTTTCTGAGTGGTACAGTCCAAATGTTTGTATACACTCCCAACCCAAACTCTTGTGTTGAGATTCCAATATCCAATGTGATGGTATCAGTAGGTGGGGTCTTTAGGAGTTACTTGAGTCATGAAGGTAAAACCATCAAGGATGGAAGTAGTGCTTTTCAGGTTCCAGACAGATCCCTTCCCCTTCCCCTGTATAAGGATGTGGCTAAAAGATGCCAATTATACACCAGGGAGAGGGCCCTCACCAGAAGGTAACCACATTGGCCCCTTGATCTTAGATTTTTCTAGCCCCCAGAAATGGAACCAATAAATTTCTGTCATTTTATGCTACCCAGTCAATGGGTTTTGTTATAGCAGCCTGAACAGAACAAAACAGAGTATGTGCACAGCCCTGGGCACATGCACAGCCTTATGCGTGTGTGTAGCCTTTTCAATTCCCAGGAATATATATGGGCTTTTAAAAAGCCTTATGGATGGATATCTCATTCACCAGCTTTTACCTTTAGGCTTTATGGTTAGTCTGTTGTTTTCTCTAAATGTCACCCACCTCCTCAGGCAGGTGTAAGGTTGAACAATTGCTTCTAAATGTTTTCTACAACTGCCTTAGTCTTTCCTGCTTTGTCAAATATTAGTTGACCATAAAGTTGAGGGCCCATTTCTGGCTCTATTCTGTTCCATTGATCTATGTGTCTGTTTTTGTGCCAATACTACACTGTCTTGATCACAGCTTTGTAGTATAACTTGAAATCCTACGTTGTGATGCCCTGGCTCTGATTTTCTTTTTCAATATTCCCCTGGGTATTCGGGGTCTTTTCTGATTCCACACAAATCTTAAGATAATTTGTTCCAGGGATCCCTGGGTGGCGCAGCGGTTTAGCGCCTGCCTTTGGCTCAGGGCGCGATCCTGGAGACCCAGGATCGAATCCTACGTCGGGCTCCCGGTGCATGGAACCTGCTTCTCCCTCTGCCTATGTCTCTGCCTCTTTCTCTCTCTCTCTCTCTCTCTCTCTCTCTGTGACTATCATAAATAAATAAAAATTTTAAAAAAGATAATTTGTTCCAACTCTCTGAATAAAGTCCATGGTATTTTGATAGGGATTGCATTGAATGTGTACATTGCCCTGGGTAGCACTGACATTTTCACAATATTAATTCTTCCAATCCATGAGCGTGGAATAGTTTTCCATCTCTTTGTGTCTTCCTCAATTTCTTTCAGAAGTGTTCTATAGTTTTTAGGATATAGATCCTTTACCTCTTTGGTTAGGTTTATTCCTAGGTATCTTATGCTTTGGGTGCAAATGTAAATGGAATTGACTCCTTAATTTCTCTTTCTTCAGTCTCATTGTTAGTGTATAGAAATGCCACTGATTTGGGGGCATTGATTTTGTATCCTGCCACACTGCCAAATTGCTCTATGAGTTCTAGCAATCTTGAGGTGGAGTCTTTTGGGTTTTCTATGTACAGTATCATGTCATCTGCAAAGAGGGAGAGTTTGACTTCTTCTTTGCCAATCTGAAAACCTTTTATTTCTTTTTGTTGTCTGATTGCTGAGGCTAGGACTTCTAGTACTATGTTGAATACCAGTGGTGAGAGTGGATATCCCTGTCGTGTTCCTGATCTTAGGGGAAAGGCTCCCAGTGTTTCCCCATTGAGAATGATATGGGGCTTTTCATAGATGGCTTTTAAGATACTGAGGAATGTTTCTACTATCCCTACACTCTGAAGAGTTTTGATCAGGAATGGATGCTGTATTTTGTCAAATGCTTTCTCTGCATCTATTGAGAGGATCATATGGTTCTTGTTTTTTCTCTTGTTGATGTGATCTATCACGTTGAATGTTTTACAAGTGTTGAACCAACCTTGCATCCTGGGGATAAATCCCACTTGGTCATGGCAAATAATCTTCTTAATGTACTGTTGGATCCTACTGGTTAGCATCTGTTGAGAATTTTTTATGTGTTCACCAGGGATATTGGTCTATAAATCTCCTTTTGGTGTGGTCTTTGTCTGGTTTTGGAATTAATATGATGTTGGCCTCATAAAACGAGTTTGAAAGTATTCCGTCCCTTTCTGTCCTTCGCAACAGCTTTAGTAGAATAGGTATTGTTTCTTCTTTAAATGTTTGATAGAATTCCCTTGGGAAGCCATCTGGCCCTGGACTTTTATGTTTTGAGAGGTTTTTGATGACTGCTGCAATTTCCTCCCTGGTTATTGGCCTGTTCAGGTTTTCTATTTCTTCCTGTTCCAGTTTTGGTAGTTTGTGGTTTTCCAGAAATGCATCCATTTCTTTTAGATTGCCTAATTTACTGGCATATAGCTGCTCATAATATGTTTTTAAAATCCTCTATTTCCTTGGTATTGGTTATGACCTCTCCTCTTTCATTCATGATTTTATTAATTTGAGTCTTTTCTCTTTTCTTTGTAATAAAGCTGGCTAATGGTTTATCTATCTCATTAATTCTTTCAAAGAACCAATTCCTGGTTTTGTTGATCTGTTCTACAGTTTTTATGGTCTCTATTTCATAGAGTTCTGCTCGAATCTTTATTATCTCTCTTCTTCTGTTTTGTGTAGGTTTTATTTGCTGTTCTTTCTCCAGTTCCTTTAGGTATGAGGTTAGTTTGTGTATTTGAGTTTTTTTCCCAGTTTTTTGAGGGATGCTTGTATTCCCTCTTAGGACTGCTTTTGCTGTATCCCAAAGATTTTGAACAGTTGTATCTTCATTTTCATTAGTTTCCATGAATCTTTTTAATTCTTCTCTAATTTCCTGGCTGACCCATGTATCTTTTAGTAGGATGCTCTTTAACCTCCATGTGTTTGAATTTCTTCCAAATTTCTTCCTGTAATTGAGTTCTAGTTTCAAAGCATTGTGGTCTGAAAATATATAGGGGACAATCCCAATCTTTTGGTATAGGTTGAGACCTAATTTGTGACCCAGTATGTGGTCTATTCTGGAGAAAGTTCCATACATACTTGAAAAGAATGTGTATGCAATTGCATTCAAATGGAAAGTTCTGTATATATCTGTGAAATCCACCTGGCCCAGTGTATCATTTAAAGCCCTTGATTCTTTGGTGATGTGCTTATAATATCTGTCATTTGCAGAAAGTGCCATGTTGAAGTTTCCTACTATTAGTGTATTATCTAAGTATGTCTTTACTTTGGTTACTAATTGATTGATATACTTGGCAGCTCCCACATTCGGGGCATAAATATTCATGATTTTTGGGTCTTCTTGTTGGATAGACCCTTTAAGTATGCTATAATGTCCCTCTTCATCTCTACTACAGCCTTTGAGATAAACTTTATCTAATATGAGGATTGCTACCCCAGCTTTCTTTTGAGGACCATTTGAATGGTAAATGGTTCTCCAACCTTTCATTTTCAGGATGGAGGTGCCCATAAGTCTAAAATGAGTCTCTTGTAGACAACAAATAGATGGGTCTTGCTTTCTTATCCAGTCTGAAATCTTATGTCTTTTGATGGGAGCATTTAGCTCATTCACGTTCAGAGTAACTATTGAAAGATATGAATTTAGTGCCATCATAATACCTATTAAGTCCCTGTTTTGTGAATTATTTCTTTGGGCTCCCTCTTTCTTTTACAGTGTCCTCCTTAATATTTCTTGCAGAGCTGGTTTGGTGGTCACAAATTCTTTCAGTTTCTGCCTATCCTGGAAGCTCTTTATCTCTCCTTCTATTCTGAATGAGAGCCTTGCTGGATAAAGTATTCTTGGCTGCATGTTCTTCTCATTTAGGACCCTAAATATATCCCTTCCAGCCTTTTCTGGCCTGCCAGGTCTCTGTGGAGAGGTCTGCTGTTAATTTAATATTTCTCCCCATATAAGTTAGGAATATCTTGTCTCTCACTGCTTTAAGGATTTTCTTTTTACCTTTGGAATTTGCAAGTTTCACTATTAAATGTCGAGGTGTTGAAAGGTTTTTATTGATTTGGGGGGGGACCTCTCTATCTCCTGGATCTGAATATCTGTTTCCCTCCCCAAATTAGGGAAGTTCTCAGCTATGATTTGTTTAAATATGCTTTCTGGCCCTCTGGACCTCTGGCCCTCTTGGTGCTCTCTGGAACCCAAATTATATGCTATATTCTTCCTTCTGAGGCTATCATTTATTTACCTTAACCTTTCCTTATGGTCTTTTATTTTTCTCTTTCTTCCTCAGCTTCCTTCCTTGCCATCAACTTGTCTTCTTTGTTGCTCACTTTTTCTTCCACCTCATTAACCCTCATCATTAGGACCTCCAGTTTGGATTGCATCTCATTTAATTGATTTTTAATTTTGGCCTGATTAGATCTAAATTCTGCAGTCATAAAAATCTCTTGAATCCTTTGTGCTTTTTTCCAGAGCCACCAGTAGCTTTATAATTGTGCTTCTGAATTAGCTTTCTGACATCGAATTGTAATCCAAATTCTGTAACTCTGTTGCAGAGAGTACTGTTTCTGATTCTTTCTTTCGTGATGAGTTCTTCCTTCTAGTCATTTTGTTCAGTGCAGAGGCTGTATGAGTGGGCTGAGTCAAGAATGTCAACCATGACCTAAGTAAATTTCACCCTAGATGATTCTGATGAGGTCAGAGACCAGAAAATTAAGACAAAGATCAGAACAAAATAAAACAAAAGCACCACTAAAGTGAAAAATTTTAAAACAAAGTAGTAAAAAATAAAAGGCCAAGAACTGCAAAGAAGAATGGAAAAAAAGAAAAGAGAAAAAAAGAAGAGGAAAAAGCAAAAGTAAGGAGGAAAAAAAAAAAAGGAGGGGACTGGGAAATGGTGGTGGTGATGAAGTTGTAGTAGAGAGAGAGTGTAGTCTACCTGAGAGGTCCTAGAGGGTGATCCTCTTGGTTCTGAATGTATTAAGTTCTGTATGTTAGAAGATGCTCAGTCCCAAATTTATATAAACCAGAAATACTTGTAGAGAGCCCCAACATTGACCTTCAAAACATAAACAAGATAAAAGAGTGGGGAAGAATGGGAATGAAGAGATAATATAAACTCACAGAATGGACCAGCATGGTATACCACTTGGTTCTGGGTGCATGCTGGTCATGTTTTAGAAGGTATTCTGCCATTGTAGAACAAAATAAGGCAGAGAAAACAAAAAACACAAAACAAAACAAAAAAACATATCTCATATATCTCCCAAAATTAAGTTGAATATATTGAAGGGCATCTGGAAGTGGAAAATATGTCTTGCTAGAAGCGAAAACCCTTATCTCTATGGCATTCTGGCTGTTCTTTCTTTAAATCTTAGGTCGAATTCATAGGTGTTCAGGATGATTTGAAAGTTATCTAGGTAAGTTGGTGAGGCCAGGTGAGTTGAGGACCCCTACTCCTCCGCCATCTTGCCCTGCAGCCTTACCAAAGTTCTAAAAAAAAAGTTGATTCTATAAATTTTTGCCAGTTTTTTCTTTGCTTTTATGGAGAATATAATTTTTGAAGGTCTTTATTGTAATATTTCCCTTCGTGTAACCCTCTTATTAGCTGTTTAATGGCTGTAGGATCTGTAGGGATAATCCCTATTTAATTTCTGATGTGTCTTTCTTTTTATTGTTGTTGATCTTGCTAGAGATTTATTAATATTAATGAATTTTTTCAAAGAAACATTTTTGTCTCCTTGATTTTGCTCCTGTTTTTCTATTTTCAATTTCATCACCTTCCATTCTGATCTTTATTTTTGCCTTATAATTTTCTTGGAGTTATTTTTCTTTCCTTTCTTTTTTTGTCTTTTTGTTTTCTTTTTTTGAGATAAGAACTCAAATAACTGATTTGAGACCTTTACTCTTTTCTAGGGTATCCATTTAGTACTATGAAATGTTTTTTCAGAACTGTTTTCAATGCATCCCACATATTTTGATATGCATTTTAAATTTTCTTTGAGACTTTCTATTTGGCCTATGGATTAATTAGAAGTGTATTATTTAATTTCCTCATATTTACAACTTTTTCCATTCTTTCAGTTACTAATTTGTACCTTGAATCTCTTGTGGTCAGAAAATATATTTATGATTCAATTTACTTTAAGTTTTTTTAAATTTATTTTATGACCAGGCTCTGGGGCTTTACTGGGGGTAAAGTGTATATTCTGCTGTTATTGGGTAGAGTACATAATATATATGAATTAGATTCATTGGTTGATTGTGTTGTTCAGATTTTCTTTATCTCAGCTAAGTTTTGAGTCTGGTAGTTCTTTCAGTCGCTGAAGGAGGATGTTGAAGTTCCCAACTATAACTATGGATTTGTCAGTTTTTATTCTTTTTATTTTTTTAGCTCAATAAGGCTCTGTTGTTTGGTTAATACACACTTAGGATGATTATATCTTTTGGTGAATTGATTCTTTTATGATTATGTAATGCCTCTCTTTGTATCTAGAAATTTTCTTTGCTCCAAGTCTACTTTATCACATATTAGTAAAATCTATTGTCTAAAAATTTAAATTCTAAATTAAAAATAAGTAAATATTAATCATTTCAACAAAACATCAAGAATTAAATAGTAGATATCACTATAAATATTTTTAATAATCTTAATTATTACATTTTTATTTTTTAATTGATGTTTTCATAGTATATATTTTTATATCCTTTTAGTGCCTTATGTCATTGAATTTGAAGTTGAAGTGATTTTCTTTTTTTTTTTCATACATTCTGCCATTTTCTGTTCTTGGATAGTAGATCTGCTAGTCACAAATTCCTTTAGTTGTCCTTTGTCTGAGGTCTTTATTTCCCCTTTATTTCTCAGGAATAGTCTCACTGGATATTGAATTTGCAACTGACTTTTTTCTTTCATCACTTGAAAAATATGTACCACTTTCTGCTGCCTCCATGGTGTCACATGAGACCCACTATCATTTTAATTGGTGTTCCTTCATAGGAAATGCTTCATTTGTCACTGCTTTCAAGATATTTTTTCTTTGCTTTTGTTTTCAGAAGCTTAATTATGATGCATGCAGTAGGCAGAATAATAGTCACAAAGACATCCAGGCTCTAAGGCCTATTACCCATGAATATATTACCCTACATGGTAAAAGGGACTTTGTACATGTATTAGGTTAAGGTCTCTGAAACGGGAAGATTATCCTGGTTTATCTGGGTGAGTACAACCAAATTTTCCCAGCTATAATCAGAGAGCAATGTGACAACTGAAGAAGGCACAGAGAAATGTGATATTGCTGGTTATGAAGATGGAGCCAAGAAACATGGGGAGAATCTGGAAAAGGCATGGAAACATACTATCCCCCAGAGCCTCCAGCAAGGAATGTAGTATTGCTGGCAACTTGACATTAGTCTGATGAAATTTATAATGGATCTCTGACTTACAGAACTATATGGTAATAAACTTGTTATGTTTTTAATTTGTGGTAATTTGTTATGACAGCTATAGAAAACTAATACAGTATGTCTTGATTTAATTATCTTTGAGTTTATTTTGTTTCAGGTTCATTATGGTTCTTGAATCTGCAAGTTTGCATTTTTCACCAAATGTGCACTGATTATTTCTTTGAGTATTCTTTTAGTTCCGCTTTTTTTCTTATCTCTTTTTTGGGACTCCAATGATAACAATGCTAGACCTTCTATTATTTATAATAATTCTGTAGGGCTCTGTCCATTCTTCTGAGTCATTTTTCTCTCTGTTGTTTTGTTTGTTCTCTCTTTTCTCTTTGTTGTTTTGAGAGAGTTCTATTAATCTGTCCTCACATTCATCAATTCTATCTTCTGTCATCTACACTATTAGAGTATACACTATACAAGAAGTTTGAGAATTTTCCATTGTATTTTTCAGATCTGTAATATCCAAAATGTTCTTTTCAAACTTCTATTCCAGGGCTGAGATTTTCCATTTTTTCATTTGTTTCAAGAGAACTTGTTATTGATTGTTAAAAAACTTTTATGAAGGTTGCTTTAAAATCTTTGTCATATAATTCCTCCTTATAAATCATGTCAGAGTTGGTGTCAGTTGATTGAGAGTCAAGCCAAGATTTTCTTTGTTCTTTCTATTATGGGGGGCTTTTATTGTATCCACAGCATTTTCTCTGTTATGTTAGGAGATCCTGGGCCCTATTAAATCTATTATTTCTGAGGGAGTCACCCTGTTTAATTAGAATACAGGTTCTGGTCTACTTTTGTGGGCTGTGGTTTCAATGCCAATTTAATTTTCAGAAAACTCTTGAATTTTCAGAAACTTGGTAATTTTTACCTGAGTATCTGGTGCTGCAGCTGTCTAAGAAGGTAGAAGGGGTCTTTCATCCTGCCTTCCTGTTATCTCTCAGGTCAGGGAAGGGAGTCTCAAGCCCAGCAGAGAAGTAGAACATTTCCCATGGTTGTTTATTGTTGGCTGGGCTCCAAATCCATCCCTTTGCTGGTAGTGTTTGGCTCACTTGATGTTGTTAGATAGATTCCCATTAGATGTGGGGAAAGAATAGCCCATCTGGACTGCCTGATACTGCTGGGTCAGGAGTCAAAAAATGCCAGGTCCAGGTCACCTTATTCTATTGGTTACAGAGATGTAAGGCACTCTGCCACAGTGCTGTTCCTCTAGTCCTGTGGGTCTTCTTACCACATTTGAGATATCTCTTTTGATTATCTCTTGTGTTACTTTCAGGGTTTACAGTTGCCTAATGGGTAGAAGCAGAGTGAGAACAGTCTACACCACCTAATTTGGACTGCCTCAGTTACAACTTTTATCCTTCCCCTTACAAGGCAATAGTGTTATACTACTTTAGTTTTATTTACTACCCTCTCTCCTTTTTTATTACTATTGCCAAGTATTTCAGTTAGACATATATTTTAAACTACACAACATGTTTTTTATTTCAGTTCTTTCATATTATTTTAGGCTCTGTTTTTATTCATGTCTTGATACAAAATTAAATCACAATTCCTTTTTGCTATTGATAATGTTTAAATAAGGAGGTTTTCCTGCACTTTTAGGGACAGATTCTAGTGTACGGGTGGGGATGGACCAGAGTAGGTTTTTAGATTCCTGGGTCAAAGTCTTCTTCCTTTGTTGAAAGTAACAACAAATGGCCTGAGATCTGGCTCCCCTGATTCTCATTTTTCAGTATGGGTACCCTAGTTCTTACTATGCTCATCTGATCTACTACTAGCAGTTGTTTCATTGTGTTTCTGGAGGGGAGAGTTTGTTAAAGATGCGGGCCACTCTCTCATCTTCCCACTGCCACTCAGCAGATCCCTGTGGCCCCTCTGCCCTTGCACCCAAATGGGAGTAGAGACTCGATCCCAGGACCCTGAGATCATGATCTGACCCAAAGGCAGATGCTCAACCACTAAGCCACGCAGGCATCCCTGTATTCCTGTTATTAACCATGGCAACAACTACACTTACCTTTCATCAAAGTACACCACAATGCTGCCTTATTTTTGTGTGTGTGAGGTTCGCCATGCTCTCTAGATCTTTTTCTTTTGTTATCTCAAATAGAAGGAAATTCCTAATTGTATTTTTCACAGTTCCTCTTCCTCCCCTCCCTCCTCCTTCTTTTGTGGACCTTTCTTTTTTTTTTCTGAGCATTTTTCCCCCAGCCCTTTTTTAAACAACAAAGTGAAAGATTTAGACGAGGAAAACTAATTTCAAACCCTAAATGTGTACAAAATTGCCCACCAACATCTGTGAATAGATCAGCATATTTTTCCCCAAGGCATTTCATAAAATCTTTTAACAATATCTTCAGCATGATTTACAGGGATTTGAGCATTTTTTCCACCCACGTGTTTAGCCATACTATTTATTAAATTGCACGTCTTTATGCTTCAGCACATCTTGTACTGACTATCCAGTGAGAAGAGTCTTTAAATGTTTTATTAATGCCTCATTCATTTATAGCCTGTACCTTCCTTGCTCTCACCACTGTTGCATTATGTGCTGCATGAATGAATATTTATTTGGCTCAGCCTTAGGTTTATAAAATCTGCTACTTAAGTCTTATTTTGTAATTAGGACTTCTCTCTGTGATTTTATTCCTCTTTTTTCCAGTTTTTTCTTTTTCCTCTCTACTTCACTCAAGACTAAAAATAATACATATAAATTTTCTATCTGCTTCATATGCTAGATTTTTTCTTTTCTTTTCTGATTTTCTGCTGAGACTTGCTATGATCAGGATACCCTGAATCCCTTTTATATTATCAGGTTAGCTGTAAAATAGAATTGAGAGGAATGTACCTAGCTCTCTTTGGGCTATGAAAAAAACAAAGTCTCCATATTAAGCAAAATTGCAGAAAATATATTAGTACCTGAAGAAGACTAATGGAGTTTCATGTTTTTCAAAATTGGCTAGGAGAGATGATTCTCAATTTTTTCTTGGATCTTTCTGGCCAGTACAAGGGCTGGGATGGGTTCCTACTCTTGATAGCATTGACCAGGACTCCACCCAAAACCTGAAAACGGATCCTTTCTACAAGAGAATGTTTGATTTTATAAGAGAGGAGTTTGTCCTGCAGCCTCCTCATGCCCAGGAGTACAACCAACCCCATGCCCTGCAAAGAGCAACATCATTTTGTGTTAAGGAATGAGAGAATCAATAACATACTGTGCACTGACACAGGTGTCAGGTGAGGTTGGTGTTTTCCAGCCATCCTGGCTGATTGGCACAACACTCCCGACCCCCTGAGACTCATTATTATTTTATCAAAGATTGTTGGCAAAGTTAAAGGTTTATAACTATTAAATATTAAGGTGGAACTAAAATTCAAATCCAGGTTTTTCTAATTCCTTATCTCAACCTCTTCCCACCATTCCTCTATGATGGCATCTTCTTATCTGTTAACCCTGATACCAAGAGGACAAACACGTAACAATAGAGTATATAACTGCCATTTAACTCTAATGTATTCTTGTCCCCAGATTTTGGCTTTTTTTTTTTTTTTTTTTTTTTTTTTTGGCTTTTTGGCTTTTTGGTATAAATCCTTGCTTCGTTCTTTACAGTCTTGTTCAATTTTGATCTTATTTAAGTATGTTAGATGAATGTTGCTGTTTTGAAATTGGAATTATTCAGAAATCAGGGTTTATTCATATGAATATGTCTTAGAGCTTACTTGGGTAGGTGGGCTGCCCCACTCAAATTGCCACTAAGCCACTGCTGATGAAGGGAACGTTCCCTGCAGGTAGTCAGAATCCTCTGGTTCTGGCATCGGGAGTGATCCAATGCCTTCCCCTCCATGTGGGTGATAGCTATCTCTCCCTTAATTCCTCCAATGTGATCATTGTCCATTTGGTCTCCTTTTCCTGCTGTGGGAGTTGCTGTCCTTGTATGCTTGCTGGTTCCTCTGGCAACTCCCCACTGTTCTCTGAGGGGTATGCCTTGGTCTAGAAAAGAGCTCAAACTCAAAGCACTTACAGCTCTGGTAAAACTGTACATTCTGATTCAATATATCCGAAGCAAGACCTGAGATCTTTCTTTATGAAATAGCTCCAGGTGATGCCAGTGCTGCTGGTTGGCAGACCCCCTTCTGAGCAGCAAAGTTTGAGAAGCTGCACCCTGCCCTACCCTATAGCATAGGCTATTCCCAATTATCCAGATTACCCAGTGGAAGCCAATTTACAGATAAACATAATGGTAAAAACAAGGCCATAGTCAGCCCTTGATTATCCAGGAAAAAATTAACTGTGACAGCTGCAGCAGAAACCTGGATCAAAGGGGCCAATCTCCCTAGCAGGTGTCCTTAATCAGGTTGATAATTAGGCACCAGTTAATTAGAATTTCTGACTGTCACAGTCCCAAAGAATGCCAACTGGGTGGGTGGGCAGCCCAGGAATGGCACAGAACAACAGTTGAGAGAACCTGAAGCCCAGATAGCCCAGGATGTTACGGGAGGGAACTGGGACTGACCATGAGCACTAACTGGGAAGGATAGAGCTTGCAACAATAATGAATCCACAAAAGGAGACCCTAAAACAGCACAGAGGTGATAACATTCAATAGAATGATATCTGAAAGTTGGCTTCCGAGGGGTCCCATCGTGACAAAATAGGGGATCCTGCAATCTGGCCTTGGGGTACTCACCCACTACACTTCTCAGACTCTATATGTATCTAAAATCCTGGGAGTCAAGTCTACTGACCACTGCCATGTTCATGATGTGTAATCTGACTCGCTTCTCCCAATTGGGAACATCACTATAGATGCCATAAATTACTCTGAAATGATATAATCTTGATCATTCTAATTTTGATAATCCTTCTATCTTGACCCTTTATGCTTTATAAGCATTTCCATGATACTAGCTTATTTGATCCTGAAAACAACTTGGGATTTAACAGAGCACTGGTCATCACCTCATTTATACATAAGGGAATTGAAGCCCCAAATCACAGAGTAACAGTTTATAATTGAAACTAGAATCCATGTTTCTTTATTCCCAGGCTAGTCATCTTTTCATCATGTTGCCTGCATTGTCATTTCTCTTACCATTCATACAGTACACCAGAATAGTTTTAGATTAATCTTAGTGAAGATCCTGAAGAAAACTTTAAAATATCAGTTTCTTTTTTTTGGCTTTTTCTGGGATGCCGGGGAGAAGAAAAGCTGTTTGTTTAAGTAGTTTCCTTCCATGGACT
Organism: Canis aureus; assembly: GCF_053574225.1. Taxonomy (NCBI): domain Eukaryota; kingdom Metazoa; phylum Chordata; class Mammalia; order Carnivora; family Canidae; genus Canis; species Canis aureus. Next base: position 45,181,857 of record NC_135621.1, read on the forward strand.
TACTTCATTTATTTATCAGATTAAGTTTAAGCTGAGATAAACTTAGATCCTCAAAGAGCAGAGGGATCGTTTCTGTTTCAGTAGTAAATATTGTGGATATGGGAAGGTTTATTCTCTATTATTCTATGCATGCAAAAATTATATATATTTATCCCCATGATCCTCTAACAATCTACTCCAACTCTTTATTTGGAGGCACAGTTTGAATCATGGAGCAGGGAAGGGAATCCCAAACAGAACAGAATGCTCATGGACTTTAGGAGACAGATAGGAGTACAGGTCACTGGAAGTTGTGGGGCAGAGTACAAGAGAGAAAAGGGTAACAAAATAAAAGATACAAAGAGCCACAGAAATTTGCATGAGTGTCTCCTTGTATCTTTCCTGAATTATAAGATAGTGTGTACAGGATGAAACTACATGAGATATGGCAAAGGTCAGAGAGTAATGAGCTGAATGGTTCCCAGAATTCACACAATCCTAGAAATTATACAAGTTCACCATTAGCCGAAGAGTCCTCCTTTGTTATTCAAGGAATTCAAATAAAGGCAACTCCAGATGAATCATAACAAAGCTTAAAAGAAACATCAAAAGAAGCTGAAAATAACCTACCAGAAAAATGCCCTACACATTTGAGAACAAACAAAAATCCAGGGATGCCTGGGTGGCTCAGTGGTTGAGCATCTGCCTTTGGCTCAGGTCGTGATCACAGGTTCTGGGATTGAGTCCCGCATCAGGCTCCCCTCAGTGAGCCTGCTTCTCCCCCTGCCTGTGTCTCTGTCTGCCTCTCTCTGTGTCTCTCATGAATAAATAAATCTTAAAAAAAACTTTTTAAAGTCCAGATACTTACCAAAAAAAAAATTATAATTTCCAGCATCCAATTAAGAATTACCAGAGAAGCCAGGAAACAGAAAAATGTGACCCATAACTAGGAGAAAAATTAGACAATAGAAACAGATCCAGAAATGATAGAAATGATGGAATTGACAGAGAAGTACATTAAAATGGCTACTATAATTCTGTTTATGTTGTTTAAAAGAAAATATTAATATAGTAAAGATAGAAATGAAAAACATATAAAGAACTAAATGGACTTTCTTTTTTTCTGTTATTGTCACAAATTTATTTATTTGTTTATTTAGTATATTTTTTAACTAAGCTATGTATTAAAATGCCATTTTACATAATTATTTCCAGAAATCTGTTCTTCTGCATGTAGGTTTGGGTAACCTCTGGTATAACATTCACACACGCACACACACACACACACACACACACACATTTTTTTGTATATTTTTTTATTGGAGTTTGATTGCCAACATATAGTATAACACCCAGTGCTCATCCAATCAAGTGCCCCCCTCAGTGCCCATCACCCAGTCACCCCCACCCCCCATCCATCTCCCCTTCCACTACTCCTTGTTCGTTTCCCAGAGTTAGGAGTCTCTGATGTTCCATCACCCTCTCTGATATTTCCCACTCATTTTCTCTCCCTTCCCCTTTATTCCCTTTCACTATTTTTTATATTCCCCAAATGAATGAGACCATATAATGTTTGTCCTTCTCCGATTGACTTAGTTCACTCAGCATGATGCCCTCCAGTTCCTGGTGGGTATTTGTCGTTTCTAATGGCTAATATTCCATTGTATACATAGACCACAGCTTCTTTATCCCAAATGGACTTTATTGAGATTAAAAACAATCTCTGAGACTATTGGGTGGGGGAGGGGGAGAGGCTGGAAAGATGGTAGAATGGGAGGACCCTAAACTCACCTTGTCCCACAGGTACAACTAGATAACATTCACATGAGCAAAAATAACCACCCAAATTATCTGAAGGCTGGCAGACCAAGAACTCCACAACAAAGATAGAGAAGGCCACATAAAAGAAAGGTAGGAAGGGTGAAGACATGGTTTGGGACTGAAATGGAACATGGCTGTCCATGGTGGGATGGGGGCAGGTGGCATGGAGAAGGGCGAAAAACAGACTATCACACTAGGGATTCATTTTCTGTACTGGGAAAATGAATCCCTATAACATTTGGTTTTGAAAACTGAGTGAGGCCAATCTCATGAGTTCTTAGAACCAGCAGGATTTAAAGCCTGGAATTTTAAAAATTGGAGGGCTTGGCTCTGGGGGAGCCTGAAGGACATTAAGAAGCTGAGACCCCACCCTTCAGGAGACAGCATGGTAAACAACAGAGATATAGCAGGGAAGAAGCAGTTTGAAAAACTGTCATGGGCAGAAGAGAGGGAGAGTGTTTACTCATCTCAGAGCATGGCCCAGAGAGGCAAGAATCATGAGGAGAACCCCAGGAAAAAAAGAGCTGGCAGGTACCATCTCCTTCCTCTGACCAGCATAAACACAGTACCACCTGTGGGAACCAGTGTGGCACCAGCACTCCCTACCTAACTTGCTTACACCAAAGCTCCCCACAATGTTTCAGCAGATCCCCCCTCCCTAGTCATGCTTGCCTCAGTCCTGGCCGTGGGGCCCCTACCCCAAGAAGAACAGCAAAAACTTGCCAGCACTGTTTTCCCACATGCAACTTTTTACATGGCCGAGTTTCCAGTGGCAGTGGTGGCAGATCTCATTTTGCAAGCAGACCAGCACAGACCTTGTTAAAATGTACTCCACTTGGCCAGGGACCAAGCACTGCTTGCTCACCACAGGCAAAGACAGCCTCTGCAGACAACTGGACTCAAAGGAAAAGTGGCCAGGACTAAATAGCAGGGCATAGGCAACACACATAGGAGTCACTCTGTGAAGCACCAGGTCCTAGGGAACAGGGGACACCACACTGCAGGGCATTACAGGACCTTTTCTTCATAAGGTCATTACTTTCAAGAGCAAAATATGTAGCTGACTTTTCTAATATACACAGACACAGAGTTAGACAAAATTGGGAGACTGAGGAGTATCTCCCCAGTGAAAGACCGGAACCAAACCACAGCAATAGACCAAAGTAAAAAGGATATAAGTAATATGACTAATAGATTTTATTTTTTAAAAAGATTTTATTTATTTATTTATTTGCAGAGAGAGAGCACACAAGGAGGGGGAGTGGCAGGCAGAGAGAGATGTAGAAGCAGACTCCCCACTGAGCAGGGAGCCTGATGCAGGGCTCAATCCCAAGACCTGGGATCATGACCTGGGCTGAAGGCAGATGCTTAACCAATTGAGCCACCCAGGTGCTCCACCTGATAGAGATTTTAAAGTAATGATCATAAAGACACTCACTGGACTTGAGAAGAGAGTGGAGGACATCAGTGAGACCCTTTACAAAGAGATAACAAAGAACTCATCAAATATAAAGAACATAATAAATGAAATTAAAAATACACTTGATGGAAGGCTAGATGAAGCAGAGAATTAATGACCTGGAAGACAGAGTAATGGAGAGTAAAAGTGCTGAGCAAATCAGAGGGAAAAATATGCAAATTGAGAATAGTCTTAGGGAAATCATAACTCCATCAAACATAATAACATTCATATTATAGGAGTCCCAGGAGAAGAAGAGAAAGGGGGTAGAAAATTTATTTTAAGAAATAATAGCTGAAAAATTCCCTAATCTGGGGAAAGAAACAGATATCCAGGTCCAGGAGGCACAGAGATTTCCCCTAAAAAAGATCAACCCAAGGAGGTCCACAAGACACACTGTAATAAAGTAGTGCTAAAGAAAAAAATTTGAAAAAAAAAAAGAAAAAAATTTGAAGGCAGCAAGAGAAAAGAAAACAATTACATACAAGGGAAACCCCAAAGGCTGTCAGCAGATTTTTTTTTTTTTTTTTTTGTCAGCAGATTTTTCAGCAGAAACTTTGCAGGCCAGAAGAAAGTAGCATGATAGATTCAGAGTGCTAAAAGGGAAAACTCTGTAGCCAAGAATACTCTATCCAGCAAGGCTATCATTCAGAAGAGAAGGAGAGATAAAAAGTTCCTAGATAAACAGAAGCTAGGGGACTTCATGACTACTAAACCATCCCTACATGAAATATTAAAGGGGACTTTTAAATGGAAAGGAAAGACCATAAGTGAGAGTATGAAAAGTTAAAAACACAAAGGCAGTAAAAACAAGTATTTCTGTAAAAATCAGTCAAGGGATTCATAAAATAAAAGGGTGTTAACTATGGCACCATATACCAAACTCATATACCTAGAACAAGGGTGGGAGAGAAGAGTAAAAACTGGGTTCAAACTTGAGCAACTATCAACATAATATAGACAGTAATATGGAGAATATGTTATATACAAACCTATGGTCACCAAAAATTAAAAACCGGTAATAGATATGCAAAGAATAAAAAGAAAGGAATCCAAGGATAACACTAAAGAAAGCCAATAAACCAGGAAAGAGATCAAGAGAAGAAAGGATCAGAGAAAAACTACAAAAGCAACCACAAAACAAGTAACACAATGGCAATTAATACCATTGAGGTATATATTATATGTAAATTTATATAATAAATAAATTATTGAGGATAATACTCAATAAGTATTACTTATTGAGTAATAGTCACTCAATAAGTAATTGAGTAATTACTCAATAATTACTTTGAATGTAAATGAACTAAATGCTCCAATCAAGAGACATAGGATAACAGAGTAGATTTAAAAAAAATAAGACTTATCTATATTCTGCCTATAAGAAACTCATTTCAGACCTAAGGCACCTGCAGATTGAAAGTGAGGGGATGGAGAAACTATTATCATGCAAATGATGTCAAATGAAAACTGGGGTAGCAATACTTATATCAGACAAAATATACTATAAAACACAGACTGTAACAAGAGAAAAAGAAGGATACTCTATAATAATAAATAGGAAAACCCAACAAGAGGATGTAACAATTATAAATATTTATGTACCCAACACAGAAGCACCCAAATACATAAAACAGTTAAGAAACAAATATAAAGGAACTAATAGAGAGTAATAAAACAATAGTAATGGACTTTAATAATCCACTTAACCTGGATGAACAGATCACCCAAACAGAAAATCAACAAGGAAACAGTAGCTTTGAATAACGCACCAGATGGATGTCAGATGGATTTAACAGATATATTCAGAATAGTCCATCCTCAACCAGTAGAATACACATTCTTTTCAAGTGCATATGGAGAATTCTCCAGAATAGATCACAATTAGGCCACAATACAAGTCTCAAAAAATTCAAAAAGATCAAAGTCATACCATGCATCTTTTCTGATCACAACACTATGAAACCAGAAAACAACTACAAGAAAAAAAAATCTGGAGAGAACATAAATACATGGAAGTTAAATAGCATGCCACCAAGCAATGAATGGGTCAACCAAGAAATCAAAGAAGAAATAAAAAATTATGTGAAAATGAAAATACAATAATGCACAACCTTTGAGATGCAGCAAAAGTAGTTCTAAGAAGGATGTTTATAGCAATAGAGGCTTACCTTAAGACGCAAGAAAAATCACAAATAAAAAATCTAACTTCATGCCTGAAGGAGCTAGGAAAAGAACAAATAAAAGAACAAATGAAACCCAAAACCGTATAAGGCAGGAAATAATAAAGATTAGAAAGAAAGAAATGATACAGAAACTAAAAACAAAAAAACAAAAAAATCAGTAGAACAGATCGATGATTGAACTGATTCCTTGAAAAGATCAACAAAATTGATAAGTCTAGGTTTCATGTTCAAAGCCAGACTCATCAAAAAGAGAGGGAGGGGTACCCAAATAAACAAAATCAGAAATGAAAGAGGAGAAATAGCAATAGCCACCATAGAAATACAAAGTATTATAAGAGAATATTATGAAAAATTATATCTCACCAAGTCAGACAACATAGAAAGAATATGTAAATTTCTCAAAACATACTACCTACCAAAACTGAAGGAGGGAGAAATAGAACATCTGAAGAGACTTATTACCAGCAATGAAATTGAGTCAGTAATCAAAAAACTCCCAACAAATAAAAGTCCAGGACCAGATACCTTTACAGGGGAATTCTACCAAACATTTAAAGAAGAGTTAATCCTTATTCTTCTCAAGCTATTCCAAAAAGTAAAAGAAAAATAACTTCCAAATTCATTATATGAGGCCAGCATCATCCTGATGCCAAAACCAGATAAACACACTACAAAAAAGAGAGAGAACTACTGGCCAATATCTCTGATAAACAGAGATGCAAAAAATCCTCAACAAAATACTAGCAAACCAAATCCAGCAATACATTAAAAAAAAAATCATTCACCATGGTCATGTGGGATTTATTCCCAGTATGAAAGTATGGTTCAATATTCACAAATCAATCAACATGATACATCATATCAATAAAAGAAAGGATAAAAACCACATGACCATTTCAATAGATACAGAAAAAGCATTTGACAAAGTATAATATCCATTCATGTTAAAAAAAATCTCAAGAAAGTAGGCTTAGAGGGAACATACTTCAACATAATAATGGCTTTATATGAAAAAACCCACAGCTAATATTATACTCAATGTGGAAAACTTTAGAGCTTTTTCCCTAAGGTCAGGAACAAGACAAGGATGTCCACTCTCACCACTTTTATTCAACATAGTACTTCGAAGTCTTTACCACAGCAACTGGACAACAAAAAGAAATAAAAGGCATCCAAACTGCTAAAGAAGAAGTAAAACTGTCACTATTTTCAGATGACATATTATATATAAAAAAACCTAAAGACTCCACCAAAAAATCTATGAGAACTGATAAATGAATTCAGTTAAGTCACAACAAACAAAATCAATGTACAGAAACCTATTGCATTCCCCTACACTAATAAAGCAACAGAAAGGGAGAGTAAGAAAACATTCCCATTTACAATTATACCAAAAAGAATAAAATGTCTAGGAATAAACAACCAAAGAGGTGACAGATCTGTACTTTGAAAACTATAAAACATGGGCAAAAGAAATTCAAGACAAAACAAAGAAATGGAAATGCTCATGGATTGGAAGAACAAATATTGTTAAAATGTCTATACTACCCAAAGCAATCTACAAATTTAATGCAATCCCTATTAAAATACCAACATCATTTTTCACAGAACTAGAACAAACAATCCTGAAATTTGTATAGCATCACAAAGACCTCAAATAGCCAAAATAATCTTGAAAAAAAGAAACAAAACTGAAATGTGTCAAAACTCTAGACTTCAAATGATATTACAAATCTGTAGTAATTAAAACAGTATGATACTGGCATAAATATATACACATATATCAATAGAACAGAATGGTAAACCTAGAAATATACCCACAATTACATGGTCAATTATTCTTTGACAAAGCAGGAAAGAATATCCAGTGGAAAAAAGACAACCTCCACAACAAATGGTATTGGGAAAACTGGACAGCTACATGTAAAAGAATGAAGCTGGACCACTTTCTTACACCACACACAAAAATAAACTCAAAATTGATTGGGACGCCTGGCTGGCTCAGCGGTTGGGTGCTTGCCGTCACCTCAGGTCATTATCCCTGGATCCAGGATCAAGTCCCGCATCAGGCTCCCTGCGAGGAGCTTGCTTCTTTCTCTGCCTGTGTCTCTGCCTCTCTCTGTCTCAGTCTGTGTCTCTCATGAATAAATAAATAAATCTTTTTTAAAAAATAAATAAACTAAAAATTGATTAAAGACCTAAATATGAGACCTGAAACCATAAAAATCCTAGAAGAGCACAGGCAGTAATTTTTCTAACATCAGAGAAAAGAAAACAAAACAAAAGCAATGTTGTTGTTTTTTTTTCTTTTTTTTGAAGATATTTCTCCTGAAGCAATGGAAATAAAAGCAAAAATAAACTATTGGATTACATCAAAATAAAATGTTTCTGCACAGTGAAGCAAAACCGAAAGACAACCTACTGCATGAAAGAAGGTATTTGCCAATGACATATTTGATACAGGGTTAGCATTCAAAGTATATAAAAGAACATATACAACTCAACACCCAAAAGACAAATAATCCAATTAGAGAATGGGCAGAAGCCATGAACAGAATTTTCTCCAAAAAAGACATCCAGATGTTCAACAAGACACATGAAAAATGCTCAACATCATTCATCATCAGGGAAATGGAAATCAAAACTATAATGAGTTATCACTTCACACCTGTCAGAATGGCCAAAATCAATAACACAAGAAACAACAGATGTTAGTGAGGATGTGGAGAAAAAGGAGCCCTTGTGCACTGTTGGTTGGAATGCAAAGTGGTGCAGCCACTGTGGAAAACGGTATGAAGATCCCTGAAAAGGTTAAAAATAGAACTATCCTACAATCCAGTAATTGCATTACTAGGTATTTACCCCCCAAATACAAAAACACTAATTCAAAGGGATAATTAAACCGCTATGTTCATTGTTGCATTATTTACAATAGTCAAACTATGGAAGCATCCAAGTGTCCATCCTTAGGTAAATAAAGAAAAGGTGATATATAGATACAATTGAATATTATTTAGCAATAAAAAAGAATAAAATCTTGGATGGAGCTAGAGAGTATAATGCTAAACAAAATAAGTCAGTCAGAGAAAGACAAAGACCATGTGACTTCACTTATATGTGGAATTTAAGAAACAAAACAAATGAGCAAGGGAAAAGGAGAGAGAGAGAGAGAAACCAAGAAATAGGCCCTTAATTATAGGGAACAAATTGATGGTTACCAGAGGGGAGATGAGTAGCGGGATGGGTGAAAAAGGTGGTGGGATTAAAGAGTATAATTATTATGATGAGCACTGAATAATGTTTAAAACTGTTGAATCACTATATTGTACACCTGAAATGAATATAACACTATATGTTAACTATACTGGAATTAAAATTATAAACTTAATAAAAATAATTGCTATTGGATTTTAAAACATTCAAAGTTGTAGTCCCTATTATTAGAATTGAGAACATTTACATTAAAACTGTAAATTAAATTTTATTAAATTTAAATTACTCCCAGGATGCCTGGGTGGCTCAACAGTTGAACATCCGCCTTTGACTCAGGGCGTGATCCCCAGATCCGGAATTGAGTCTTACATCCAGCTCCCTGCATGGAGTCTGCTTCTCCTTCTGCCTATGTCTCTGCTTCTCTGTGTGTGTGTCTGTCATGAATAAATAAATAAAATCTTTAAAAAAAAATAAATTTAAATTACTCCCAAATAGCCATAATTAACCATTGGGTGACCTGGCACTTTTTTCTGTGCTTAAAATTATTTCTAATTTTGTGTTTAAACAATGGGTTTGATTTTACATAAGCATTTTGAAGCCTGCTTTCTTTCATTAAGAATATTTCACGGAACTTTCTCATGTCAATGGACTTCATGTACTTTGGGACATTTAGTGGCTGCCTACTTCTTGATCCATGACTTCCCGTTATATATTAAAGTAATGCTTTCTTGGTGACCATTTAGGTTGTCAAAATCAACTTTTCATCCATTAAGCAAAACATGACAAAATAACATCTTATAAGAATCATTCATTTCAAAGCTTCCTTTGAAATCCTGTCCTGCTTTTTGAAAGAGATTGTCACTTTTACTTTGAGCCCAATATAATCCTCTCTATAGAAGTTTTGGAAGTAATAACAGTATAAGGAGACAAAAAACAACAACAACAACAAAAAAAAACAAACAACCAATTAAAGTACTTAGATGTTCCCGTTCCCTGGGAGCAACACTATTCTTAATATTTGAAATATTTTCTCCTGGTCATTTTTCTATGCATATTAAATTTTGAGGTCATACTGTGTAATTTTGGTTTTATTTTTTATTTATTTTTAAAATATTTTATTTATTTATTCATGAGAGACAGAAAGGCAGACATAGGCAGAGGAAGAAGCAGGCTCCCTGTGGGGAGGCCAGCGTGGGACTTGATCCCAGGACCTTGGGATCATGATCTGAGTCAAAAGCAGATACTCAACCACTAAGCGACCCAGATGCCCCGTAATTTTGGTTTTATTTTTCAAATTTATGCATTTATTGAATATATTTCATTGTGTATCATCTCACAAGCAGTTATCTACGTCACAAAAAAGTCTTTTGTAATTCTTATTTCTAATAAGTGCATAACATTCCTTTAAAGGGTAAAAAAAAATCTCTGAAAATTAAAAAATTCACTGTATAGTAAAAAATGTATAGATTAGATCCTGCAAAAGAAAAGATTGGTGAACGTGAAGACATAGCAATAGATAGTAATAGAAACTATCCAAACTGAAGCACAGAGATACACAAGATTGAAAATAAATGACCAGAACCTCAGTGATCCATGGGACAATATCAAAAAGACTAGTGTACCTATTACTGAACTACCCAAAGGATAAAAGGAGGGACAGAAACATATTTGAAAGAATAATGGCCCCCAAATCCCCAAATTTGATCTAAACTATATACATTCATTGAGTCCAAGAAGCTCAATGAGCCCAAGAAGTGAAAACAAAACACATTAAGACACCTCAGTGTCAAAAAAGTGTTAAACAGAAAACCTTAAGAGCAATCAGAAGAAAAAAGACATATAACCAAAAGAGCAACAAAGAATAATCATGGACTTCTTATCAGAAACTATGCAAACCAGAGCAATGGAATGACATCTTTAAATTGCAGAAAGAAAGTAACTTTCAACTTAGAATTCTGTGATCACCAACAGTAATTTTCAAAATTAAAAAGAATTGAAGATTTTTTCCAGAATAAAATATCTAGGACAGAAGAGCACAAGGGTGGGGTGGAGAATAGAAGTATGTTGTAAGTTTCTTGAGTTATTATTGAGATTACATAATAATCTGCTATAGGTTAACATAACAACCAGTGTGAACATTTTCAAATGTAAATCAAATCATGTCATCCCTCTGCTTAAAACCCTCTAAGAGCATCCCACTTCACTCAAAATGAAAACTAAGGTCTACAACATCCTGTGTGGTTGGGTAGAAACTACTCCTAATGCCCATTACTACTGTGACCACAATTACTAATATATTGACAGAAATTCATGTTTGTGAGTCTTCTTTCTTTAATAAAGTTTCATCATAATTCATGATTATCTTTTCTCTGGAAATTATGAAATACACTTTTTAAGATTTAGGGCACATGCCAAGTAATGCCAGCCTCTTATTCCTTGCCTATAATGCGCTCTAACATAGCAAACAATTTCTTGCAAGTTCACATCACTCCCCTTTTGCCAAATAGTCTCTCCTAGAACTGAGGTTGGAGCAGAGGTTCCTGCTTATCGCCTTAATTTTCAAAATGATTTTTACAAAATAGAAACAAAATACCTTAAAATCACATTCTACTTGAGCAGACTTGAGCAGCTGCCAAGACACTGCACTTCTGTGATAATTTTGAGTTGTCCGAATTTTATAACCTGTGTCAGGCAGCTATAATCTGTCTGAGCATCTTTTCATGTATCTATTTGCTATCAATATATCTTCTGTAGCTGACTGTTCAAATCTTTGGTCTACTTTTTAAGTCAGTTATATGTTTTCCTATTATTGAGTTTCCTGTGTTCTCTGTATATACTTGATTAAAGTCCTTAATCAGACAGACACATAACTTAAAATTTTTCTTCAAGTCTGGGGCATATTTTTTTTAAAATTCAAGTTAGTTAACATATAGTATAGTATTGATTTCAGGAAGTGTGGGGGCATATCTTAGCAGTCTCTTTCAAAGAATAGAAGTTCTCAATTTTCATACATCCAATTTATCAATTCATCAATGCCCCAAACCACTAGGCACGCTGTGTCTTATATTTTTATAATTTATATTTTGGTTTATTATTCATTGCAATGAGGGAGAACACTTACTGTGGGGAATCATAGGTAGTCTTGGTGAAAGGATGTTAGAAAGAATCTGTTATGGGGCTTGGGGTTTGGTTGGGTAATATTAGCTTTGGCAGGTGAAATTCTGTAATTTAGGTTTTACTAAATCTTATTTAAAAGGAGAGCACACCAGAATGAGGATGAAGCTGCACTTGCTAAAGAAGTAGTTATCGGGATCCCTGGGTGGCGCAGCGGTTTAGTGCCTGCCTTTGGCCCAGGGTGTGATCCTGGAGACCCGGGATCGAATCCCACATTGGGCTCCTGGTGCATGGAGCCTGCTTCTCCCTCTGCCTATGTCTCTGCCTCTCTCTCTCTCTCTGTGACTATCATAAATAAATAAAAATTTAAGAAAAAAAAAAGAAGTAGTTATCATTCATTTTAGCTGGGAGAGGGGAATGGTTAATATTTTGTGAGTTACATAGTAACCTTGTTTTTGTGTTTTTTAAAAGATTTATTTACTTATTTTAGAGCAAGTGACCAGGGTGGGGAAGGGGCAAAGGAAGAAGGATAGACAATCCTCAAGCACTCCCCACTGAGCACAGAGCTTGACACAGGGGTTGATCCCAGGACCCTGAGATAATGACCTGAGCTGAAATCAAGAGCTGGCTGCCTAACTGACTGAGCCACCCTCTGATTCAATAGTGACCCAATAGTGACTTTGTTTTTGTTTCACTTTATCATGGTCTCAGGATGACTTTGTCTGATGTTGGTGTTTTATGAGATTGTTCATGTCCATTAGGAGAGCAACATTAACTAGCTGTGTGCACCAGGCTAGCTTTGTAATAATACTGAGGCCTCACTGTCAGACCAGATGTAAGAAACTCCTTTCTTTTATGGATCATGATTTTGCTGTTAAATATAATGCCCAGAGTCACAAAGGTTCTCTTCTATGCATTTTCCCCCCTATAAGTTCTGTAGTTTTACTTTGAGGTCAATAATCTTTTTAAAAAAGATTTATTTATTTATGATAGACATAGAGAGAGAGAAAGAGAGAGAGAGAGAGAGAGAGGCAGAGACACAGGAGGAGGGAGAAGCAGGTTCCATGTCGGGAGCCCGACGCGGGACTTGATCCCGGGACTCCAGGATCATGCCCTGGGCCAAAGGCAGGCACCAAATCGCTGAGCCACCCAGGGATCCCCTCAGGTCAATAATCTTTGAGTTGATTTTCATATATGATGCTTGGTATAGATCAAAGTTTTTTCTTCTTTTATTTCTCCCTCTCCTCCTCCTTTTCTTCCTCTTTTTTTGCCTATAAATAACCAATTAGTCCAGCAGTATTTGTTGAAAAGATTATCCCTTCTCCACTGTATAGGCTTTGCCAAGAATCAATTACCAATATATATATGTGTGGGTCTGTTTTTGGAATCTCTAACTTATTCCATGGATCTACTTGTTTATTTTGAAACCAAAACCATACTCTGTTGGTTATTGTTGCTTTTTATTGTAGAGTCTTGAAGACTCTGCTTTGTTCATTTTTTTAAAAGTAATTTTGGATATTTTAGGTAATGTGCATTTTCATGTGAGTTTCAGATGTAGCTTGCTAATTTCTACAAAAAGACATGCTGGGATTTTGATTTAGATAGTTTTGGGTTTATAGATCAATTTGGGGGAGATCCTTCAAAATATTTGAAGCAAAAACTGATAAAATCATAAGGTGAAATAAATTCATAATTATAGCTGGAGATTTCAATATCCTTCTCCCAAAAATCAAAAGAATATGTATGCTGAAAAGAGAATATTACCAATCAAGCTGATTGGTAATACTGGTCAGGTCTTCTATATCCTTATTGTAGAACATTTCACCTGTCAACAGAATACGTATTCTTCTCAAGTGCACATGGACATTTACTAATATACTACATATTTGAACCATCAAACAAGTCTCAATAAATTTTAAGAGATTCAAGAAGTCATACAAAGTATGTTCTTTGACTACAATGGATTGAAAATAGGAATCAGTAATAGAAAAGTATCTAGAAAATCCTCAAATATTTGGAAACTGAAGAACATACCTCTAAGTAACCCATAGAATGAATAATTGGAATGAATAATTAGATTTCTATATACTAGCAACAAGTGAAAATTGAAATCTTAAGACAATAGTATTTATGCTATGTCAAAAATTATGAAAAACTTAGGGATAAGTGTGAAAAAAAGCACAGCGTTGAGAGAAATCAGAGAAGACCTAAACAAATGGAGGGACACGTGTTAATCTTTAGTGTATCGTCTTTGTAGCTCTAATTTACTCAGCTTTTTTCTCCTAGCTTTCTGGTTGTGAATTTGTTGAATAAGCAATCTTTGGGTAAGTGAATTATTACTGTATAGAGAAAGTAGATAAAAATTCAAAAGGAGGGGCACCTAGGTGGCTCAGTCAGTTAAGCGTCTGCGTCTGCTCGTCTGCTGGGCTGGGGTCAAAATCCCAGGGATCTGGAATGGAGCCCTGGGACAGGCTCCCTGCTCAGTGGGGAGTTGGCTTCTCCCTCTTTCTCTGTTCCTTCCCTTGGCTTGTGCGCTGTCTCTCTCTCTCTCTCCTCTCTCTCACACACACACACATAAAATCTTTAAAAAAAAAAAACCCTCAAAAGTGATTAAAGAGAGAGTTTGGAATAATTCAGTAATGAGAAACAGATCAAAACCTACTTCGACTACAAATGTTATCAAAATAGAGAGCTGGGGTGGAAATCATTCATGGAAAGGGCTGGTGGTGGGATGGGAGGTGGTGGGATTGCCCTACATTGATCACAGGACTAGAAGGTTCGCCAAAGTTGTCTCTTTTTTTCCTATTGCTAATTAGTCTAATTTTTCTCTCCTTACCTAATGAGGAGGTATTTCCTCTTCCCCAAAGCCAGATTTGATTATTTTATATTTTCTTCAGTCATCAGTCTTAACGTTAAACCTCACCAATTTAGAACAGAGACATTCCGACCTGACACAATGAACATGCAGATTCTGGAATATTGCATTTTATTGCATTCACAGAATAAAATAAATGGTGAGACACTAGGCCTTATGTAGTGAAGAATTCTAAAAACTGGTTAATGAGCACAGAAGGGAACATTTAGTCCTTGCTTATACACCAACGTAGCTTTTAACTCCCTCCTTCCAGCAACTTCGGTCTGCAGAACCCCACGTTAGGAGACATTTTAAAAACTTCGATTTCTGCTTTCTAAATCAAGAGCACAGCACACCTGTCCGTCTCTCAGGTCCGTCCGGCCCCGGCACCCAGCATGGGCTCTCTTTACGTTCTCTATTAAAACTCTTGCTCTAAAATGTTTGGGTCTCAAATTTAAGAGGTCCCCGAGGAGGCTGGCTGGGGATCCGCTCAGCGCCTACTTCGGGCTCTCGCGTCCCTGGAGACAATTTCCCAAGTCAAATTCGCGGCGTGCGGGGCAACCGCCCGGTTCCCTTGGCAACGGCGGCCGCAGGTTGTGGGGGCGGCGGCGGCGGCGGCGGCGGCGGGAAGGAGCGCGCGGCGAGGGGCGCGTGGAGGCGGGGCGGGGCGGGGCGGACGCGCACGCACACAGGCGCGGGGCCGCCGGGCTCTCACGGGCCGCCTGGCCTACGGGAGCGAGCCGGCGACGACGGGGGCGCCTCGCGCGCGGGGCGCGGGGCTCGGGGCGCGGGGCTCGGGGCGCGGCCTGCGGCCTTCGGCGTGCGCCCGCCCGGCCCGGGGTGTGGGCCCGCGGCACCTGCCGCCCCGCCCCTGGGGGACCCCGCCCCGCCCCGCCCCGCCCCTCCCCCAGGCGCGGGGCTCTCGCGGAGGGCGGCGGGCGGCGGAGCCTCCTCTCGCGTCCGGCCTGCGGCGCCACAGCCCGCGGCGATGAGCCCCGAGCCGGTCCCGCCGCCGCCGCCGCCCCCGCCCCCGCGCCCCGGCGGCGACTGCGGGGAGCCGCTGGCCCAGCGCCTGGAGAGGGCCGACGAGGCCTTCCGCGCCGGCGAGTACGGGGCGGCGGCGGAGCTCCTCCGCTCCGCGCTGGCGGGGCTGGCGGGGCTGGCGGGGCTGGCGCAGCCCGAGCGCGGCCTGTGCCTGCGGCTGGGAGACGCGCTGGCCCGCGCGGACCGTCTCCCCGAGGCCCTGGGCGCCTTCCGCGGCGCCGCGCGGCTCGGCGCGCTGCGGCCCGAGGAGCTGGGGGAGCTGGCGGGCGGCCTCGCGCGCGCCCTGGGCCGGCGCGAGGGGCGGCTGCGGGCGGGGCGGCCGGGCGGCGCCCCCGGGGAGGCGCGCGGGGAGGCGCGCGGGGAGGCGCGGGGGGAGCCGCGGGAGCTGCTGGGCTGCCCTCGCTGCCGGCGGCTGCTGCACAGGCCGGTGACCCTGCCGTGCGGGCTGACGGTGTGCAAGCGCTGCGTGGAGCCGGGGCCGGCGCGGCCGCCGGCGCGGCGAGTCAACGTGGTGCTGAGCGGCCTGCTGGAGAAGTGCTTCCCGGCCGAGGGCCGCGTGCGCAGGCTGGCCGGCCAGGCGCGGAGCCTGCAGCGCCAGCAGCAGCCCGACGCCGCGCTGCTCAGGTGCGACCAGGCGCTGGAGCTCGGTAAGTCGGCCCGCGGAGCTGCCCGCCAGCCCGCGCAGGTGGCCCCCTTCCGAAGGGGGGAAGGCGAACCGGCGCCCGAGGGGGCCAGCGGCAGAGGCAGGTGCGCCCCCGGGCCGTCCTGTGCCGGACCTCCGCCTCCTTCCCCAGTGGCCGTGAGGCCGGCACCGCCTTCCACCCGGTCTCCGCCGCCCGGGAGTGGCGGGATGACCCGGTGTTTTTATTTGTCCTGCAGGAAAGTGCAGCACCCTAGAGGCACGCGGACGGGGGAGTGCCTTGTGCCGGGGCAGGATTTGCTCTGGGGGTTTCAAGTAAGGAATCCAGGAAGGAGGATCCTTTTCCGTTGTGCTTTTATTATTTGCACATTCTCTCTCAAAGGGCATTAGATGTCCTTAGGGTTTATTAGTTAAATTAACTAGTGTGTGTTTAATTTTTAAAAGTTACTGAAATTCGTGGCCAGCACCAGGCTCTCTGATTCTCTTCCCACCTGTTAAGAATATGTCATTTAAAAAGTCCAAACTTGGGGATCCCCGGGTGGCTCAGCGGTTTAGCGCTGGTGTCAGCCCAGGGCGTGATCCTGGAGACCTGAGATCCAGGCCCACATCAGGCTCCCTGCGTGGAGCCTGCTTCTCCCTCTGCCTGCCTCTCTCTCTCTCTCTCTCTCTCTCTCTCTCATAAATGAATAAATAAAACCTTAAAAAAAAAAAAAAGACCAAACTTCCTGTCATTGTACTTGATTCCCACTGCATATACTCTATTGACAATTTTTGGGGGGTGGTGAAGTCTATGTGGAGGGTGATTCGGATTCCCTGGTTCTGCTACAGGTTATGTGTGAGTTAAATCACCAGCCAAGAAGACTTCGCTTATTTTTTTTGTTACTAAAAGAATCTTGTGTGCTCTATTCATTATGCATTTTATTTTAAATTTAGAGTTAAGGTTTTCCCTTTTAGAAGATACACTTGTATTTAATTTGGGGGATTCTTTGTTGGATAGAGCAGTTAAACTGTATTATATAACAAATATCCTGTACCATTTTTGCAGCTTGTATCCATATTTTAACAGGCTGTATATTTTTGTATTTTCATCTATCATGTTTTATATATGTAGTGTTGAGCAACACTATCCAGTGGAAAAATTGTGTAAGCCACATATGTAATTTTTAAATTTCTGGTAGCCACGTGTAAAAGATGAACAGAAGCAGATAACATTTATCTTAATATTTTTAAACCTATATTATCGAAAATACTATTCAACATATCTTCAATGTAAAGTATGGAGATTTTACTTTTTTTTCAAACAGATCTTCCAAATGCATTGTAATTTTTACATGTACTGCCAACTTCAATTTGGATACAAAATTTTCATCAGAAATCCCTCCTGTATGTTTCAGTTTCATAAAACTTAGTGTTGAAAAAGTAGATTGCCATGTTGAAATTGTTCCAGATTAACTTAAAAGCTTTCCACTAGTCAATGGAATATCAGCTTTTAAAATTAACTTTCAGTTAGTTAAATTTAAAAAGTCCGTGTCTCACTTCCTTTGTCATTCCAACACCATTTCATTTGCCCTAGTGGCTATTGTCTCAGTAAGTATAGAACAGATAGAAACAGTTGCTGGGGTGCCTGGGTGGCCCAGTCCATTAAGCATCTAACTCTTGATTTTGACTCAAGTCATGAGCTCTGGGTTTGTGAGATCAAGCCCAGCTTCAGGCTCCCTGCTCAGCAGGAGTCTCCCCCTCCCCCTCCCCCTCCCTCTGCCATACCCTCCCTCTCCCTGCTTATGCTTTCTTTCAAATAAATAAATCAGAAATAAAAACAGCTGCTAGAAGTGTAGAAGATCACAATACCAGCTGTTGGAGAAGATGGAGGAAATGAGAACCATCATATGTTGCAGATGGGTCTGCAAATTATACACCTGGAAAATTGGTAGTATCTGAAGTGTTAAATAGAATATTGGCCAAGCAGTTTCAATAAGGTACATATATATGTGCACTGAAAGAATGTACAAGAATGTGCAAGAGCTTATATCCTTATGTAGAGATACCCCTGAAGTGGAAACAACACACATGTCCAATAAATGGAATGAATGACTAAATATATTATGCCTTTTGGAATACTGTACAAAAAGAAAGTAAACCAGCTACAGCTACACATTACAACATGGACAAATCACAAACATAATGTTGGGTGAAAGAAGTCAGACTCAAAAGCATTTTTACCATATGATTCTATTTATCTATAAATCCAAACAGACAAAATCACAATAGCATGTTGTAGGTAAGGGCAGTGGTTACCTTTGGGAAACAAAATATTAGCAGATTGAATCCAGTGATACACTTAAAACGGGTCACAATCAAGTAAAATGTTATTTCATCTAATCATTGTGTCTCAACTAATGTAATTCACTACATCTGTAGAATAGAGAAAAATCATATAAGCTGTGTTAAAATCTTTCAGGGAAGTAGGAGTACAAGGGAACTTTCTTAATATGTTAGAGTATCTACAAAAATCTGTAGCAGGGAAATACAAATTAAAACCACAATAAGATACCATCTCTCACCTGTGAGAATGGCTAAAATTAACACAGGAAACAATAGATATTGGCAAGGAAGCACTGTTGCACTGTGGGTGGGAATGCAAACTGATGCAGCCGCTTTGGAAGACAGCATGGAAAACGTCCTCAAAAAGTTAAAAATAGGACCACCTTATGACCCAGCAACTGCACTACTATGTATGTATCCAGAGGATACAAAAATAGTGATCCAAAAGGGCACATGCACCCCAATGTTTATAGCAGCAATATCCACAATAGCAAAACTCTGGAAAGAGCCCAGACATCCATCGTCCATCGACAGATGAATCGATAAAAATGTGGTTATATATATATATATATATATATATATATATATATATATATACACACAATGCAGTACTAAGGCATCAGAAAGAATGAAATCTCCCTATTTATAATGACGTGGATGGCAATAGAGGGTATTATGCTAAGCAAAATAAGTCTGAGAAATACAAGTACCATAGGATTTCACTCATGTGGAATTCAAGAAATTAAGTTCTGTTTATCTGTTAAAGGTAGGGAAGAGAAGGAAAAGTAAGACAAAAACAGTAAAGCAAACCATAAGAGACTCCTTTAACGCTAGGAAACAGTTGCTGGAGGGGATGTGAGTGGGGGATGGCGTAGCTGGGTGATGGGCATGAAGGAGGACACTTGATGGAATGAGCACTGGGTGTTATATTGCAACTGATGAATCACTACATTCTACCCCTGAAACTAATAATACACTATATGTTAACTACATTGAATTTAAATTTTAAAAAATCTGTAGCAATCTTCATAATGAAATATTGAATGTATTACCATTGAGGGAAAAAGTGACAAGGCTGTTCACTGCCGTTACTGCCGTTTTGTATCATATTAAGATTCTAGGTGCTGCAATGAGGAGAGAATAAAAAGTACTAAGATTGGAAAAATAAAACATTATTTGTAGATGGCATGGTGGAGTACATAGGAAGTCCAGAGGAATATTTGAACTATTGGAAATTATAAGTGAATTATCAAGATTGTTGACTATAAGATTAATACAGCAAGATCAGTGATGATTATATATACTTAGTAAAAACCAAAAAATAAAATAGAAAACCCATTTAAGTAACAAAAAACTTCTTTGGAGTAAATCTTGACATACCTGAAAGTTCAAGACCTCTTCACTGAAATACGAAACATTTCTGGGAGAAGTTGAGTAAGTGGAAAGGTACGTGATTTTCACAGATTGTAAAACTCAGTATTGATGTCAGTTCTGGGCATACTGAACTATAGATTCAGTGCATTCTCAGTCAAAATCTCAGCTAATGATTTTGGTGGAAGTTGATGAATGGCCAAGGCAATACTGAAGAAAAATAATGAAAGTGGAGAACTGATACTTGCAAGATACCAAGACTTATTATAATACAGCTGCAGTAATTAGCACAGAGTTGTATTGGCCCAAATATAGACACATAGAAACAGACTCTCATGTACAGTCACTTGATTTGCTACAAAGATGCCAATAGAGTTAAATGGTTGGGGAGGGGGGAGTGTTTTAAATAGTCAAAGTCTGTTGCTTATCCATTTGGAAAAAAAAAATGAACCTAGATGCCCATCATACATCATACATGGAAATTATAATCAGATATCTAAAAGAAATCATAGAATATTTTCATGAATTTAGGGGAGGTGATCCTTTTTAAGGCACAAAAAGCATAACCATGCAGGAAAAGATAGATAAATTCAATTAAAATTAATAACTTTTGTTCCTCAGAGACCTCCACAAAAGACTGAAAAGATGATGTGTATTGGTAATATGTATCTAAATGAGAATGCTAATTCAGACTATTGAAAATAATGCTTATAGCTCAAGAACCAAAAAGGAAGTCTGTCTAAATAATAGGCAGAGTTGAACAGATGCTTTGTAAAACTAGATCTCAGAATGGAAAATAAATATATGAAGGGGTGCCCAATGTAATTACTGATCAAATGCAAATTTAAAACCAAAGTAAGATATTAGAACATACCTGAAAATGAAAACAAGTAACAGTACCTGGTTTTGGCAAGTATTGGAAGCAATCGGAACTCTTACATTGCTAGTTGAAGTGGAAATTGGTATAAGTTAAATATACTTAGGAGTACCTACTAAAGCCAAACGTAACATAACTTCTGGCACGGTATTCACACTTTTGACTATGCCAAATAGAAATTAATGCTTTTACTTGACGGGATGAGCACTGGGTGCTATGCTATATGTTGGCAAATCAAACTCCAATAAAAATAATATATACAAAAAAAATTAATGCTTTTGCCCAACAAAAGACCTATACAAGAATGTTCATAGCAGCTTTATATTTATTTATATAAATAAATGCCAAGAACATTTGGATAACAACCCACCAGTAGGATGAGTATATAAATCAAATCATACAGTGTAGTATGCAGCAGGTCTTTTATTCTCTTAAAGAAACAGACATACAGCAGTATGAAGGAATTTCACAGAATGATAGTGACAGATACAAGAGTATATTCATATAGCCCCATGTATAAGTTCAGAAACAGGTGAAAGTAATCCATGGTGATAGAAGTCAGAATGCTGGTTACCTTTAGAAAAGGTGTACTACCTGAGAAAGTGCACAAAGGAGCCTTCTTAGGTCCTGATCTGGGTCACGATGACTTGGGTGTATACTATATAAAAGTTCAAGATACACACTTAAAATTTGTAGCCTTCACTTTATAAGTCCTTACATCACTCTAAACAAATAACCCATGAGGAGTATTACTGTTGATTCTTTATATTCACCAGGACCACTACTTAGCTGTCATTGCTTTATGTATCAATTCATTCAGCTCTTCCTAAATAACACTTGTACAGTTCTCTACTTCTCACCACTGCCCACTCATTTGACAGATCTTATGGTGGTAACACTAGCTCCCAGCACAATGACAACTCTGGGTTGCAGTTGGAAGAGAACAGTCTTTGATTAACCCTAAATGCAAATGCAGACAGTAGACTGTCTCTTCCTCACAAAGCCTGATTCTCAGACTGTACTCTTTTTGGCTCATTTCCCTGTACAAGGGTTAATTTATAAACTGTTTGCATATTTGTGTCAATTTCTTGGAAGGTGCACACATGTCTTTTTCTTCCATAAGCTGTCTTCACACAAAGAATTTTTAAGTTGCTTTTCCTCTTCGATTTTTTAGTGATTCCTCCATAAATTCTCTCAGTTTTATTAAGCTTAAGGCTTAATACTTAGGAAATGTGTAGAGATTTACTTGAAATGTTTTAAAAGATTAAATTTTGAAGTTCTGGCTTCATAAGTGGATTACAAATGGTGGAAGTCAACAAAGAAAACCGTTTGATTCACTCAGTGTCTTGGGTGAGAAATGACTTTTTTGGACTTCGGTAAAAGCTTTTAGACTGTGAGGAGTAGAGGCTTAAATGCATTCATTAGAAAAGAATGATTAAAAATAAATGTAAATGAAGAGTATTTTTAACTCCAAAAACTTTGTCAAGATAATGAAACTAACACAAGTGTAAGCAAAGAGATAATGAAGAAAACATTAGTGAAACAAAAAAAATTGATTTCGTTAAGTCAGAAGCAGATTCATTACAGAGACCAATAAAAGAAACAAATGTTCAGCAAATGTGATGAAGAAAAAGCAAAACACAGGATCAGGAATGAAAAAGGCAGCATAAATGCAGATATAAAGGAACATAACAGATTTTAAAGCCTATATAAAAAGGACAATTTTAAGGAAATTATAAATTATCAAAATTAACCCAAGAAGAGGTAAAAACTTGACACTGACCAATAATCATAAAATAGAAGTGCTACTCAGGGCTTTTCTTTTGAAAAAGACACAAAGGTCAAGCAAGTTTTAACAAACTTTGAAGGAATATTAACTTTCATCTTATTTCAGATCATGCAGCGATATGAGAAATTTTTCATTTAATTTTAGGAGATTAGTGTTGATACTACAATCAAGTAAAGCTTAGGAAAAAGTTTATAGGCTTATATATGTACATAGCTGCCAAAATCTCAGTTAAATCTCTTAGTATTTGAATCTAGCAATATAGTAAGACTCAAGGCCAAGATGAGATTATCCCAAGAAAATAAGGATAATTAAGTATTAGACAAATTGTTCAATGTAGTTACTATAAGGACAGATTTAAGGAGATATACTCCATGTAATTTTTCACATGCTGAAAGAGCATACTATAAAATTCACCCACTTCTTATAATGTCTTCATAGAAAACGAGGAATAGAAAGAAGCTTGACTAATTTGATAAATATTCTCTGTCAGGAGCTTATAGTAATAGTTCATGTTAAAGCATTCCACATATCCCTCTTTAAGTTCAAAAATAAGAGGAAAATGTCTGCTATCACCACTGTTACTGCAATGTGGAGTAAAACGAAACACAAAGAATAAAAACTAGCTTTCTAGAATCAAAGCTGATTGCACATGATATGGTTGCTTAGAAGATTCAAGAGAATCAACTCTGGCAAAGTGGGAACAAAGTGGGAGATCTTCATTCTCACCCACATTTGCAGCAGGTGTATTTCTCAAGCTCCAGCTATAGTTTCAGTGGCATTTTCTTTTTGAGATTTCCAAAATCTCCAAAGATTATTTCTGTATTTGAGAATGTATTTAATTGTGCAGTTGAGGAATTTTCACTTAATCTTCAGTTGGAAATGATTAATCTGTAATTATATTTCCTGTATGACACACTATGGAGACAGATAGGAGGATCTGATAGGATTCAATAAAGAACTTCTAAGCAATAAAATGCTCAATTTAAAATCCTACCCTAGTGGATTGACATCTGTATTTCATATTCCAAGATGAAAAACAAAGTTTCATTACAGATCATAACCAACACGAACATTTTCAATTTATTTTGATGATAGGGAACATTAACTTTGAACTTTAAGGAAAATGTTATCCCTTCCCCCAAAGAATTCCATTCTTCGAATTAGTAGACCTTTGTCACAAAAAAAGTACTAAATTATTAATGTTTTTTTTTTAATTTTATCAAAAAAATCTGAAAGTTTGTTTTCTCTATTGTTATTTAAGTACTTGTACAATATTCTCAAATTTCTTCCTGGCCTGCAAAACCTAAAATATTTACTCTTCAGCTTTTTACAGAAAAAGTTGTTGATTCCTAATCTAACCAGTCAATGTCATTTTAAAAGACATTGTTTTGTTATTGCTTTTATTGTTAAGATTCTCCATTCCTGCCATTTCTTTCCTCTTTTCCACACTTTTTTTCCTTGTCATACCTTCTCTACATTAAACATATGTAGCAGTAACACAGTTATAAGTAGCCTCATCATCTTGATATGATGTCTTTCTGCATGAGTTCTATTCTGCACTCTTGCTCAGTTACCTACATAAGCTAAGAGGAGAGGTAGTCACGTTTGGAAAGGTGGCTAGCTTGAGAGTCAAAGTCTAGGATTTGGAGCAAACTTAAATGGGTATTGGGTAGAGAAATGAGACCACATTTTAGGTACTTACAATATTTATTATCAATTAAAATGCATACTGTAGCTCTCTTTCAAAGATCCTGCAATGAGTATAGGTAGAGTGAACCAGGTCCAGAAGTATGAAAATGGCTGTGATGGTTCTGTCACTTTTCCACGGTATCTTGCCAGGTCAAGGACTAAACATACTACACATTAGAGAGTCTATCTTGGCTTCTGCGTAGCTAGGCTTATGTCCATAGTCTAATATGAGCAGTTCTCAACCTTTCTTCTGTTTGAGAAAGATTTTTTCCCCCTTCTTTTCTCACTTAAGAGAATATACTATTGTAGGTACAATTATGATGATAAGTTCATATCCATGCAGTTGTATTAGAGGACAAGTTATGCATTCTTTTGTTTCTTGAGCATGAATCTCCTTGTGTACTTCAAGAAAGTTATTTTAAATCTTTTCATTTTTAATACCTAGTTACAGCATTAAGATGATTCAGCATTTACTCATTATTGCAGATTATGTTAAACCTAGTGTGTATTCAGCAGTCTGTTTTTCTTGATTTTGAAGTCTTGTTAATTTTCTTTCTGTTTTCCTGAGAGAGGTCTTTTAAAATATACTTACCAAGCTACCAAACCACATGTGATTTGAGGGAGGAAGTGTTTATTTTGCCTTTATGTTTATTTTCCAATTTAATGTTTTTAGTGACTTGAAGATTGATTTTTAAATGTAGTCATTTAATTTTTTTTCTATTCTCCATGTCTTTCAGCTCCTAGAGATAACTCGTTATTGCTGCTGCGAGCAGAGTTATATTTAACTCTGAAGAATTATGAGCAGGCTCTACAGGATGCCAATGCAGTTTGTCAGAATGAACCTCTCTTGACTAAGGTATTTGACTAATATATTGGTTGTCTTTGGAGATAATAAATGTTAAGTTCATGGGACTTCCTTAAGAATAAACTAAGATGATTGTATTAGGTGCCTAACACAGCATACATTTTCCTCATGATAGTAGTCTAAATGTAGCAATCCACTTCATAATAAACCAACTCAGTTTAAAAGACCAAAAAGTCTCCCACTTTTGGGAGAAACACTAATTCAGATTATTTTTAGGAGATACTCAGTTGCCTTATATAATATGTCTTATATACTAAATAAATATATAAGCATAATGATAAAGTTATATAAATTTGTAAGTAAAGGGAAAATGTTTAAAACCACACTTTATATAAATAGGAAGATTATATAATATTCATGATTAACAGTTGTACCCTAATATGCGTGTAGCATATAAATGTTATATGCCTTTGTTAGTGAAAGGATGAATGTTTTCTATTTATTTTGGAATAACTTTAGTCTGTGTTGGAAAGGTCTAATATTTCTTCCTGTGATGATACAAAATAAGCTTTGTTAATTAAAAATAATAGCTTAAGTTATCCTTGAAGATTAAGAAGCCAGACAATAAAAGTTGTAGCTTTTTCATGAATCTCTGGATTTTAAAACCCAAAAGATATTTTAAAGTTTTAAAGAACTTGTAATGAAATTAACATGGATCACATGCTCTATAGCTAGTAAATACAAATATTTTTGTCCTTCTATATTACTTTTTATCATTTTTGTTTTAGAAGCATTGAAGAGGCATTAACCCATGTTAATAGAAAAGATGCCCTTCTTTACTTTCTTCCATTCAACCTTCCATTCTTTAAAACAAAATGTTTTCAGATCAGATTGAGTGTTAAATCGAAATTGGGGATGAGTATAAGGGTGGGAAACAAATGTTTGTTGGACTAAGCCCAGGAATCTATTTTTTTGCTTGCTTGCTTCACTAAAAACATTTTCTCCTCCTTTTTCTGATGACTTTTCTCCTATCCCTAGATCTCTTAATCTTCTGAGGGAATTTCTGTCAGTAATGATTGAGCCTTGATTGTTATGAATTATAAGTTTAGGATTTCTGAATGACAGTAGACCTGTGTTGTCCTGTGAAGCTAGTTTCTTCTCTACAGTATTGATTTTTGAGCTAAAAACTTGGTAAGTTGGCAGTGTGTCTTTGAAGAAAGACAGACTTAGTTACTACAAAGTTATGGAGATAATTTTAACTGTAAGAGAGCCAGCAAATGAATCATTAGCTTTTGGGATTTGGGTTATATCTTTAGGGTTTATTGCAAATCTGTGGACCTCAATTTTTGATAAATGGCTAGAGAAGAACAGCTTTAGTGGAAGTATACCCTGATAAATCAGTTTAAGATAATGAAGGATAGAAATGTATTTCCAGGTTAATATTATAACTAAAGGATTAGGGCAGAAGCAATATTGGAAAGTAAGTTGAAAGGACTGAGGGAAGGATGATGTTGTCCAACTGTGTCTGAGATGAGATGGAAGCACTTTAGAACCAACTTCGAGTTTTCAGCTGGGGACTACTATACCAGTGTGTTTTTTCCAGGCAAAACTATCCTTTCAAGCCATCTGTCATGGCTGATGCTGATTCACAATTTTTGGTGCAAATGGAGATAAGCCAATGCAAACAAAATATTTGCCCATATACAGAACTATAAATAGGCATGTGAAAGTTTGACCTTAGCAAATGGGTAAGCATACTTGTGCTTTTTAATGCTCATAGATTCCTATGCTGGTAAATTAAATCTCAATAAATTTCAAATTGCTGAAATCTTGAAGAGTCTGCTCTCTAACAATAGAATGAAAAGAGTAATCGATGATAATAAAATATCCAGGAAATCCTTAAATATCTCTTATTTAATTATATTACTTCTGAACAGTCCGTGGAACAAAGATGATATCACAAAGGAAATTAGGAACTATTTTTAAATCGTTGATAATAAAAGCATATTACATCTAATTCATCATATGCAGCTAAAGCTATTCTTTGAGGGAAATTTATAATATTAGTAAATTATTAAAGAAATAAGGTCTCAGAAGAGTGATGTTTCCTTCTTAAAATACTAAGACAAGAAGAGCAAATTAAAACAAAGATAAGCAGAAAGAAAGAAGAACTATAAGAAACAGGGAGTCAATAAAATAGAAAAAAACAATAGAGAAAAGTCGATGAAACAAAACTTGTTGTTTTGCAAGGATAAATGAAAGTGATATACCTCACCAGACTAATCAGGAAAAAAGAGAAAAGGTACAGATTACTAATAGCAGGAATGAAAGAGTTGATATGACTATAGATCCCACAGACATTGAAAGGATAAAAAAGGGGCAGCCCGGGTGGCTCAGCGGTTTGGCGCCTGCCTTCGGCCCAGGGTGTGATCCTGGAGACCCAGGATTGAGTCCCACATTGGGCTCCCTGCGTGGAGCCTGCTTCTCCCTCTGCCTGTTTCTGTGCCTCTCTCTGTGTGTGTGTGTGTCTCTCTCATGAATAAATAAAGAAAATCTTAAAAAAAAAAAAGGATAAAAAAGAACAATTTTATGAACAAAGTTATACCAATACATTCAACAACCTAGAAGTTAACTCCTTAAAAAACACAAACTACCAATGTTCATTCAAGGAAAGATAGAGCCTGCAATAGCCCTATCTCTATTTAGTGAAATTGAAATTACAGTTAACGCCTCCCCCCCCCCCAATTTATCAGGACCTTATAGAATTACTGGTGAATTCTATCATACATTTAAGGAAGAAATAATGCCAATCCTTCAAGATTCTTTTGGAAATCAGAAAAGGAGGGAATACTTATTTTATGAGAACAGTATTATTATTGATAACAAAACTAGGTAAAAACAGTAAAAAATAAACTTCAAACTAGTATCTCTATCTCATTTGAAAATTAATTTGTATTGACAGACTGAAAAAAAATGCAATAAATGGAGATAAAGCACTTGATAAAATTGAACACTCTTCATGTTAAAAACTTTGAATGAACTAGGAATAGCAAGGGATTTCCTCAATCTGATAATGACTATCATACTTACTGGGGGGAAATGGAATACCCTTCTGCTAAGACCAAGAAAAATAAAAGGTGTTTGCTTTTAGCACTTACCAGTATGGTATTGGAGGTCCTAGCCAGTCTAGTAAGGCAAAAAAAAAAAAAAAAAAGAAAAGAAAAGGCATATATATATATATATTAAAATATTTTATTTATTCATGAGAGACAGAGAGAAAGAGAGGGAGAGACACAGGCAGACACAGGGTCATTGTATGATTTACTTGCCTAAATGAAATACTGTGAAACTAATAACATTTCTTTTTAAAAGTTAAAAAATGTAAATAACTAATCACTCAGTGGAATGAACCCAACCTGGTGATAGGGAGTAATGGAGTGTCGATTGATCCATTCAGTAATGTGGATGAACCTCAGAAGCATCACATTAAAGTGAAGGAAGGCACACAAATAAATGTGTGATTTCATTTATATGAAATTCTCAAAAAGGCAAAACACTAGTGGCAGATCAGTGGTTCCTGGACTAGGAGAGAGGAGAGGATTGACTTTGAAGGGGCATGAAAGAACTCTCTGGGGTGATGGAAATGTGCTACATCACGATTGTGGTTGCAGTTACACACTGCATACATTTGTCAAAAGTCCTATATTATACATTTACAATTGATTAATTTTACTAGGTATAAGTTATACCTCCATAGAACTGTAGCAGCAAGAAAGCATAAACAAGTATAAGTCCATCACTGAAGGGAATCTCAGCAAATTTTTAAAATGCAGGTGAATGGGTGAAAAAGCAGAGATCATGATAGTTCAAATGGGAGCTGAGCTCATGTCATAATACAAACTCCAGAGAAGATTCAATTTAAGCTCTTAGGAAAGGAGTAAGAAAGGTTTGTTTGATGGTACAGTTCACTCCACCATGCAGAGTAGTAGTAGGGGAAAAAAATCCTAGCCCCCCACCCCCACCTCCTGCAAAGAATTTGGACAGACTGCTTGGGGAAAGTTGTGGCTGCCAACAGGGCCCCCCACCCCTGAGTAAACCCCTCTAAATCCTGGTACATGAGGCTCCCAGCCTAAGGCCTGGCTTCTGTACCACACACACCTGAAAATAAAACATCTCAAAAAGATCTCCCACATGTAGATGAAGGACCCAAAGAGCCTTCCATTCAGCAGTGAAGTCTATAAAGTCAGGAGTCTGACTCAACATGGATGAAAATCAGTTGAAACAGTACATCTTTTTTATTATTATTTTTTTTTTTAGATTTTTTATTTATGAGAGCAAGAGCTGCAGGGGGAGGGGCAGAGGGAAAGGGAGAAGCAGACTCCCCGCTGAGCAGAGAGCCCAAGGCTCTGGATCCCAGGACCCTGAGATCATGACCTGAGGTGAAGACAGACACTTAACTGAGCCACCGAGACACCCCTAGTACATCTTTTTAAAATATGAATGAAGAAACAGGGATTAACAAGAAAAAATTCAATGAAATAAAGAAGAAAGAGACTAATATGAATGATCAGGACACCTGACCCCAATGGAAACATAATATGTGAACTGATAAAACAAATTACAGTGTTTACTATGATTTGAGAAAATACTACAGGCACAAAAAAATGCTAGTGAAAATACTGATTCATATTGCACTTTGTTTATTTCTGTTGTAGTATTTTGTATGTTTTGCTTTGTGTTCTAGGTATTTCTGGTCATATCTGTCTTCTCTCACAAGATTGTATGCTCCCTAAAGACAGGAACATAGTTATGATCTGTGATGACTGAATGTATTTAAACTTGGTAGATACCACTTCTCTCTTACTTAGCATGTCCCTTGAAACCCACCTTGGGTTCATATTCCTAGTCTGGTGACTGCTGTGTTCTGATTGTAGATTGTGTTTATGAGGTATTCAGATTTGCTCAGGTTCCAAGGTAGTAGAGCTAGTGTCATCCTAGGTGGGGTTTTGTTTATTCTAGCTAATATGAAAATTAAGTAGTTCTAATGATTTTTTTTATCAAGGCTCTTTGTATGCAAGTATATGATCACACTTTTTAAAATGCATATCTTGTCTTTTGATGAATCCAGGGGCATCATGTGAAGGCTCAGGCTCTTTCTGCATTGGGAAGAAGTAAGGAAGTGTTAAAGGAGTTTCTCTACTGCCTTGCTTTAAATCCGGAATGTAACTCAGTGAAGAAAGAAGTACAGAAGGTGTGATTTTCTTTAAACTTTCTTTTTTAGGTCTCATTTATAGCCTTTATGTCCATGCTGAGTAGCTCCTACATGGAGCATAAAGAAGAAATATAATCCTGAGTATTCATGACAATGTAGTTAAAAATACAGGAATAATAATGAGTTTCACATGTTTGACACCTTTTATCCAACAATAAAGCACAATGTTTCATTAGATGGCATTTGCGGCTCAGTTCTGCTGGGATAGTGACAAGGGCTAGGGAGGCAGGGTCCGTGTGTGAGACTGGGGAGGCAAAGCAAATTTTCTTAGAGTTGTAATTTCAAGCATTATAGCTTGTATAGGAATTCTATGAAAGACATTGTAATAATATATAAAATATACAGGTTCAGCTGGTGTTAACTTAAAATTTTTAGAAAAGCTTTACTGGCACAATGCAGAAAGATCTTTTCTCTTATTGGGTCCTTAGCCCAATCTTGTTTAGAGGTCACTGAGTCACAGTTACTGTGGGAATCCACCCTATAAGAGCCTGTGCAATTGTTACAATCTTAGCACTTCCAGTGACCACAGTTCTTGTTTTTATGTCAGTGTTTCCCTATTTTAGCACTATTCATTGCTGACTTCTATCATACATTTACCTTGTAATTTTGACTTTAGAGTCTAGTTTTATTTTCTGGAGCAAAAGAAAATGAATCCATTCTTCCTCTTCCATTTTAAACTACCTTAGATATTTGAGATTGGCTGTTATCTTTGCCTTACGTCTTTGGACCCAACAATATCCTTTTCTCATGGAATAAGGTTGTAGGGTTTCCTCCTCTGGATGCATTCTAGTGTACCTCCATATCTGACAGCTACAGGTGGGGAACTTTGACCTTCCCTTGTGTTCATATCATGAGGCATGTTTGTTTATTTTTAGCCTAATACCATCACACTGTTGGCTCCTGTTAGAACCATAGTTAGCCCAAAATACCTAGATCTTTGTTTTTAGTGAGAACCTTCTAGCAATATTTTTCATCCTTTTATTGTGTAGTGGATTGGTCTTCATTAATGCTGTCAAATATCACTTACAGGTTTTGGCCATTGTTTCAACTTCTCAAAATAATTGTGAATCTTAACATTGGCTCTTCTAACTATCCCTGCCTGCTCTGTCCCACCTGCAAATTTCACAAGAACCTTAAAACATAACTCAACTGCTCTTTACAACAGCATCATAAGAAATTCAGCCTGAGCTCAAAATTAAGCATATTTACAAAGGTCCAAGGACCAGCATCTAGGTCTTGTGGTACTTGTGGTGCTTCATGTCTGTCAGGTGCTATTTAAATTATGATGCTTTTCCCTGTAGCATTCTGTGAGAGGTAGATGTCTTCTGTCTCAGGGTCAAAACAGTGCCAGCCTGTCAATGCCCGTGAAATGTAGTAATCTACTGGGCAGCCTTCTGCTGCTTTACTGAAGCCTCTCAGAGCCAGCTCAGAGGACACCAGTGTCCCTGCCAAGTGCTGTTCCTTCTTGATAGAAGGGTCATTGGTTCTGGTGCATTGACCTGTCACATGAGGAACAGTGATGGGTTCTTTATTGGGTCTTGGTCACTCCTTTGTACCTCTCTTTAAGCCCTTGAATTCAGCTGAGTCCATGAAGTTTGGCAGGACCATCGAGTGACTGGCAGTCACTTCCCACCATCAACAAAGGCTGGTCCATGGCTTTTGAATTAGAATTATGGCCATTCCCTTGGTTTTCCTTTAAAATTCCATACAAGGCAGCTCTTTCTGGTTCTCTTGTAAGTTGAGTAGTCCTCTAGAAATATCTCAGTCCTGTGGGTGATCACAGCTTGGATTTAATTTAGGGTCCCTGCAACCTCTACACCCTACTTTGCTCTCTTAACCGTGAGACTTTTAGGGGTGATCTTCTGTAACAGATGTCTAAGGACCAGACAGAAAAAAAATGTTAATACTCATATTTTGTAATTGGTGAGACCAAGCTGGAAAGGGACTGGTAGCTAAAATGCCTAAAGCATTGATTTTGGTTTCAGAAACTTGAGGTTTGAAATAGTGGCAATTGAAATACGATAATTATTCTTTTCAATCTTTTAGGCCTATTTGGCCTTATAGTTTCCTTTGGATCTTTCGGGCATATTATTTATTTTTCAAGAGTGTTTAAATTTTTTTTTTCTTCTCGGAAATTTTGTAGGTAATGTGTGAGGTATTTTTTCCAGCTTCAGAAAATGTGCATCAGAATTTGACATCTTCCATCCAAAGCAGGATATTAAACAGCAGGTTGAAGGCTCAATGTGCTAGCCATGTGAACACCGAGCCTCTGGAAGAAGGGGACAGTGCAGGGAGTTCTAAGGTATGACGTGCATGTGTTTGTCAGTGTTATCTTGATTAAGCTTTATGTAATTCCTTAAAATTTGAACATAAGTTATTCAGACTGTGGCATTATGTTAGTTGGAAATACTTCTCGAGACTGGTTCCAGCTCCTCATACTGAAAGTTGATCCTTTTAAAGGAAGTTGGTGGAAGTAATGGACATGATCAAAAAAAAAAAACCATATAGAAACACTTAGGACATCATATAGAAACATTTAGAACTTCACACATCACATCCCAAGTATCAGGAAACTTGAATTGGTTTTGGCTTGGAGAAAAGAAAGAGAGGGGTGATTTGAATATATGCAGGTTGATGTTCCATTGATCTATCTCAAAAATAATTATTCTGTATTTTACCATGGAAAGCATAAAGTTCATCTAGAAGTTGTTAGATGAAACCAGTTGTGAAGGAAGAGTATAAGTCCTTTTTCCCAGAGTTTTTTAAGAAAGGCCACTGCATGAATATTGTTTTCTCTTATGCTATGATTTCTTTAATATTCAGGATTCTTTTTTCCTACTTGACCAGAATCCATCTGAGAAATCTGATGTGTTTAGAAATACCAATTCTTCAGTTTTGTATTTTATACTGGGTCTGCACTTTGAAGAGGATAAAGAAGTGTTAGAGAGTATCCTTCCAGTGGCACCCAGCACTGGTTTAAAGAGACAATTTCCAAATGATTTGGAGGATGTGCATGACCTGAATGGCCCTGGGAAAATTCCCAAGAAAGGTCAGTAAGCTCTTTTGTCATGAGCTATGTGACTCCAGAGTGATAGGAAGTTAGTTATATTCAAGATATTTTTTAAAAAATTTTTACATGGTTTTAAAAAATTATTAATAAAAGAATATATTAGCTTTACTGTTATAGAATAGTTTAAGTAGTTAATCCTATGAAGACTTCATTGTCAGAAATAGGGAAGATTTTGTTATAACTTTAACTCCCGTTTGTGCTCACTGTCCAGATAAATTATTGAACTATTCCTGCCCAGCATGGTTTGTGAAATTGGCAAAACACGCTTTAGCCAGAATAAGTGAAGTTACTGCATGCTTTTGTCCAAATGAGCAATTTTAATTATAGCATTGTAACCTTTTTTCAGAGGTGGATTCCTCACCTCAAAGGAACATGACCTCCAACACAGGAGAAAGTCCAGAGCTCTCCATAGATGTAACTGACTTCGAGTGTGCCCTTTGCATGAGGTAGGATGACAGAGAATCTGTGCAACTCTCTGAAAAACTCATCGTTTCTGAATTTGATATCCTAAATATAATGGGCTTTTTATTACCAGAGAAATTATGTGTACCTTAGTAATAAGTGATTTATTTTCTCAAACTTTGATAAAGAAGATCTCAATGGGAATGGATATCAGTGATTTCTGCAGCCGTAAGGGAATTGTAAGCAATTCTTAGAAAATAAATAGTTTATTTGAAAATCTCTTCTGGATATTTTTGGCTAAAAGCTCAGATATATTTTCCAGGTTGCTCTTTGAGCCTGTCACTACACCATGTGGACATACATTTTGCCTGAAATGCCTTGAGCGCTGCCTCGACCATGCCCCTCATTGTCCGCTGTGTAAAGAAAAACTGTCAGAGGTAAGTATCTCTTCTGAAACAAGATTATTCAGCTCCTCTTCTCATCCCTCAGTAGATGCCCATTTCTTGGGTTGGCTTTGCTTCTACTACCCATTTATTAAAGAAAGTTGGATTTCTCTAGTCAAAGGTAGGTCTTTTTCCTATATGATTTCTCAAAAAATACACAAGAGAAATTTAGATACAGAAACAATTAAACTTCAGGAAAATTTTTAGGCATAAATTATAGTCGAGGTATACTGAAAACAGGTAATATAATTGGAGCTCTTACTATGTGTTTATTATAAATAGTTGAGATAACAGTACTGAGTCCTCACCATATGTTAATCATAAAGGGTTGAGATAACATTATGGTGCACTTAATATGTGCCAAGAATTCTGTCCTTTTCCCCATCTCAAGGTGAAGTTACATTGTAATACTCAGTTTTGCATAGGATTGAAGACTTGATCATTTTTGACTACTGGAAATCCCTTTGGTGTGCTGTCAGTTGTGTCTTCTGTCTGTAATCAAAGCCAGTAATATTTAAAACTTCATGAAGGGAAGCTATTTAATTATGTCTAACTCAAAAATAAACTGTTAAGTCTATATATTGGGTATGGTAAATATAATAAACACCACTTAAAGGCTTTTAAAGGCTTTCTGATCAACTTTTCAAATCGTGAATATGTATCAACTCTCTTGGGCTCTGGTGCCACTAACCTTCCATGAAGCAAACTATTTAACTTCCTGGGGTAGGAGAGGGGTTTTTTAAATCATGAAAATGATACTAATAATATTTGCCTTAATTACTTCTGGGGATTCAGCTTACTTAATGCATTTTAAGTAGGATAAAGTGTTTTTTTTTTTTTAAAGATTTATCTATTTTTTATTTTTATTTCTTTATTTATTTTTTCAGATTTTATTTATTATTTATTCATGAGAGACAGAGAGAGAGAGAGAGAGGCAGAGATACAGGCAGAGGGAGAAGCAGGCTCCATGCAGGAAGCCCGACATGGGACTTGATACCGGGTCTCCAGGATTAGGCCCTAGGCTGAAGGCTGCGCTAAACCGCTGAGCCACCCGGGCTGCCCAAATTTATCTGTTTTTTAGAGAGAAAGAAAGCATGTGTGTATATGTGTGTGTGTGTGTGTGTGTGTGTGTGTGTTTGTGTGTGGGCATGTGTGAGCCAGGGGGAGGAGGACAGAGCGAGAGAGAGGGAGAGGGAGAGAATCTCAAGCAAACTCTTTGCTGAGGGTGGAGCCAGATGCTGGGCTTGATCTCAAGACCCTGAGATCATGACCTGAGCTGAAATCAGAGTCAGACAAGTAACCGACTGAGCCACCTAGGCACCCCAGGATAAAGTGGTTTTTTAAAACAGATGTCTGGTAAAATTTTAAAAATTCAAATTTATTTTTGAATTTGATATGGTAAAGGAGATACTATACTTACATGAATTTTCAAATAATTATAACTTAGTTTACTGCTAAAACTTGTTGAACTAAGTTATTATAATTAGACTTTTCTATATCATTATATGTTCATACTTGCTTTTTTAAATTGCATACATCCTGAATCTAGGTTATTTAGGGTTCTCATGAATACTGCTCATTGTACTGTGCACCACGTGTCATGACAGTGGATGCTTCTTGAGTCTGTGTAGCACTTCTCTTTGGCAGTTCCTGTGCGGGTCTACTGCACTGTGTTTGCTTTCTTTGCTTGCTAACAGTGACACAGCATCTGGCCTGCTGCCCTGTTGGGCCTATGCTTGTTGGGGCCAGTGGGTCTGGAGGCAGCTTGTTTATTCTAAGACAGTGAAACGCATGTCTTTGTGACCACTGTTTGTTCACTTTTGTTCAGTGCTGTCTGGTAGGGGGCTGTGTGATGAAGCAGTATGCTTAGGTTAGCACAGTAATGTAAGCTCCATAGGGATAGAGAAGACTTCTGTCTTGTTTTCACTCTATCTCTAGGGGCCAGAACATACGCTAGAGGTTCAGGAAATCCGTGTTGAATGAATGATTAAATGAATGAATGATTAAATGAGTGAATGGTAAAGTGTAAGCTCTGCATAGACTGCCAGTGTTGCAGAAATTAGAAATTATAACAAAACCAATTAAAATTTAAAAACCACAATTTGATCTTTCTTCAATGCAGAAATCCCTTCATGAGCTTTGACTTTGTCACATACATTAGTATAAACATGAAGCATCAATTATCGGGATCCCTGGGTGGTGCAGCGGTTTGGCGCCTGCCTTTGGCCCAGGGTGCGATCCTGGAGACCCGGGATCGAGTCCCACGTTGGGCTCCCGGTGCATGGAGCCTGCTTCTCCCTCTGCCTGTGTCTCTGCCTCTCTCTCTCTCTCTCTGTGACTATCATAAGTTTAAAAAAAAAAAAAAAGAATCATCAATTATCTATGTATGCACAGAAGTCTTTAACGTAATGCCAAGTAAAGCAAATTTTATGGTGTTACTCTTCAACAAGATGGTGCCATAGCAGTATAAAATACTGATGTCATTAATCATGCTAATTGTGAATTAAGTTAAACTTGTTTCTGCTAGTTATTCTGTTACTGAGGGTCTCAAACACAGTCGTGTCCTTGAGGTTGAATTCCTAATTCTTAGTCAATTACAGCAACACATGTAGCTTATTTCATAGAAGCTAAAGGGAAACTTGGCAGTATGTCTAGGACTCACCCAGATGTAACTGTTAGAAATAGGTAAAGCAGCCTAAGCCCAGAAATGCAGCAAGTTAACAAAGAAGCAGCAGCCCATTGAAACCTACCAGCCCTGAGGTCCTTGCTGTGCCATGGTGGCTCTACACTCACCCTTTAACCTTTCTGAGTCCCATCTTCCTTATGAGTGCATTGTAGAGAATACCTATGGGATAGTGCTATTTTAAGACCTAACTTAATTTACATGAAGCATCTGCAATTGGTTCCTGATACATGTTAGGATATTAGTGAAAAATAACTGTTATTTGCAAATTCACATGCCTAAGATAAAAGCAGTGCACACACACAGAATAATGGATCTTCAGCTACATAGGACCCTTCCACTCATACTAATCCTAACACATTTTAATGCAGTTTTCACCTGTTTCCTTCCCTTCACGTCCAACTGTAATTCCTTGGTTCCTCAGTCCCTTTCCCAATCCAGATAATGTCAGCGCTGCCTCTTGCACATGTCCATATAAGTAACGAAGCAAAGCTAGAGAAAAGCCACAAAATTGGGAAGATTGGTTTCAGTTTAAATTCATAGTCTTAAATCTTAGACTTGAAACTCTAGTAGGCACGGTGGCTGGCTGACCTCTGAGCTTTCCATCCCCATCCTTTTGTCTTACCGGAGACCCCAACCTTCACCCTCCTTGTTGGCCTTTTCTACTGGGGAGAGAGTATTTTGTCCTCTAGAATTAATTACCACGTGGTATTACTTAACATTTCCTTTTGTTTACAGTTGTTGGCAAGCAGAAATTTTAATATAACTATTCTGGCTGAAGAGTTAATATTTCGATATTTGTCTGATGAGCTCTCTGATAGGAAGAGAATTTATGATGAAGAAATGACAGAACTGTCAAAGTAAGTCCTCATGTGGTACGTACTTGGTCTTAAGTTCAGATTAAAGAAGGAAATCCTTGCATTCATAGCTTTATCTCAGGTTTTTCCCCCCTTGGCAGAGAAATTAGTACTTAAAAAAGAAAAAAAATTAATTGGGGAGTTTATGGAAATTTAATTGAAAGGGGTGATAAGAAATATTTCAAAAGTGTGTCTTCATGGGGCCCTTGGGTGGCTCGGTTGGTTAAGTGTCTGACTCTTGATCTCAGCTTGGGTCTAGATCTCGGGGTCATGAGTTCAATCCCCATGTTGGGCCCCATGCTGAGTATGGAGACCACTTTAAAAAAATGTGTCTTCAGAAGATTAGGTAGTTGCTTTTTGTATCTGAATAAGTGGTACTAAATTTTTCAGATTTGAAAAGGCACAGTATATGGAAACAGGAGGGGGAGAACAGGTTTACCACTGGAAGTAGGCTTGACAGTTGCTTTTATCTTTTAAAATGAGCAAAGTTGTGTATTGTAGCAACCTTTAACTATTGAGGTCTTATAATTCTTCCACTCTTTTCCTCTCATTTCCTTTGATTACTGTGTAATTTTTGCTTTTGTCAGAACGTTTTTCTCCTTTTCCTTTTATATTTTTTGAGGTAAAATTGATGCATAACATTATATTTGATATTTCTATATATTGCAAAATGATCACCACAATAAGTCTTAACATCCATTACTATACATAGTTAACAATTTTTTTTCTTTTGTTAGAAAAATAATTTTTAAGATCTGTTCTCTTAGCATCTTTCAAATATGCAATGCAGTATTATTAACTATTGTCACCATGCTGTGTGTTACATCCCCAGGACTTATATTTATTTTCCATCTGGAAGCTTGTACTTTCCACCCCCTTCACCCAATTCATCCACCACCACCACCACCTCAGCCTCTGGCAACCAACAGTCTTTTTATCTCACTTAGCATAGTGCCCTCAGGGTCATCAGAATTTTTTCTTAGCATGGTCCTAAGCTATCACTTTTTCTAAGTCCATGAATACAATTCAGCAGTTCTGTTTCATCAGATTAAATAGGCTTGGCAGGAAACCTGGAGAGCTGAGAACTTTTTCTTAAGGTGGTCCTTGGTTTCCTTTTCCCACTAAAGACCAAGACAGGCCTGAGGGTTTTATTTTGTAAATGACAGAATTGAGGTTGGCTAGCTTTTGCTATTTTATAGGGACTAATATTGCTTTCTGCTTCTAACTGCTCCTCCTCCTAAGTTTACATTTTCCTTCACCCAACAGTCTGACCAGAGATGTCCCCATCTTTGTGTGTGCCATGGCCTTCCCTACCGTCCCATGTCCACTTCATGTCTTTGAGCCCCGCTATCGGCTTATGATAAGAAGATGCATGGAAACTGGCACCAAACGGTTCGGCATGTGTCTCTCTGCTGAGCATGCAGGGTAAGAATTGTCAGCATTCGGAGGGTCCTAAGTAAATACATAACTTGTTACTTTTCTCAAAGAATAATTTAGATGATGTTGAAAACTTCCAGTGGCTCCCATTACATGACAAGGTATAAGTCTGAGGCCATCCTTGATGTGACTCCAGACTTCTTTCTAGTCCCACCTCCTGTTCCTTTGTTTCAGACATTATACTTGCTAGCCCATACCATATTATTTGCCTTTCTATAAATACAATTCATATTCATACTTCCATGCTTCTCTCTGCCTATAATTCCTTTCTAGTTCATCATCATACAAACAAATCTAGTCTAACTTTTAAAGTCTAAAAAATTTGCTAAAAAAATCAAAAAACCTCCATCTACACAGCCAAATTTCAGTCTTATAAAAACCACAGCCCTAAGTTTTTACCTCTTTTCATTTTACATCAGATTGGCAGGTGGCTCCCCTCCATGGCTGCTCTGGGGACTCTGGGGACTCTGGGTCCTTCCCATCTGTGGGCTTCCTTATCCTCTAGGGCTGTCATTACTGCTTGGTTATGATGAGGTCACTACATGCAAGTTCTAGCTGGTGAAAGAGGCACAAATGCTCTAAAAGGATTCTGGAAAAACAGATACACATCACTATTGCTCACACCTACTGCAAAGAAGGCTGGAAATTGTAGCCCACGGATGTGCCCAGGAAGGAAGGGAGAATGGACATGTGGGACCATCCACTAGTTTCTACCATATATACTTAGGAACACATCTTTTTAAAGATATGTGCAGGACCTTCATGGAAAAAATTCTACAGATTTATTGAAAAATATTCAGGAAGATCTAAATAAATGGAGAGAAATACCATATGTATGGATGGATGCATTGACTTCCATGTCACAGAAATCTCAGTTTTACCCAAATACATCTACAAATCTAAAGTAGTTTTCAGTCAACATTACAAGAGGGTTTTTTCATGGAATTGTTTAAGCTGATTTTATAATTATGGAAAAACAAAAGACCAAGGTCACGATAGTTTTGAAGAAATCAGCAGTAAGATGGGAGAACACTGCTGTAATAAACTCAGAAGCCCTAATAAGTAGACCACTG
This sequence comes from Canis aureus, assembly GCF_053574225.1. Classification (NCBI taxonomy): domain Eukaryota; kingdom Metazoa; phylum Chordata; class Mammalia; order Carnivora; family Canidae; genus Canis; species Canis aureus. The sequence goes on from NC_135621.1 coordinate 45,222,257, forward strand.
AAACAGAATAGGGAGATACAAAACAGAACCACTCATATATGGACCCATATTTACATACAAGTTTGTGAGAAAAAGCAAGCTGCTCACTTTAAAGGTACTTAGAAAATTTGTGGGCAGCCCAAGTGATACAATATTTTCTCTGCCTTGTACCATATACACAAATTAACACATGTTATTTACATCTCTATGTGAAAAACAACCTATAAAATTTTTACGAGAAAACACTGGAAACTATAATTAGGAAAAGGAAAAGATTTTTTTAAATACAAGATTCTGAGAGTGCATCACATAGAGGAAGAGATTAATAAATTTTAATGTATTAAAATTTGATTCATCAAAAGCAGAGTGAAAACCCAAGTTCCAGAAATTCTGCTTCCATGAAGGATACAGCACACTAAGAAGGGCATTATCCAGATAAACTATAGAACATAAGTCTCTTCAACTTGTTGGTGAGCAGAGGTTGCTGAGAGTAAGTGAGGAAAGGCAAGTCCTACCATGGAGAACAGTAGACAAAAGCGTGGCTCACCTGTGGCAGAGGCCAGGAGAAGGAGACATGCAAGTGTGTAGGAAGAATTCAGCTAATTTTGGGGGGCCATGTTCTGATGGCCTCATGAGAGTCCAGATGTCCTGAGAGTTATAGCTGCAAAGGAAATTTGCATTCATTCACAAGTTCTTGTCCACAGACGGGACAGTATGCTCATTGGAAAGACAGTTTCCACAGCTGAGACAGGCTTTGGGAGCAGCCATTTGAAGGCATTTGTCTGCCGATAGCTGGGGCAGTAAGTCTTCCTTTGAAGATCTTCAGGGTACCTCCACCCATGCCCTGGCTATGGATAAGATAGCCCCGTTCAATAAGCAGAAAGAGTTTTCGGAGAGATCCAGGTAGAGGTGTCCAGCCTTACAGGCCTGTGTGTGACTTGAGAACTGTCACTTAAAGTTAGCTTGAAGGTATGTAATGAAGTTGTTCATTCACTTTAAAATTAGATGGGGTTAGGCTCAGGTCTCAGCTCAAAATCTTACTGTGGCCTTACATAAGTTATTTGACTTTTTTTAAACCTTCCTGTTTTGGAGGAGCTTGACTGAGTACATACTATAAACTCCACGTGGTGCTTGACGTGTAATAGGCACGATCAGTGTCCTCAGGAAGCAGACAAGAGTTCAAAGAGCAAGAGTGGGTAAGATCACATGGAAGAGTTTGGGAGTGAGGATGCCACCCTGGGTGACCTCTGTGTGTGAGGGATGTGTGGAGGAGGGAGGCAAGCTGTGAAGGGCTGGTCACAGCTGATCAGAGAGAATGGCAGAGAGCAGCAGTGGGGGTTGGCTCAGTGACAGATCAGCAGGCTCATGGCAGGGTTATTTGTGACTTCCAGTGGTAGAGTCAGAGGCCTGATGGGAAGCAGAAGATGAAGCAGTGACTGTAGATGACTTTCCATAGCGGTTGCTAGGGAGGACAGAGTTGGTCAGCAGCAGTGGAAATGGGGAAGGAGGGAGCAGAATCTGTGAATGGTATGGGGGCTTGGACATACCTTGTGCTGTGTGTACCTCCTGCTGGTGCCCGGACCACGATGATTCTTTCTCCACCTCTTTAGTCTTTCCAAACCACTACCTTGTTTGAGCAACCAAGGCACAAGGGCCTTTCCCATCCAGCCCTCCCTCTGCAGCCCTTGCACACTCTATGTTTCACATTAACAGAAGGAATCTCTGCCAGTGTCTCTTAGACAAAATAAGCTTGCTGGTCTCATGTGAAGACAACCATTTGTTTTTTTTGGATCTTCTGCATTTTTCAAATCAGTCATTTCTCCCAACTGTCCTGTCAGAATTTCAGAGTATGGCTGCATGCTGGAGATTAAGGATGTCAGAACATTTCCTGATGGGAGTTCGGTTGTGGATGCCATTGGAATAAGTCGATTCAGAGTCCTAAGCCACCGTCACAGAGATGGCTATAACACAGCCGACATTGAATATCTTGAAGATGAAAAGGTGAGGTTTATTTTACTGCTGCATTGTTTAGAGGTCACTCATCTTGGTTCCCTCTGCGTAGTGGAAAAACTTGGTCGGATTTTTATTGACGGTATTACTTACATCCTCCCTAATTCAGCATTTTGTTACTTATTACCTCAGTGGATTTTTCACCTGAGTTGGAGCTGGTGGAAACATCTCCTAAAAAAAATTTACCTTACTGCTGCACATTTGAAATGCCTTTGTGATTTGTTGTCTTGGTGTTCTAGTTCAGGACTTGGCAAACTATCTGCAGAGGGCCATACAGTCAATACTATAGACTTTGCAGGTCATACAGCCCCTGTTGCAACTACTCAGCCCCGCCATTGTAGCACTGAAGCAGCCATAGGCATTATGTAAATGAGTTGGCATAATTGGTTTCCAGTGAAATGCTACTTACATAAACAATAATACAATGAACAGGATTTGACTTGTGGGTTGTAGTCCATCCCTGTTCTAGATACTCGTATTAGTGCAGAATGAGATATAGTACAAAAAATGGTGCTTAAAAATAGGTTCTTAAGCCCAATATAAAAGGTTTGGATCTCTTACCCCTTAAGAAATATTGATATGCCTAATAGAAATATCAGAATCCATATTTTGACAGATTAACAAAATGTTTTCAAGGGATTCTTGAAAAGACGTGTACAAAGATGTCCCTAGCAGACATATTCATTAGTGGCCAAGACCAAGAAATAGTGCAGATGCTCATCAGCAGAGGAATGGATAAACAAACTGTAGTGTATTTATACAATGGAATACTACTTGGCAGTAAAAACGAAGGAACTGCTGACATAGAACAACGTGGAACAATCTTCTAGGTCTCTCAGGGAACACCTGTCTTAGCGTGATGCCAAGCCAAGGGAGCCAGACTCACAACCTCACATGATATGTGGCTCCATTTATATAGTCCAGGACCAGGCATCACTTGTCTATGGTGTTGGAGGGCAGACACTGGCTGGGGGTGGGGATGTTGTAACTGACTAGAGAGGGGATGGGAGGGCTACTGTGGGTGATGGAAATATTCTCTATCCTGTTTAGGATCGTGATCCCACTAGTGTGTACAGCTGACAGTACTTTAAGCCAACCATTAAGATCTATGCATTTTCTGTATGTAAATTATCTTGCAAGAAAAACATTACCACCATTTAGAAAGAGGAAATCCTTGGAATTACTGTATCCCTCTTTTGAATTCTTTGGTTCACATTTAGAAAGATGGAAAGTGAGTCTTCAGCTGTCTGACATCACACTGGAAGTCGCTGTGGGGACAGTGATGTCCATTCGTGATGCCCCTGAGGAGAGCTACCCCGCAGCAGCGCCAGCACTGTCTCTTTTCTGGCTGCTGGTTCTGGCTCCTGGTCATCCTCAGGACCAGGGAGGGGAGTGTAAAGAGTGTGACAGAATGGGATTGTTCTCAGGGTCTCTCTGCTGATGAGAGGGTTTACTGACTCTTGATGTGGATGGTGATTGTTAGTGGTATATATATTTAAAATGAGAGCTTACATGGCTACAACATGAAATAATTTTGGTGTTTTTTTAAAAACAGAAAATTCTCTACTACTTGTGAGTATTTAATTTGTATAAGTCAAATTGAGAATGGTTGTATGCATTATCATCTAATTCCTCAGTTTACCCTAGTTTTCAGAGATCCTGGAATTTTATAACCAATAAGGACCAGAATGGTTTATCCCCATTTTATAGATGAAAAAACTCTACCCTCAGGGGGCTGTGTGACTGGCTCATGAGAATCAGCAGTGAAGCCAGAACACACCTGGATCCCTGGCTTCCCCAACCCAGTGCTTTTCCCACTCGGTGTTCCTGAGTAGGACTGGGACATACTTAAACTGAGTGACTTGGCACCCAGAAGCAAAGCATGGTAAATCTAAAGTGGCAGGGCTTCCTGCTGCATAAGGCTAATGTAGGGAATGTGTGGTGATAGTAACATGTTTTTTGGAATATAGTTTGATGATATGGAATACAATATTTTAAATGTCTCACTCTTTAATTTGGCAATTCTTCTTCTAGGAAACTATCCTGAGGGAATGATAGCCCCTTCTCTTACCACCACCAACAAAATTTCTTAAAAAACACTTACTTTTGCATAAATACTTATATTGCTGTGTTATTTTTAAATCTTATCTGAGTGGTGGAGTAAATTCTCAAATATAGATTTGCATGTAGCCAGTGAAAATTATTCATAGTAACGTGGGATTTATGTATACGTGGTTAAGAGAAAAATCAGGGTGATATAGACAGGGTAGATAGATCTTCCCTACGTAAGAGAAGTAGAGATTTGTGTGGTTGGGCATATAGTATGTTCTAAAACACAAATGAATCATCGAAATGCCACGAGTTCACATATCAAATGCAGCAGACATCAGTACGTTCACATGTAAGAGTGGATTCCTTTCTCCTTGATCAGGTGGAAGGACCAGCATATGAAGAACTCACCAGTCTTCACGATTCTGTTTACCAACAGTCAGTTTCCTGGTTTACTTCCCTTCAGGATCACATGAAAGAACAAATTTTAAGCCATTTTGGGTTAATGCCAGACAGGGAATCTGAACCTCAGGTATATTCTCCTTATTTCTTTTATAATGCTCTTATTTGCTGCCGTAATGTGTTAAGACATACTATTCTGCTGGAAAATTAGGCAGTACTATGCCGCATACTCCATTATGCTCACTTATGAACCGATTCATTCATCGAGAGCCCAGAGAAGCACCTAACAGAGTAGCATGTGCCTTTTGGAGCAAAACAGTCAGTGCTTTCTGATTAATATACTGCATAAAAGTAATTTCTTTTCTATCGGAAATGAGTTTGTTCTGATTGGCTGTTACCTTTAGTACTTTCACTTCTCTCACCAACTATTTCAGTCAGCTGTTTAAATCTTATAATTTAGGGATGCCTGGGTGGCTCAGTGGTTGAGCATCTGCCTTCGGCTCAGTCATGATCCTGGAGGTCCTGGGATCTAGTCTTGCATCAGGCTCCCTGCTTCTCCCTGTGTCTCAGTCTCTTTCTCTGTGTCTCTCATGAATAAATAAATAAAATCTTAATAAAATAAATCTTCTGATTTAGAGAGTAATAATCTTTGTACATTAGCATGAATGCTCCATGTTTTACATATAATATTGCCTTGTGCCTAAGAAACAGGTGTTGAATAAATGAAGAGAAAAATCTAGCTCTGGGTAAACGAGAAGCCTTCCTGCCCTCTATCCAATGTGGCCTCCTTGGGTGCTCTGCAAGGATGCTTTTAGTGAAGCTGGCTCTTCAGGCAGAGTGTGGCTTCAGGCTGTGAAGCAGTTCTAAGTGCAAATGAATCCCCTCCTCTTCTGGATGACCACCAGGCAGGAATGGCTTAGGCTCATAGCTGAGAGTATGTAGTTCCTTCTACTGTACATGCTCACCTGTCTCATAGAGAAAGTAGAGCTGGAGGACCAGCTTTCAGCAGATCGGGGGGAAGGTGAAATGTCCTTTATATTTCTCTCATCCATTTTTAGGTTCTTTTTCTGTCTCTCGAGGACTTCTGTCTTGTCCCCACCCCCATCCAAATTATGACTGTCCAAACTCATGACTGTCCTGTCCTTGAAGCCAAAAATTGTCCCAAATATGATACTCCCAATCTTTCAGTAGAATCTTTCTCCTCTTAAGCTAAGATGACTCCAGAGTCCACCCTCTGTAGTTCCCAGTGGGATTCTGTATACCTTTGGGTGGAATTGGGAGGAGAATCCAAGACAGGAAACAGGGGGGCCTGGATATTGTGGTTCTTAATGCCAGGAATACTGAGAACAACTTTATGACCAACTTTGCTTAGAGCTCAATCCAGAATTGTGTGTTTTGGTATGTGAAATAAAGGCTGTCAGCTTAATAACTCTTATATAGTTAATTCATGGGATTAACAATAATTCATACATAGATGTTGCATCTATATGTGTACATTCATCACATAGATATTAGAAGCATTATAATACCCAGACACATATTTTTTGCCTTCCTAATATTGAACTTTCTAAAGTGTATTTAAAACTTAAAAAACAATAACACAACATTGGAAATAGAGGTAAAAATGTATGATCTCCTCTTCTGGCTGATATATACTCACAACTAGAGCTTTGAGAGAACAGAAGCAAATAATTCATGGAATTTCCTTGTGGAAGATACTTCTCATTGCAAGCTCTATATTTTGAGTTCTCCCATATTTAAATGTGTAACAGGAATGTAAACTTTGTATGTCAAGGGCTGAATGGATGGAAAGTAGACCTAAAAGACAAAGTGGCATTTAATTCTTCCTCATGACTTGTTGGTGAAACACAAGGACAGTATCAGGGAAGAGACTTGTATTTTAGATGATAATTTTGTTTTGCTTTCATTTCTTTTTCAGAGTAACCCTAGTGGTCCTGCATGGTCCTGGTGGATCCTGGCAGTGTTGCCATTGGAGCGCAAGGCTCAGCTGGCTATTCTTGGCATGATCTCACTTAAAGAGCGTCTGCTTGCCATTCGGCGAATATTGGTCATCATCACTCGTAAGATGAATAGTCGGCAGGAGCTGGTTAATAGCAGGGAGAGAAATAATTGATTTTTTCTGGGAGCCCTTGTACATTTTTGAGGAGTGCTAGGCATGGACGAGTAGCATCCCATTCATCATGCTTTGTAATGTGCTTGTTAATAGGGTTACAAAATGGAACATTTAGCAAACATTGACTCCTACTGAAATGTTAAAAGTCTGTGCCTGGTGGAACCTGACTGTGTACAAGGTTAGTGTGAAGTTTGAACAGAGCCTATGGTTGGAAAAGAACCTAAGAGAATCTCTTTGAAGCAGATGCTCTACTTTGTAGTTCGCTAACAGCAGGGAACACCACAGATGGTTGAGGAGTGGTTTAGGTTTTGCAAGAAAGAAGGACTCCCTCCCCAGTAAAGTATTTTGCTACACCAGATGGAAACAGCATGCTTTAGTGGCTAGACAGTAAGGGGGAAACCACATTTTTATCTAGAAGCAGATTTCTCAGCGCACAGGCTAACTGAAAATGCACTTAGGCTTTGTGTGTCACTGTGAAGTTGTCTGTGAAATTGAGTAATCAAACTGTTGTCCAGTGCAGGAGCCAAAATTAGTCCTCACCCAAGAAGTAGTAGCTGCCGGATAGAACTGTGTTTTGTGTCCTGCAGTAGTTCAGGTGTTGTACATTGCATGTTGTAATCAAATGAACGTCAGAATACACAAAGGTGTACCTTGGATATAGAAAATCTGAGAACAGTATGGTGACTTAAGGATACATATTTATACACACTCAATGAAGAGTGAGAGCAAAAGTTAGCTAAAACTGTACATGCATTGGGATGTCAAACATAGTCAAATTAGTGCAAATAAATAAAAATAAAAACCTCCTTGAAAGCATAACCCTATCTCATTAAATTGGTAGATACAAAGCATTGAGAAAATAGCCCTCTTTCTGATGGATTTGCATTGGAAATTAGGCCCATCAGTAATTTGAGTTTACCATCCACCCACTCATATATGAAGATATTAAAAAGCTCCTGTGGAATGGGAATTTATCTATTCCAGGAAAGCCTAACAGGACAATATGCAAGAAGAGGGAGATGGTTATGGGATGTAAATATTCGGCAAGTTTTTCCTCCATCCTCAACCTAAAAATTGGCTTTGTGTCTTTTGAAAAGAAGTTGTAGAAGTGATAAGACCTGGTGTTATCTGTTAAAGAACCATATAATGACAACTTCAACCTCTAACAGATGTTGGTAGTATTAATTGAAATAACCACTTGAACCTGAGATACTGAATTGTCCTCACTGGCCTAACCAACTGGTGTGTTGATTGGCTTCTTGGTATATGCTGTGGATGTTCTTAACTAAAAGATGATGAGAACCAGACCAGGGAATAAATCACAGTTTTAAGTTTCGCTTTATTCATTCAAGGTATATGATATTTGAATTTTAACAAATATATTTCATAATGTCAAAAGTTGGTTTATCAATCCATCAAGCATTTTATTAGAAAGACTCTATGATTGTATTTTGTTTTCATTGGAGTTTTCAAGCTAAAGCTCAGTTCCATTATGGGAGTGAGAAAATACTATTCTTGTGTAACTTAGTCATAAAGAGAAAATGTGAAAGTATTTCCAGTCAGACGTTTCTAGTGCCTCACTTATTGCAAATCTCAAATTTCATCTTGAACATGGTTTAAAGGCTGTTTAGCCAAGTGATTTTTAAACTGTTTTATTGATTCATGTGTTAATGACAATATCCAGCCGTTTTAGGATGTGTATCCTAAGCTGATCATCTAAAAGAAAGCAAAACTGTATCTAATATGTCAGAGGACCTTTCTTAGGAATGGTTCATGAAAATAGGTATGTACTGACCATTCTCTTTCTTTTTCTTTTGGAGAATCTTTCCTACCCTGAAACCATATCATTGCTGTTTCCATCTGGGAATGTGTAAAATAACCACATTGTGATCATAGTTTCTCCAGGAGCTTTCCTGAAGTTAAGTCTCTGTGCTCAGAGTACCAGGGCTTCTCCTGTACCCATTGGATGCTGTTGCTTTCTCAGTCTTACTCCTGAAATGTCATAACTGGCACAGATCTCTGACCAGAGCTATAACGTATCTCTTCCTAATTATGTCTGCCTCTTTCTGAGTTGTCTTCTCATTCTGAGTATTCTGGTGTAAAAGCCTGTTTGTCAGTAATGATGTAAATAGAGCAGCAAAACTTTCTGTTGTCTTTGTCTTTTGACACCCAAGGGAATGGACTGTGACTACTTCATGCTCTGTTGAGCATCTAGTGTCTACCTAAAGCAGAGCAGGAGCAGATGGCCACTTTGTGAGCACTTAGATGGCATTCTTTTTAAAAAAGATTTTATTTATTTCTTTGAGAGAGAATATGTGTGCACGAGAGCATGAGCAGGGAGATAAGGGAGAGAGAGGGAGAAACAGACTCTCCCTGAACAGGGAGCCCATTGTAGGGCTCGATCCCAGGACCCTGGGATTATGACCTGAGCCTAAGGCAGACACTTAACTGACTGAGCCACCCAGGTACCTCTCAGATGACATTCTTTCTCAGGAAGTTGGACCAGGGAAATAATATCTCAAGTCATATTATGAGAGAAGCTTCCTTTTACAAATTTAAGGAAGCCTAAACTCCAGTTTGCTCATTTTGCTACTAATTTAGCTAAAGCAGTAGAACAGCTCCCCTCCACACACACACCTCTTTTCTATCATGGAGATGTCATGTCTAATATTTCTCAGAAAATAAGGTCTCGTTCAGAGTCAGAACATTCAAGTTTAATTTTACTGAAAATGTTCCAACACTAACGGTCTAGTTGCATCAGAATAAAAACAGAATCTACTTAGAGTAATAATAACAGTGTGGAGGAGTAATTTTTCTTCTTTAAGTATAGTACTTGAAGTACATTCTGTACACTCTGTTAGGTATTTTTCCATTTCACTCTCCTAAGTGGCTTGACTCATAATTCCATCCCTGCCTACGTCTCTGAAATACAGCTGATATCCTGATGGGCAGTATGCTGAAAGCTCATGAGATTTTTAGGGTATCACATTCCCTGTGTGTGCTCATCTTCAGAATGTTAGAATATTTTTTAAAGTTCTGAATTAAATTTTTTTTTAAATTTTAAGATTTATCCATGCAACCACAATAAGTGGTTCATAACCAGTTCATGTGCCAACTTTTGGAAGTGTTATCCCATTTTATAACCCTAAAGGTGTCCTTTCTTCTCTTAAGCATCACCCCCCTACCTCCCATATCAAAAGACACCAAGATTGTTTAGTAAATTATATCTCAACTAGTAACACATATCAAGTCTTACTACAGGACTTTTGAATCATCAGGGAACAAAATTATAGATGGTAGAATTGCCATCAACTGTGATATTATCATTTTGTCCTAAAATTATTTGAAAACTGGCAGTTGTTATAATCAAAATACTCCATTGCCTGACCTGGCTGTATTACATAGAAGTCATTATGGCTTTTACATTGCTTTTTAAAAGTACTCGTCTGTTTCTTCTTCCTTTCTCCTTTTATGTATCTACTTTGGTAGATACCACTCCTTAAAATTTAGATGCTCTGTCAAATAATGTGACAGATATGAGGAAGAAAAAGCATTAGGAGGGAAAATAAATGTGAGTGGTTTTTGTTTGTTTAAGGCATGGGTTTTTATTTTTTCTAAATACCCCTATGGAATAGGGTAGAGAGGTCCCTATCTTCATTCTCAGCATGGATGCCAGTGGCAGCTTGCAGAAAAAAGTTATTTGTCTGTAGCTTTGCCCCTACTAAAAGACCCTGTTCTGATTCTATAGTTCATCAAAACTAAAAACCAGGGAGGCTAGATCTGAATGAGTAGGGTGAGCTATGCAAGTCATGTGGGAAAAATTGAACCCTGATTGTTGCCCAGTATCACCTCATCCCTACTAGGACTAATGTTTCATTCTGAGGCATTGCCTTCTGACTTGTGGGAGATCTTTCCACTTTGCAGCTCCTCGCCTTAACTTCACCTTAACTTTGGCCTTTCAACTGCTAAAAAAAATGTACCCAAATCTGCTTTTAGTCAAATAGCTTTTAGTAGTGTATCGGCTTTTGGGTGAACATTAGCATATTGAGTATTAGAATATTGCAGTAGCATAAACTACGGAAGAAATTCAAGTGCCCCCATGGTGGGTGGACTAGTTGGGGACATTAGCTCTGATTTGTGCCCAAGACTTCTAAAGTTGCCAAAGAGGTCCATGGCATTGAAAGGAAAATTCATTGCTACTCATATTTCCCCTAGAAATGACAGGCATGCACTTAGGGCCACATGGGGAAGCACCAGAGCCACAAGGCAGAAGCAGGAGTGAGGGGAAGAGCCCTTACTGTGTTTTGGTAGGAAACACCAGGCAGGGCAGTGGAAACAGCTTAGGACTGTCTAGTTTGGATGATGGTGGTGGACTCTGGATTATAAGGGTGGGATCTACTTGTCTGGTAGTGAGCCCTGGGTGATTAAGGCCAAGGACTCTTTTCTCCTAGACTGTAAGAGCCAGACAAAGAAGGTGGCTCAGAGTTTAGGCTCTGGACTGGTTAATTCTCATATGAAAGGTATGCTTCCTTGTGGGCCCTTTGCTTCTTCTGAATGACCAGCCCAAGACCAAGACCAGCCCAAGACCAGCCCTTGGTCTCCTCAGCCAGTGAGGCCCCCAAGGTGTCAAAATATCATACTTCTTAAACACATGATTAATACAATTGGCCCTCTGATGTGACATCATATTAAGGAATCTTTGGAGTGATGAGAATGGAGACATAAAAGAGTAAGGCATATGTTAGCTTAAACAGAACAGAAAGCATTTTATTATGAGAGTAGAAAGGAGAAGCACAGGCAGGGGTGTAGGGAGTCCTTGAGGCTGGTCTATAACTAAGGTTCCCATTTATACACATTAGCCAGGATCATAGATCTGGAATCTTGGGGGATCTTCAACACTATCTGGGTGGAGTTGTAAACTATATGAAAAGTGTGAGTGTGGTAATAATATCTTGATATGTTCCTTGAGTCAAGATGGCAGGTCCAGCAGTTATGCTATTGGAGCCTGTGATAATTTAGTAAATAAATTAATGATTAAGCAGTGAGTATGTGTAACCAAGGGAAAGGAGTATTATGATTGGAGACATGGGGCAGGAGGTTCTGGTGGAAAGCTGGAGAGGGCAGTAGGAGAAGGCAGTGGACAGTGAGTGAGTGGTCCTCTCCCAGAGACTTCAGGGGTTGACTGAGAGTTCCTGGGGAAAGTAATAATCACCATTCATTTTTTGGAATACTGTACAGATAGTAACTTCTATCAGATTTCACTTTAGGCATGAGAGTGTAGGAGTGTGTGTTTTGGCAGAGAGCAAGGAATATACCAGGGCAATGCACTAAATGGGCAGGAAGCTCAGAAACATAATAGAATTCTTAATATAGAAGGAAGAGAACTAAAAATGCCCTGTGTCTAATTTGTGACTTAGCAAAGGTAGTCCATGGGCATAAATTCTAGTGTCCAAGGTAGAGTTCTCTCCAGTGGCAAGCTTATGGTCTGGGAGATGTTATCTGAGTAGTGAGCTTCTGACCAGAGTGATGTTGTCTGGGGTGTGAGACATGGAGTATCCATTTTAAGTGGGTACCCACTCAGGTTGGTGTGGGTTTGATATGTTTGCTTGAAACAGTGGTTTACTTGAGGTGTTTGCAAACCAATGAAAGCAACCAGACCAGCAGTAATAAGACCAACGGTCAGTGGAACGGTGGGCAGCTACACTGGGCAGTTTTTGCTTTTGCTTTTTGGTTTAGGTTCACTTGGGTCTCTTAACAGTTGAGCAGCCGCCTGGCCTGTGGGAATGTCTGTGATTAATGGGTCCCAAGAAAGTATGTGCCCTCAATCTGGCCTATATCCCTTGTGGGATGAGGGCAAGATAGAAAAATTTATAAAGGGAGGGGGAAAACTTGTTAAAGGGCCTAACATGTAATGAATTTTTAATGTACATGAGGGCAACATACCCCCATTTATTTTTTTTACTTAAATTTTAGGTACCTAACATATAGTGTGATACTGGTTTCTGGAATAGAATTCAGTGATTCATCATTTATATACAATACCCAGTGCTCATCCCCACAAGTGCCCTCCTTGTTACCCTATCACCCATCTAGCCCATCCTCCACCCACCTCCTTCCATCAACCCTAAGTTTATTCTATCATTAAGAGTTTCTTATAGCTTGTTTTCCTCTCTCCTTTTTTCTTTTCCCCCTTCCCATATATTCATCTATTTTAGTTATTAAATTTCACATCAGTGAAATCATATGGTATTTGTCTTTCTCTGAGTGACTTATTTCACTTGGCATAATACACTCTAGCTCAATCCATGTCGTTGCAAATGACAGGTTTCATTCTTTTTGATGGCTGAATAATATCCATCCTGTATATATATATATCACATCTTTCTTATCCATTCATCAGTTGATGGACATTTAGACTCTCTCCATAGTTTGGCTATTGTAGATAATGCTGCTATAAACACTGGGGTGCATGTACCCCTACAAATCTGTATTTTTATATCCTTTGGGTAAATCCTAATAGTGTAATTGCTGGATTGTAGTGTATTTTCTATTTTTAACATTTTGAGGTACCTCAGTACTGTTCTTCGGAGTAGCTGCACCAGTTTGCATTCCCACCAACAATACAGGAGGATTCCCTTTCTCCACATCTTCGCCAACACCTATTATTTCTTGTGTTGTTAATTTTAGCCATCTTTACAGGTGTGAGATGGTATCTCATCTTGATTTTGGTTTGTATTTCCCTGATGGGTGGTGTTGAGCATCTTTTCATGTATCTGTTAGCCATCTGAACACATATCTCCCTTTAAATAGAGGAAAGTGCAATCAGAAATTTCTCCCCAGCTTTATTAAAAATGAATGAATATAATTATGTATATTCAAAGTGTACAACATGATGATTTGATGTACATGTACATTGAGATAACACAGCTGTCACTTTACAGTGTATGTGTAATGAGAATGTATAAAATCTATTCTCAGCAGCTTTTAAGAACATGATAATTAACTAATTAACTCTAGTCCCTATGCTGTGCATTAGATCCTCAGAACCAACTCTTCTTATAACTGAAAGTTTGTACCTTCTGACCTACATCTCCCATTTCCCCCTCTCCCCAGCCCCTAGCAACCACCATTCTATTCCTTATTTCTATCAAATCAGCTTTTTTGTTGTTGTTTTTTTTTAAAGATTCCGTATGTAGTGTTACCATATGGTATTTGTCTTTCTGTGTCTGGCTTACTTCACTTAGCATAATTTATCCCTGTTGTCACAAATGATAAGATTTCCTTCTTTTTAAGACAGAATAATATTCCACTGTGTGTGTGTGTGAGAGAGAGAGAGAGAGAGAGATTTTCTTTATCCAGTCACCCATTGAAACACATTAAGATTTCCCTATCTTGACTATTGTGAAGAAGCTGCAGTGAACAGAGGGTGCAGAGATTTCGAAATCCTAATTTCATTCCTTATATGAGTTCATTTCATTTCCTGTATGGTTCAAATATTTTTTCCCATTCTATAGATTGCCTTTTCAATTTATTAATCATTTTCTTTGTTGTACAAAAGTACTTTAGTACTTTGTGGTCCTCCTTGTTTATTTTAGCTTTTCTTGCCCATGCTTTGGGCATCTTACCCCAAAAGAAATCATTGCTAATACCAGTATCAAGGAGTTTCTTTTCTTCATTTTCTTCTAGGAGTTTTACAGTTTCAAGTCTTACATTTAAGTCTTTAACCAATTTTGAGTTAATTTTTATAGGTATAAGATAGATGTCTATTTTCATTCATTTGCATGTGGATACCCAGCTTTCCGAATACCATTTATTGAAGAGACTATCTTTTTCCCATTATGTTTTCTTGGCTCCCTTGTCAGGGTTACTTGACCATATCTGCATGGGTTTATTTTGGTGCTGTCTGTTCTGTTCTACTGGTCTGTGTGCCTTTTTATGCCAGCATGACATTGTTTTAATTACTGTAACTTGATAATTTTGTTTGAAATCAGGAAATGTGATGCTACCAACTTTATTCATCTTTCTTAAAATTGCTTTGGCTATTAGGGTCTTTTGTGCTTCCATAAGAATTTTAGGACTTTTTTCTATTTCTGTGAAAAATTCCATTGGAATCTTGATAGAGATCACATTGAATCTGTAGATTACTTTGGGTAATATGGGCATTGTAACAATATCAATTCTTCCAATCTAAGAACGTAAGATATCTTTCCATTTATTTGTGTCTTCATTTTCTTTCATCCGTGTCTCATAGTTTTCAATGTACAGGTCTTTCATCTCCTGGAATAAACTTATTTCTATGTATTTTATTGTTTTTTGATGCAATTGTAAATGGGATTGTTTTCTTAATTCCTCTTTCTCATAATTTGTTGTTAGTGTATAGAAATACTATTGATTTTGTATCATGTGACTTTACTGAATTCATTGATTAGTTCTAACAGTTTTTTGGTGGGACCTTTGGGGTTTTCTATTTATAAGAGATAATTTGACTTCTTGTCCCATTTGAATGCTTTTTATTTATTTTTATTGCTCAATTGCTGGGGCTAGGATTTCCAGTACCATCTTTAATAAAAGTGGTGAATGTGGACATCTTTGTCTTACTCATGACCTTAGAGGAAAGACTTTTAACTTATTACTGTTAAGTATGATGTTAGCTATGGGCTTATCATATGTAGCCTTTATGACATTAACATTCATTCTACACTTAACTTATTGAGAGTTTTTATCATGAAAAGTTGTTGAATTTTGTCATATATTTTTCTTCATTATTGAAAAGCTCATTCTGATAATGTGGATGTCATATTGGTTGATTTGCATATGTTGAACCTTCCTTGCATCCCAAGGGTAAATCCCTCTTGATCACGATGTAAATCATGATGTAAATAATGGGTAAATCTTTTCTATATGCTCTTGAATTTGGCTGACTGGTATTTAGTTGAGGATTTTGTAAGTCTATCTTTATCAAGGATATTGGTCTGTAATTTTCTTTTCTTGTAGTGCCCATTACCTGGTTTTGTATCAGGGCAATAATGACCTTGTAAAGTAAGTTTGGAAATATGCACTTTTCCATTTTTTTGAGATGGTTTGAGAAGGATTGGTATTATTTAAATGATTGATATAATTTGCAAGTGAAGCCATCTGATTCTAGGCTTTTCCTTTTAGGAAATTTTTTTTTTGAAATTTTTGATCACATATTTCATCTCCTTGTTCGTTATTGACATACTCAGATTTTCTATTACTTCATGATTTGGTCTTGGTAATTTGTATATTTCTTTGAATTTATCCATTTCTTCTAAGTCCTGTCATTTGACATAAATGCTCACAGCACAGTAGTCTCCCCTACGGTCCTTTGTATGTCTGTAGTATTATATGTGGTGTTTCCTCTTTCGTTTATCACCTACTTGAATCTTCTCACTTTTTTCTTAGTCTGGTTAATGAATTGTCAATTTTATCTTTAAAAAAAAAACAACTCTTAATTGATCCTTTCCATTGTCTTTCTAGTGTCTATTTCATTTACTTCTCTTATTTTTATTATTTCCTTCCTTCTGAAAACTTTGGACATAGTTTGTTCTTCTTTTCCTAGTTCTTTAAAGTTTAAGATTAGGTTTATTTGATATATTTCTTTATTCTTAATGTAGGCATTTATTGCTATAAACTTCCATTTTAGAACTGTTTTTGCTACATTCTGTAAGTTTTAATATGCTATGTTTCCATTTCATTTGTCTCAAGATAAACCTTTTTGATTTCTTTTTTGATAAATTGATTGTTCAAAAGTATGTTAATTTCTCCATATTTGTGAATATTGTAACTTTCTTCCTGTTATTGATTTCTAGCTTCCTATCATTGTTAGGAAAAGATAATTCATAACATTTCATCTTTTAAGTTTCTTAAGACTGGTTTTGTGACCTATACATGATCTGTCCTGGAAAATATTTCATATACACTTGAGAAGAATGTATGTTATGCTGATGTTGGGTAGAATATTCAGTATGTCTGTTAGACCCATTTGGTATAAAGTATAGTTCAAGCCCATTATTTTCTAGTTGATTTTCCTCTAGATGAAATCCTTGCTGAAAATGGGGTTAGAGTCCCCTCTTGCATTGCTGTCTGTTTCTAGTTTCAGATCTGGTAATAATTTTTTTTAAATATTCAGGTATGTGGTACCCGATATGTGGTATCTATATATACAGTTGTTATATCCTCTTGATGAATTGATGATCCCTTTGTCTTTGCATAATGACCTTGTTTCTTGTTACAGCTTTTTATTTTAGATTATTTATTTGTTTATTTATTTATTCATGACAGAGATAGAGAGGGGGGAGAGAGAAAGAGAGAGAGAGAGAGAGAGAGAGGCAGAGGGAGAAGCAGGCTCCATGCAGGGAGCCCAACACGGGAGTCAATCCTGGGTCTCCAGGATTACATCCTGGGCGAAGGCGGCGCTAAACCACTGAGCCAACTGGGTGCCCTCTTGTTATAGCTTTTGACTAAAAGTCTGTTTTATTTGACATTAAGTATAGCTACCTCTGCTTTCTTTTGGTTTTCATTTGCATGGAATATCCTGTTCTGTGTCTTTACTTTTAGCCCGCGAATGTCATTAAAGCTTAATTGAGTCCCCGTGGGCAGCATATAGTTGAGTCTTAATTTTTTTTATCCTTAGCCACTTTATGTCATTTAATTGAAGAATTTAAACCATTTACCTTAGAGTAATTATTAATAGGCAGTGACTATCACCATTTTGTGAATTATTATTATTTTATAGTTAATGTGTTCCTTTTTTTCTTCTATTACTGTCTGTCTTTCTGAATTAGTGAGTTTTTATAGTGGTATGCTTTGAATTTTTTTCTCTTTATCATAGATGTATCTGTTAATAGGTTTTTGCTGTATGATTTCCATGAGTCTTTCATAACATATCTTACAGTTTTAATAGTCTATTTAAGCTAATAACAAGTTAACTTTAATTTGCATTAAAAGTTCTACACATTTACTTGTCCCATACATTTTATGTTGTTGCTGTCAGTTTCCCTGTTTTTATATTGTGTGTCCATTAACAAAATATTGTAGCTGTAGTTCTTTTTAACACTTTTGTCTTTTAACCTAGATGCTAGAGTTCAAAGTGATTTGATTAGAGTATTTTGAATTTGACTATATATTTATCTTTACCAGTGAATTTTATAGTCTATGCTTTAATTTACTAATTAGCATCCTTTAGTTTTAGTTTTAGTTTGAACTTCTTTTAGCATTTCTTGTAAGGCAGGTCTAGTGGTGATGAATTCCCTCAGCTTTTGTGTATCTGGGAAAGTCTTTATTTCTTATTTCCTTCTGAAGGACAACTTTGCTGGGCAAAACATTTTTGGTTGGCAGTTTTTTTTCTTCATCCCATTTTCTCCTGGTCTGCAAGGTTTCTGCAGAGAAATCTGCTGATAGGCTTCTGAGGTTTCCTTGTATGTGATGTCTTTTTTCTCTTCGGCTGTTTTCAAACTTCTCGTTTTGATTGATTGATTGGTTGTTTTAGAGAGGGAAAGAGAGTAAGAGGTGTGGAGGAAAGGGAGAGAAAATATTTTTTTGGTTAAGATTTATTTATTTTAGAGCATGCACACATGCACAAGTGTTGGGGAGGAGCAGAGAGAGAGAATCTCAAGAAAACTCCCCACTGAATGTGGAGCCCCACATGGAGCTTCATTTTAGGACCCATGAGATCATGACCTGAGCTGAAATCATGAGTTGGAGGTATAACCAGCTGAGCCACCCAGGCACCCCAGGAGAGAGAATCTTAAGGGGACTCCCTGCTGAGCATGGATTGTGACATGGGGCTCAGTCTTACAACCCTGAGATCATGACCTGAGCCGAAATCAGGAGTCAGATGCTTAACTGACAGAGCCACCCAGGATCCCATCTTTGTCTTTGAGTTTTGAGAGTTTCCCTATACTGTGTCTTGGTGAAGATCTGTCCAAGATGAATCTGTATGGGAAACCTTGAGCTTCATATGCCTGGATGATCCATATCTCTCCCCAGTTTGGGGATTTTCTTCCATTATTTTTTTAATTGATTTTCTCTCTCTCTTCTCCTTCTATGACATTCATTGATACGAATATTTTTTTGCTTGCTGATGTCCAGTAATTCACATAGGTTTTCTCCACTCTTTTTCTTTTTTGGCCTCTGATTAGATAGTACCAGTTCTCTGTCTTTACGTTCACCTACCCCATGAAGATTCTTTCTTCAGCTTGTTGAGCCAGCTTCACTGAAACTTTTTGTTGCATTTTTCATCTAATTTATTGTATTTTTCACTTCTAGAATTTCTGTGTGGTTATTTTTTATGATTTCTAATTTTTTTGCTGAACTTTTTGTTTTATTCACGCATTATTTTCCTGAATTCACCAACTTGTGTTTTCTTAAATTTCACTGAGCTTCCTTGAAATAATTATTTTGGATTCTTTTTCGGGTAACTCACACAGAGTTCCAATTCTTTGGGGTCAGTTGCTGGAAGTTATTGTGTTCCCTTTTGTCATGTCATGTGTCCTTGCTTTTTTGTGTGTTTCTAGTGGGTTTATATTGATGTCTGAGCATTTGAGGGAGAATTTACCTCCTCCAGTCTTTTCAGACTGGCTTTGATGGGGAAAGACTTTTATCTGAAGGTGGGCTGTGAGGGCACTGTCTGAGTAGGGTGCATTTCTTGTGGGGAGAGTACAGTGACACAGTCTCCACGCAGGCCTGTTAGATGAGCTCAGTGTCAGTAAAGGCTGTGGAGATCTTTGGTGGCCCAAACTATGGAGGGCTTGCTGGTGGCAATAATTGACTAGGGCTACTGCAGTCCTTGGTGGTGAAGGTGCTGAGGTTCTCTTGTTCTCCTTTGTTGTCCATGGAAGGAAGTTCTAGCTGAGAGTATCCCTGCTGGCACCAAGTCAGTACACTGATCCTCAGTGGAGCTGTGCTCCAGGGATGGGTTGCATGCAGAACTGCCATCGTCCTGGGTCCTCAGGCACATTAGCCCCAACCCTCAGTCCAGGGGAGCTCAGTACCAAGAGGGATCCCCTCAGAGGGATTGTATCCCACAGAGAAAGGAGAGCAGGGGCCCCCAGCAATGGACATTTACAGCCTTTGCTACAGAGGACCCAGGCAAAGCACAAAGCGAGGCTTGATCTCATGACCCAGAGATCATGACCTGACCTAAAGCCAAGAGTCAAAGCCTTAACCAACTGAGCCACCCAGGCACCCCTTGAAGCAACATGTTAAGCCTTTTGAGATCCGTGGTTTCCATGAGGAGGGCTCTCACATCATGTTACTGATGGATCCCTGTAGTGTCCTGGGGACTAACACTTGGATTTCTGCCAGAGACACTTTCTAAAAGGAAGATATTCTGGAGGAAGTTGGCATCAGTGTGATGGGATAAGTTGGTCACAGAATGAGGAGAGAGCTAACTCAGTCGAGCAGGCCTGACTGGCTTTGGCATTGCTGGCTTAGTCAGTCAGGCTTACATCTCAACAGTCTGTTAGAGGAAGCCACTCTCGGTCCTGGTCGGGAAAAGCCTCTTGCCTATGGGAGCTCTGCAAATGCCAGTAGCTCAGACATAAGTGTCACAGCTACAGCAAGTCCATGTGTGCCTTGTGTGTTTTCCAGTTATCCTAGTCCATGAGGGTCATTAGTCCAGAAATTAGGCATATCAGGGTAAGCAATCATGTGGGAGCCATGAGTCCAGTTATTTATCCCGGTAGGGAATTTGGATTCCCATCAGCCTAGGCTACAGCGCTTAAGAGTAAATGAGGACCATAGACACACACGCCTTTGAGGTCTTCCTACAAGTTAGGCTGGAACACCATGTCACCATATGGCAGGTGCAGCATAAGTGTAGCTGCCAGAGTACAAGCATGCCAACAGCTGGCTGTGCTTTCATAGGCAGTGCAGGCTACTTAGTGAATCTATTTAGCAAGTCAGGAGCAGTGAAGAGGCTTGCCCCTCTGACAAAATTGTCAGCCTTCTTGCTGCATCAGTTGTGTTAAAATATACCCAGAGGATTTTATTTATGGAGGCAACCGAGTGACAACATGGAAAAGCTAATGCCATGCCAAAGCCACAGGGAAACACACCAGAGCCACTGAGGAGGAAGAAGCAGGAGGGCTGGGAAAGAATGGAGTGTTTTTGCAGGAAAGGCCAGGCAGGGCAGAGGAACATCTTAGGATTGGCTAGCTTGGATAATGTCAGAGGGCTCTGGGCTATAAGCCAGATTGACCTCTATTTGTGTGGTGCTGACTCTGGGTGATTAGGGCAGAGGAATATTGCCTTCCAGAGCATAAGAGCCAGATAGAGAAAGCAGCTGAGAGTGTGGGCTGTGGATTGGCTGGTTTTCATAGGAAGGGTGTGCTCAGTGGTGGGTCTTTTGTTGTCTCTAAGAATTGGCCAGACCAGGAAGAGCAGTTTCTTCACAATCAGGGAGGCCCCCATATTGCTGAAACGTCACAAAATCTTTTAAAAAATGATTAAAGAAGCTCTACTAGCATTTCTGACTACAGCCCCTGTAAAAGAGAGGTAGATGTATTCTCCGACGAGTAGGCATTTCTCTACAGAAGTGGGGCCTGGGCCCATGGGCACAGGCCTTCGTATGTGCAGAGCTCAGCAGCAGAACCACTGTTGTAGTTGTGCGGCAGGCAGAGGGGTAGCTCTGCAGAGCAGGGAGGCCTCTCAGCATAAGACAGTCCCCAGGGAAAGAGCGTGAGCCCAGGTAACAACAGAATCTGTTGAGGGAGTCTGCCCAAGTCATAAAGCTGAGTTGGTCTGTGTGGCTCTTGAGGACAAAAACAGCATTTGCAACATGGATTATCTCTAACCTTTTACTCTTGAGATCATTTGAAACATTGCATTGGGACCTTTGTCATTTATTTGTCTTTTAGCTTGAATGGTTTGGTCAAGTTTTGTAAGCTAACAGTTTGATCAGTGACTGGCTTATCTTACCTCTCATACTACTCACCCTCTATCCCCCCAACCCATATACACAGTTTTCCACTGAACTGTAGAAAAAAATTGTTAATAGGTCAGAAAGCTCTATTTGTATATTGTTCTTTGCTAGTAGAGGATGGTGTCATTAGCATCTTTTATAGCTGTGAAATGATTTTACCAGTTAAAAATTTAACGTGTATTTTTTTCTTAATTAGAAGAGCAGGTTTGAACTATTAAGTCAAAGTAGATAAACTTAAAAATTATGCTTTTATCTGTTTAGAGATAGGCAATGTGTTATCACATTCATTAATGTAGATTATCCTGGCCTTTTATTTTTTAAGATCAAGTCAGTGGTTAAAGATGTAATAAGTATTTGGCATTTCCTGTTGCTTAAGTGAGGCCAGTCTTAAATGTTGCAGTATTTACTTCATGTATTCTTGTACTGTTCATTTTCATTCATTGGAATTCTATATCTAAGATGTGATATTTGGAGTAAATAAAATATACAGTGTTGTAAATGCTCTTTAATAAATAATTGCACCCAAATAATAGGGTACAACGGCTGGAATTTAGATCAGTTTAATGCATAGAATATTGTGTTCATTTCCTATGGCTGCTCCAACCAATTACCACGAACTTAGTGGCTTAAAGCAACAGACATCTATTCTTTCACAGCTCTGGAGATTAGAAGCCCCAAATCACGGCATCAGCATGGCTGCACTTCCTCCAAAGGCTCTAAGAAGAATTCTTCCCTGGCTCTTCTACCTCATGGTGGTTGCCAGCAGTCCTTGGCTTGTGGCAACTTAACAGCAAATCTGTCGCTGTCATCACGTGGCCTTCTTCCCTGTGTGTGTCCATGTCTCCCTCCTCCTGTGTAAGAACACCAAGGAAATCTAAATCATTGGATTTAGAGCCCACCCTAATCCAGCATGATCTTGATTACCTCTGCAAAAACTATCCCCAAAGAAAGTCATATTCACAGTTCTAGTTGGATATGAATTTTGGAGGAACACCATTTAACCCAGTACAGATGTAGAACTATTCCAGCTTAATTCAGTATTAGAAAAATAAGGGAAGAGGCTGTCAGTGGCTTTGCCTTAAAAATAAAAATCACTTTTTAAGAATAGTTCTATCCAAGGCATATAAGATTTTATAAGAACTGAGGCTTATGCAGTTTTTGGGGAATAAGTGAGTGGAGTAGGACTTCATGAGAAAAGGAATATAAAATTGCAAATACAGAGTTAGGTTATAAAAATGTATATTTAGAATTGTAAAAGGAGTAAGTTAAAAATTTTGAAAATGGATATACCACACTCATTGCAAAATACTAAAAACTATTTTTATTAATAGCCTGACACCTTTATGATACATTTCCTCCTCTTTTTTTTTTTTTTTGGTTGCATTCACTTTGATCTCTTCTTCCTATGATAATTTTGTATTAGTTTCTCAAGAGAGAATGATATTTAAATTCTACTTCTCTTGTGGTTGTTGAAAGAACTTTATGATTTAGAAGTTTCTTTTAGTTTCCACAAGTTGTTGGTTATACCATTTATGAGGATTGTTGCTAAATTTGGGAAAACCTAAACTGGTATTCTTTTATACATGAGCATTTTCAAGGTATTTCATGGAGTGCCTAACCTTAAATCCTTTAGCACTACATCACAGAATTATCTGAAATGATGGGAATGTCTATTTGTGCAGTCCAGTATGGTCACCAGTACCCATAGGTGGCTGTTAAGCACTTAAGCTGTGGTTGATGTGGCTGAGAAGCTAAATTTTTTATTTAACTCAGTTTTAAACTTGGCTTTTTGCCCAGAAATCTGCCCACTCCCAGCCCTGTGGCCCACCTCAGTACCCTCTTCTGGGCTTCCCTCCAGGCCCGGTGACCATGTTAGCAAATCAAGGCCCAAGCCAGTGAATTTGGTGAAACTAACCAAGGACATGGAGATATGAAAAAAATTGTCTGTCTCATCTACTTACATGTGTTCAGAATGATTATTGAATCAACGTGTTTTAAAAAGAAAAGGCAAAATAAATAAATAAATAAATAAATAAATAAATAAATAAATAAAAAGAAAAGGCATACTATTCTGGGAAAAACGTTCCTTTTTATGTCCTTGAGACTTGAAAGATGTCTTTCCTTTCTTTCAGAATGCAATCAGATGTATCAGTCAGGATAGGCTATATGATGCTACAGTAACAAGCATCCTCTCAATCTCATGGTCTTCAAATGGCAAAGATTTATTTTTTAATTACAGGACCTATCCACAGAAGTAGCATAGAGATAATGCAAAGGCTCCTTCCTATAGGGGCTAACACTTTGTACCCCTCAGGATCTACCCCACCTATCCTCCTGGTTACTAAGCCTATAATAGGGTTAAATCACAGTGAAATTCTCCTGGGGATATTCTGAGCCTGATAAAGGGGTTGGGGAGAGTATTGTATCCCAAAGGAATAGACCTACCCCATTTGTACCAGCAGAAGGCAAGAGACTTCGTGGGGTAGGATTCTGGGATGTTCTCAACACAATTGGAATATAACCTGCTTAAAAGAGAACTGATCAATTTGGAAGCAGCCTCCTAGGACTCAGGATTTCTTTAACATGCTAACAAGGACCCCAAGAGATGGGAGAGTGCCCCAGTGAAAGGAGTCCCAGCAGCCCTAAAATCCAGCCAGAGCTGATGATAGGGGAAGGGTGTTACAGAACCCAGTCCACTGATGGTTTTTCGGATTTTGGACTTCCAAAGCAATAGCAGCAACATGACAGCATAGAACTGCCAGAAGCCAGGTGAATAGTTATTGTACTGTGTAGCAATGCCCCAGCTGTAAAGGGAGAGATGCTGTTGACCATACACACAAGGATGGATATTAAAACAAGGTATCCCGGGGCAAAATAGATGAATAGCCAGTGAGGGAGCTATTCAGTCTACTGCTGAGAATATATATTAAGAAGTCCAGAGGTGAAGGAGAGTTGCCCCAGGGAGAGTTGCCCAAATTCACAGTCCTTTGCCCAACTTCCGTATCTGAGTCCGTTTCAGACCCGGAACCTATTGAGTGAAGAAGATAACCAACTCTCCACGTTGGAAGGGGACTGTAACATGGAAGGCCCAGGTAAAACACATGCACTCCAAAACATGGGAAAGAAGCTCTACAAAGACTCAGGGCTTGCCACATCAGGGGAATTTGGAGGGAGTTCAGTAATGAGAAGCATACAGGATATCCTATCCAAAGTAAAGGAAAATCATTGCACCTCCCACAGTGAAGAAAAAAGCATGGCATCTTGAAAGCCTCTTTAGATTTTAGAGGCACCATGTTGCATATCTAACCCACATGCAAAGTGAATCAAGAGCTGCTAGCTTTGGATGGGGCCCAAGGGGACAGGGAAGGCTCCTGCAAGGATCCCTAACATTGAGACCATATAACCAGGCAGATAGACCATTGGTGGGCAAGATGTTGAGCAGAATTTATGGCAGACTACAGTAGGAGAATTGTAGCACATTCACCCCTTTGGCCTCTGGAGAGCAAGACTGTGCCATTTCCAGTTTATGTATCTTTAAAAGACATTCCTGGTATGCTAGTGGGCCCTGGCAGAGACAGAACTCTTGACCATGGGGTATAAGGTGACCATGCAGCCACAAGTGCCCACGATGAGCTGGGTTCTGACAGACCCACATCATAAGGTTGGGTGGGCTGGCAAGAATCCATTTTTTTTTAAAGATTTTATTTATTCATTAGAAAGCACAAGCAAGGGTAGCAGGAGAGGGAGAAGTAGGCGCCCCACTGAGCAGGGAGCCCGATGCAGGGCTCTATCCCAGGATCCTGGGATCATGACCTGAGCCAAAGGCAAACACTTAACCATTTCAGCCATCCAGGTGCCCACTGGCAAGAATCCATTTTAAGATGGAAGTGGTATACCTACAGTCACACACAAGCAAGAGCAGAGGGCACAGCAGATGACAGCCAGTAGCCGAGATCTCTTCCCCATCCACCAGTCTTGCATCAGTGCACCTTCACAGCTCCTACCTACATCTGCCTTGGGGATTCTGTATGGCTGGATGAAGGAGAAAGAAAAAGTCCAACCTTAGTTCATGGGCAGGTAGTCTTGATATGGGTGTATAAGCAGAAAAGAGGTGGCAGCTGTCTACAGCCTCAACCAAGGGTGGTCTCAAAAGCATAGGGAGGAGGGGATCCCTGGGTGGCTCAGCGATTTAGTGCCTGCCCGTGGCCCAGGGCACGATCCTGGAGTCCCGGGATCGAGTCCCACGTCGGGTTCCTGGCATGGAGCCTTCTTCTCTCTCTGCCTGTGTCTCTGCCTCTCTCTCTCTCTCTATGTCCATTATGAATAAATAATTAAAATCTTTAAGAAAAAAAAAGCATAGGGAGGGGAAAACCTCTCAATGGGCAGAATTTGGGGCAGGGCACCTGGTTGTCCATTTTGGGTGAAAAGAAAAGTGGGCCAAAATTGGAATATATATGGACTCAACAGGCAGTGACAAGTGGCTTGTCTGGCTTCAAGATCCTGGAAGGAAGACGATTGGAAGGTGTGGGACAGGGTCTGCTAGAGGCATGTGGGTGGGCATATGGGGAAGGTGGGCAAAGGGTGAGGAGACTCATGTCACCTGTTAGTGTTAACTGCAGAGCATTCACCCAGTAGAAGCTCTGAGCTTCCAGGGGGGACAAAGTGATGCAGCCAGGCTCTGACACTGATCATCCTAGTGCTGACACGGTGGCAGGGATGGAGGCTGTGGACAGGCCTGGCAGCATGGGCTTCCACTTATCAAAGCTGATGTAGCTACTGCTGCTACCAAATGTCCAATCTGCCATCTACAGAGACACAAGCCAAGACACAAGCCGAGTCTGTGACATGTCCTCATCCCTCCAGGAGACTTGGCAGCACGCTGACTACATTAGACCCCTTTTACCCTGAAAGGGCCAGTAATTTTCTCTGACAGAAATAGACACTTTGGGTATTAATTTACCTTTCCCACCAACAGAACCACTATTAACGTGTGTAGGGAGTATTTGATTCACAGCATGGGGAGTCACATATCATGGAAGCTCAAGAGATCCTCTTCATGGCAAAAAGGCAGGAGTGGCCTGTGGCCATGGGTTCCTATCACATACTGAGCCCCTGATGGTGACTTGCTATGGCCTGTTAAGGAATAGTGCCACCTCAGAGGCCCTGCTTTACAAGAACGGGATGCCATCCCCCAGGATGCAGGATACACATTGGATCCAGCCCCCTTATGCAGGACTGTGTTCCCAGTAGGAAGAATACAGAGGTCTGGGAACCAAGGGCTGCTTACCGTGACTCCCAGTGAGCCACCTGGAGCATCTGTACTTCCCATAGCCTCGTTTTGAGCTCTGTAGGTTCAGATGTCTTGGTTCCCAAAGGCAGATTTCTGCCTGGGAACACGATCAGACTCGCTGGATTACAAGCTGCAGTTGCATCTAGACACGTCAAAGTGACTAGCAAGTAGGAAGAGAGTCCCCATCCTGTTGGAGGGTAGTTGACTTCGGAAGGAGGAGGCAAGTCTGTTGCACACTAGGGAAGGGAGGACTGTGTGTGAAACCTGGGTGATCCATGTAGGTGCCCCTTGGCACTCCTTTTCTCAGTTTCAATTGAAGATGGAAAAAGTGCAGCAACCCAAGCCTAAGAAGGGTGTGTAGAGCAGGGGTGCATACTTCTCAGAGATGAGGGTCTGGTTAAGGTACTGAGACCAGCAGAAGTGCTCACTGAGATGAGGGAGAATGGAATGAATGGTGCAGTGGGGAGATGGTGCTCATCAGCTGAGGCCTGAGACCAGCAACAGAGGCAGGAGCTGGAGAGCATCCTACTGATCTTGATTGAAGTTTCCTCCAGGAAAAGAGGCCCACCAGAATCTTGAAGGATCTGCTTCCCATACACAATAAGTCTGAGAGGCACTAGGTGTGGGCTGTAGTGAGCATTGTGATGTGCTGCCCAGACCCCTTTCTGTGGAGACTAGTCACTGTAGTGGCTGAGCACATTGGCAGCATGTGGCCTACAGCCCTCTGACCCTTCCAGAATTGTCTCAGGTGCAGAGACTTCCCAAGGAGCCTACATCCCATGACTGACCAATATGGAGGTGCAAAGGCCTGACCCTCTCTGCTAGACTTGGACATCTCTCAAGGATCATTCTGGCTCCAGAGCTCTCCAGGGGAGTCAGCCCAGGCTGTCATTGGGTTTGTGCTGTGGTTCAGCTTCTCTCTCTGCCCACTTCGGTCTGCTTTCCTTTGCCTTCCGCAGGTGTTGATTCCGGGTGCATTCCTTAATAAACGTTCTGCACGCCACAGCCCATCTGGAGTCCATTTCCCAGAACCCAGCCTGCAGCATCACTCCCAACAGGGAAACACACTGGCTGCAGAATGTGTTAAGGACAAAAGCCTGTGTCTGTGACCAAATCAGAAGTATGGGGCTGTCAGCAGGGAGGGACAGAATAAGGGCACAAGGCAAGGACTGGATGGACTTCTCTTGGTAACAACAATTCCTCCAAACCCAGACTGAGCCATGCAAGAAAGCCTTACTCAGGTTCCCATGCTCCTCATTGGTGGCACCCTGAGAGGCAGTGCCTGCCTAAGTGCCCACAGGCTGTTGAGACCCCATGAGGTAGGCAAAATAATGAGCCCCCATAGATGTCCAGGTCCTCATTTCAAGACCCGTGCATATGTTAACTTACATACCTAAGGGACTTTGCAGACTTGAATGAATTAAGGATTCTGAGAGGAGACTATCTGGCTTATCTGAGCGGGCCCAATATAATCATAAGGGTCCTTAAAAGTGTGAGAGAGGGAGGCAGGAAAGTCAGAGGAGGAGATGGGATGACAGAAGCAGAAGTCAGAGTGATGCAGTTGTGGGCGTTGAAAATTAAAGAGAATCGAGGCACATAATGTGGGCAGCCTGGCAAGGGCAAACCTGAAGTTGGAAAAATGGATTTTCCCCCCCCAGATGCTCCAGAATGAAGGCAGCCCTGAGGACACCTCGATATGGGCCCAGTGAGACCTGTGTCAGACTTTTGACCTCCAGAACCAAAAGATAACTAACTTGTGGTCATTTGCGCCACCAGCAGCAGGAAACCCATATACTCCAGAATGGCTCTCTTTCCAGGGCCTGGCCCACCCCCTTTGCCAGTCCTCTTTGCAGGAAGGGTGAGACAGCTCTGTCAAAGAAAAAGAGACTTCTTACTTCCTTGGCTCTTCAAACCTAGGACTGTCCCAGAGATGCACTGCCTGGCATTGTCAGAGCTCTGTATTCCTTATGAAACCTTAGAAGCTGACTTTGGAAAAAACAGAAACAGTTCATTGTTTCAGAAAGAAGGGGAAAAAAAAGAAATGGAGAGGTTTGCACAGGAAACAGAAACAGGCAGCAGATTTCTTCCCCTTGCAGCAACAGTGTCAGCAACTCCCCCCAGACAGACGATAAAGCTATGGGTAGATGCTAAATGCCAGGCTTCCCAGGGATGGAACCAACACAGGGGCGGCAGCACAGGAGAGCAGGTCCAGGCTCTGTTTCCAGATCACTCTTCCTTTGCTTCTTCACCACTTCAGGACTTTCAGAAATGCATTTTTGTGAAAAGGTCTTATTTCCAGTAGGAGCCTGAGGAGCAGAGCCTAGCAATTAGCATAAACAAGCCCTGGAAAGAAACAGCAGACCCTTAAAAGCTCAGCT
This sequence comes from Canis aureus, assembly GCF_053574225.1. Classification (NCBI taxonomy): domain Eukaryota; kingdom Metazoa; phylum Chordata; class Mammalia; order Carnivora; family Canidae; genus Canis; species Canis aureus. The sequence continues at coordinate 45,251,443 of NC_135621.1, forward strand.
CACAACCCAGGGCCATTAGATTGCTGCTGGGGAATGTAATTTTTTTTTTTTTTTTTTGGTGTTTTGTTTTCCAGAAGAGTACAACCAATGTGACTGGAGCCAAGGCCTTGGAGCTACAGGAAGGGAGGGGGACTTAGATTGGGGATACCTGGTTTGTACCCAGAGCTGGCTCTATGGTGCTCTCTTCCTGCAGCCCACCTCCAGACAAAGCAGGACCCCTGCCCATCCCTAGCCACTGTTTACAGGAGAACAGGCCTTGAGAGGCCCTAGGTAGCTGCTGCAATTAAAGTCAACACATGAATCAAGTTACATAAAAGCAAAATACAGCACCCAAATAAATTATGTTACTGGACTATTCCTTAACATGTGCCATATTGAGCCATTTCTGTGTATATTAGTGAGGGGAGAGCTGCAGAGCCCACAGGAGATGAGCTAGCAAAGCGCACTGTGGTGCCTCAACCCGAGTCAGGGCAAGATGCATCAGTAAAGCCAAGAGGAAAAGGAGCTCAGGGACAAGTCATTCTTAGGTGTTCACCCCAGCTGAGTGACTAACCCAGATCCAGTAGTGTCTAGGTCCCCATATCCTGCTGGTGGGAAGAAGGCCATAGGCTGGGCAGAAAGGCCCCCAGCTCAGTGCTCTCTTGAAACCACTTGAGGATTCTGAGTTTTCCCTGGAAATTACCACACCCGGATTAGTGGGAAGAAAGGGATCCTAAGCCCCTGTGTAACCAAAAATGCCCCTCCTAGAGCTCCATTGGATCTGGGGCACTTTAGCCAATGGAAACGTGGAGCCATTGGCACAAGGCAGGCATCAGTTCACTGTGGAGCATCACCAACAGGTAGCCCAGGGTCGTTAGTGTGTTGTGATGTCAATTTAGTGGGTTGTGAACATCATTTCGAAGCAACGAAATAAAACGAAATAAAATAGAAAACTGCAGAACTCACTGCACATGGTAAGAACACGTTCGGCTATAGTTCTCAGCATGGCATAGGCTGTCGTGTGAAACGTAGTTCTGAATGGCTAGGGGAGGGCTACAACTCAAAATTTGGAACTCCTTGCTGGGGCCCAACCTCACACTTCAACCCAGAGTAGTACAGTGAAATGCTATGGCCACAGGCTAATTCAGGCCTCCCAGATCCTTGCCTCTGGCCTGACCTCAGTTTCAGCAAGATCACTTCATCTGATTAACTTGACATCAGCCCCTGCTCTTAACACAGAGCCAGAAAGCATGGTCTCCAAAGGCTGGAGCACCAGCTATGCCATGCAGGGCAGGATCTAGGAGACTAAGAACAGAATCTGTGGAATGAGCACCTGGCATATGGTTGGCACTCAATAAATGGGGTGGACAGCAGGGGAGGGATGTTGCTCAGGAGTCTACATGGTGCCAGGCCTGGAGGAGGAGGAGAGGGGCAGGGCTGTGCACGTGGGGGGCCCACACATTTCATCACACTCACAACTTGTCCTCCTGGATACTCATGCCAGATTTCCTTTCTTGGGACCCACTTTTCTTCTTCCTCCCAGTCTTGAAGTAGGGGCTTTCACCCCAGCACCATGCATGCTGTGCTTCACTTCTAGAGGATGAGACAGAGGCCCCAATGTTCCGCCTGCCAGGAAGGGGCCGTATCTCTCACCTCTGTGTACTCAAGGAGACTGAGGGCCCTGGTATCCCATAGACCATTATGCCCTAATATGGCACTGGGGACACTCTCTGTGGCTCAGAAGGGCAGTTAGCACTGCCTGGCCAAACAACTGAGCCACCAGCCACTGAGCCAGAATTAGCAGCCCCACAGGCTGCAAAGGGCCAGACTCACTAGTTGGCCCAGGTCCCCAAAATGGAACATTGGCATGCCCTCAAACCCATGTTTAAGACTGCACAGGTATCATCTGCCCCAGAGCCCATTCCACTGGTGGATTGCCCTACCATCACTGGGCCTGGAGGGAATAGTCATCAACCTAAGGGAAGGGGGGAATGGGGGCTGGCCTGAGGCATCTGTGCCACCATCTGTGAGCAAACACAATTACTAGCCCAAGGATACTCCTGGAAATGGGTCAGTGGTGCGCTGGCTGCTGCTTCTGGGGCGGGAGGAGGAGATGTGGACTAGATTAGCTCAATGTACGGTGCCCTCCCAAGCGACAGTGGTTCTGTGTTTTGGTGTCCCTAGTAAAGGAGAAAAGGAGCAAAATGGGTCTGTGACATCAGGGGTTAGAAGGCACTGGTCACTCAAAGAGGCGGTCATGGTGGTATTTTCCTGCTGCAGCCTGACCTTTGGGAGAAGTGCTATTTCCTGGAACCCTGCCACTGGCTCTGAGTCTGTCCTCCCAGCCTGGCTAACATCGGGGCTGCTTTTTTCTCTTTTCAGTAAGCTGATTTTACAATTTTAGTTTTGGCAGATTTTTACTCTTTCACTGGGGAAGGAATTCAGAAATATGTTGAACAAGTATCCACATAAGCACAACTCCCCAGAGCACGAAGGGTTCCTTCAATCTATAACGTGCCTCTCAAAACAAGGATGGTCTTTTTAATGTGGCTACGTATGACACATGCCTATGGAATAAATGCGTGCATGAAAGAATGAGTTACATGTGTTAAATAACATTTTGAGGATTTTTATGTGTTAAGTGTTTCATATCAAATCATGTACTCCAACGGTATGGAAACCTCATGGGGTGATCTACTGTGTCCCCATTCTGTGGAGAAGGAGACTGAGGCTTTGAGAGATTAAGGCACTTGCACAAAGTCACAGTAAGCATGCAGTTGGGACTTGAAGACAGACAAGGCAGGTCTAACTGCAAAACCTATAGGCTAAGCTCAAGGATGACGCTACTCCCTTAGCAACCTGTCAGCCTCAATTGTCTGTTGTATTTTTCTTCATCTGCCCTGGGATCCTCAAAGACAAGGACCTTGTCCTAATTCATTTCCCCACTATCTTGCACAGAGCCCAGCTTTAAGCTTTCATAGATATTTGACGAATCAATGAATAAAAGGAGAAAGGGAGGGACAGAGAAGGGAGGGAGAAAACAGGAGGGAGGGAAGGAGGGAGGAAGCCGCCAGGTTCGGGAACCATCCCCTCGGAAGGACAAGAGATGTTTTGCGCCATCTGCTGGGCGTGCTGCGGTCCTGCCAAGGCTTGAGTGCTGCCCGCAGGGATTCCCAACGGGCCTCCTGCCTGTGTCTGATGGTTTTCCAAAGAACTTCACCCAAATAATGAAAGTCTAAAGTGGGATCCCATGACAAATGGCTTTAGGAGAACAAAGCACAAACACCATTGCCCAGGCGATTGATCGTGGAGCAGAGTGCTTCCAGAGGCCCGACTGTCAACATTTCTCTTCATTATCAGAAATCCTAGGCAGAGTTGGACTTTGCTTTATAGGAGAGACTAGTGGGAAAATTCTGGTTATAAATGAAACTCCATTTTCCCACTGATCTATACTGCGCTATCTCGTGATTCCCGTATGATCGTTACTTGGCAGTGTGTCACACAATCTCGTTTTAAGTTTCTCTGTCCGTAGGCGATTTAGCCAGCTAGTTAATACCTAAAAATATTGTATACTCCAAAATACGGGAGACCTCCAGTTAAAGGAACCCTGGAAGGAGTTCTGTTCTGAAGCCAAGAGCCTTTTTTACAACCAAAAGGATTGGTCTATTTTCTACATTTAAATGATTTTTTTTTACAATTCTGGACTCAAGTACGCAAATAGTAAAAGATGACAGACTTCAGACCGAAATAGCCAAGAGTCCTGTGGAAGATTTCACTGCGATTACAAGGTCAGCAGCCAGGCAGAAAACAGAGGAAGGGTCTGGGAGAAATGCATGTGGGCAAACTTGTTTATTTAGACCAGACTGTTGCATTGAACGCTCTGCCCTTTACAACAGAGGCGGTGGCGGCAGAAAGGTCCTACTCCTGAAAAAGAATGTTTTAGTGTTGTTTCTCACCACTTACCATGAGGGACCAATGATAACTCCCAAGGATAGATCGGTGATAAATGCTCAGGGAGCAGCTTTGGAATGGAGCCCTTATGGTAAAATACCTGGAGGAGTCCTGCGGTTCTTCCCCTGCGCCTGGTGCTGTAATGTTAGGACTGTTACCGAAACCCAAGTTCAGCTGCTCACTGCTCAAAAACCAATACTCCAGAGACAAGTGTTGGTTGAGAGGAAAATTGCTTTATTCAGGAGGCCAGCAAACTGGGGAGATGGCGGACTGATGTCCAAAGACCATCTCTTGGGTTCTGGGTTAAGGAGTGGGCTTTTTTAAAGGGGAAATTCAGGGTAGGAGATTGAATAGGTATTGATGAGAAGAGCGGGAAAGCTTATGATTACTCACGAGGAAGGATGGAGCATGCACATTGAGCAAACATATAGTCAACATGCATCCCATGTTCACTTTGGGGTGGAGACTTGAGTCAGAATAAGGTGGAATTCAGCTGCTGACATCAAAAGGTTCTCTTAGAACAAGCACAGAGGTCATAGGCATTCTCCAAGGACCCGTATAGCCTGGATGGGATCCTGGGCTTGTTATCTTGGGTAAGGAACACGGGGGCCTTGCCTGTTGCCAGGCTGGAACCATTATCAGCTGACCTTGAGTCCAGGATTCTGCAGAGACAGCTGGCAGACTTGTTAGTGGGGTCTGGAAAGACACCGTAGCTGATTAGGGGGAACAATTCTCTGAAAAACAAGCTTTAAACTTTGTGCTGGTTTCAACCTCATCAACCCTATGATGCACAGTTTCAAGAGTGTGAAATTTGGAGTAAGATCCAGGTTCAGATTTTGTCCCATCTCTCACTGGCTGTAGTGCAGGTGACAACCTTGCTCAGCTTCGTTTTTCTCCCCTGTGAAGTAGAATAACAGATTCTGGCAGGTTATTCTGAGGGTAAATGAGACAGTGCGTGTAAACGCAGTAGACACTAAAGAAATAGCAGGCATTATAATCACCACTAGTTACAGAGGAAGCTTCTAGTTGTCTGTGTCTTCATTCTCCCTGTCCTTTTTTTTTTTTCTTAAAGATTTATTTATTTATGTTAGAAAAAGAGAGAGAGTGACCAGGTGGAGGAGCAGAGGGAGAGGGATAATCCTTAAGCAACTCCATGCTGAGTGTGGAGCCCAACACAGAGCTGGATCCCAGGACCCAGTGATCATGACCGAAATCAAGAGTCAGGTGCTTAACTGACTGAGCCACCAGGCGCCTCTCCCCTTTCTTTCTTAGCAATGTGCCCAGCTTACAAAACTACAATTCCAAACCTCTTTTTACAGATAGGGATGGCCAATATGAAATAAGGGAAGTTATTGGATAATGGGAAAAGCTATTTAAAAGGAGCTTTTCAACTCTGGCAAGAGAGATTTTGCTCTTCCTCTTTTCTTTTTTCTGCATGGAACTCAGAATCAACAGGTGAGTCTCTAGCAACCATATTGTGATCACGATGTAACCTTATGGATGGAATTTATTCTTCAGGGCTGATGAAGCAGAGGGTAGAAGAGCTGAGGTCTCAGATGATATAGCATCTGTGCCAACTACCTCAGAGGGACTTTAGTTAATATTGACTTAAACAGGCTGAGTCTGAAGACCCAGAGAGGGTTCCTGAAGGACCAGCCAAGAGCGTCTTGGCTTTGCACAGGATAGAAATGAAATGTAAGTTGGAGAAAGTGAAAACAGAATTTATTGTTTGGTGATAAGATATATCAGACATAATGTCTAGGAGACTCAGAAGAATGAGTCTCCTGGTCACTGATTAGGGGTTTACATTGGAAAGGGGTCCAGGATATGTGTTCCTTCAGGAATCCAGGGTAGGGTCCCATCAAAGGCAAGTGACAAGTGAATGATAGGTGTTATTTCACAAATCATCGAAGGAAGGGGGTATGGGTGCAAGTATCAGCCAAGTTTTGTTTGAAATGGATATCCTGGAAAATGTTTGGGATCCAGCTCTTCTCAGATGTTATCAAATGTTGAAGGACCTAGGACAAAACTCAGAAAGTGATTAACTTGCTTGCTTCCCCCTTGAAATGGGAAAATGGCTTCTTTGGTTTATTCAGATACAAAACATAGAACATGAGTAAATAGGGCCCAGCAGAAAAACAGCAGAGATTGAGCCTTTCTAAAAATGGAGTCCCTTTCTGTTTCCCTGCCTCAGTATGAGAGAAAACAACCCCTACCTTCTTTAAATCACCATGACTTGACCTGTGTTAGTAGCAGCCATATGCAAATCCTTGCTGGGTGCCTTTAAGGAGAAACTTTCTAAGACTTCTGGCCCTTACTTTTATTTATTAAATAAAGGGGAGCTTAGATCACCCCCACGGGCCTTCCCAACTCTCACATCATAGGCCCCCATCTCCACTTCCTAAGTCTGGAGGTTACACCAGAGCAGTTTCCTGGTTGTGCCTGCCTGCTTTCATCTTCCTCTAGGATGCAGCAGGTTGGCCTGGGGAGCAGGGGAGGGCTGGTGGTGCTGTGGAGGAAGGAGCCAGGCGCGGGTGCAGAGAGGGTGGAAATGGACCTTGAGGTTAGCTGTCCTGATCACTGTATCACCGTGTTGTTGTCCCTCAAATACTGCCTTAAGGGGACGCTCGAGCCCACTTCCTGAACTCTAAGGATCTTGTGGTCAGCTGACTGGAAGGACATTTTTTCCCACAAGTTCAGCCTATCACTCAGAGCTGCTTGTTTTGCCTGCCTTCTCTAACAAAAGACATCAATCTGATGATTTTTTAAAATAATGAACTATCAAGCAAGCGGTTGCACTGGGAAATGGCCACGTGGGGTCACTGCACACTCAGGAATGAAGGGACAGCAGTGAGGGGCCTGTCAGGCACAGCTGAATTTAAGAAAGGAGCTGCCCTTGGAAGGGATGAAGATGCTCCCTTTCTGCAAAGCTGAGCTGACCAAGACACATTTGAGCCTCTCCTAAAGTCTTAAGTTTAGAAAACAGGCTTGTGGAATATTACTCTTTTTTTATGTTCATTGTTATGGGATTTTGGAATTCCTTTGTGATCTTTTTTTGTCTCACAGCTGATAAAAGCTGTAAGTCTTTTCTCTAAAGAGGTCAAATGCCCACTAAAATAAATCAAGGCCAAAGCCTTTGTAAAGCGTCCTGATGTGAGTGTCTAGTTTTGTCTGCTGGGTGATTGGTTTTGGCGGAAAAGAACAGGTGGTGTTGTGGTGTAAAACGATTGCTATGCCAGCTCCAGACATAGGTTTGAATCTCATGCTGGCTGGGTGACCTTGGGTGAGATGCTTCACTTCCTGGAATCTTTATTTTCTTACTTATAAAGTGAGAAATCTAATATCTACCTTGGTTTGGAGTGAATGTGCATAGAGCTCCTGTCTGAGCTGGGCACATGGTGAGCAATCAATATGACCATGTTGCTCCCAAAGTAGGGAGCACAGGAAGCAGACAGGCTGGGGGAGAGGGTGGTGGGTTCGGACATACGTTTGGATCTGTTTGCAGTATTCTGGGAGGGGCAAGTGGAGGAACAGCAGACAGGGAGCTCAGGACAGCTGGGTCTCTTCTCTAGAATGACGCAAAGGTAGAGCCATCCCCAAGTAACTAAGGTCACCGCAAGTGGTGTGGGCCACTGGTTCTCAAACTTCCACAAGTTCAGAAGCATCCGGAAGGCTGTTAAAACACATGGTTGTTGGGACAGCCAACCCCAGGTACCATGCAATTTGTAACCAGCTATTTTCAGGGTTCACAACACGAGGCCTGGACTGGTCCTTCTCTGCTGGCTGGTTTAAAGCCAAAAGTGAATTTGAGAATTTCTAGTCGGTTTGAATCGTGCCTTAGGAAGTGTCTAGCAGGGCACCCCTGACCCCATGCCATCACCTTGCTCCTTATTTTTGCACCTAAGAGATTTCATTTGATCAAAGGGTTCCCTGGCTTTAAAACATTTGAAGATCATTGGTTTGAAGCAGTAGTTCTCCAGGTACATTCCCAGATCGGCAACACCAGCACCGCCTGGGAATTTGCCAGATTGGCAAAATCTTGGGCCCTACCCAGACCTAAGTATCAGAAACAGGTGGAAACCAGCAAGCGGGGCTTTAACAAGCCCTGCAGGTGACATCAATGTAAATAAAGTCTGAGAAGCACTGATACAAAGGAAGAGTGGGCACAGTGCCCATGCTCCCGCCATCCTTGTGCTGGCAGACGTGCTTCTGGTGTCATTCTCCTAAGTGGCTCTTTCCTGTTTGGCATCCCAGCCCCACCCTTTCCCCTGCCCCTCATCAGACTCCAGGCATTGCTCCTGCATCTCTCAGCCCCCCGGCCTGGCACCTAGCAGGGAATAGCGAAGGGCTAACCAGGCACATTCATTTCTCCTGGTCCCATAAAGTGAGTAATGAAGTTCCCTCCCCGATTTCCACCTGCAACAATGCGTGCTTCCTTAAGAATCCTAAAAAAGAGAAAATAGTAACCGCGGGGCTAGATGTGGATGCTGGGATATTTTGTGGCCTTCTGACACCGTTTAAATGGCTAAGGGTAATGGTCACTGTTGGTTGCACAAGGAATAATAGCAGTAATGATAACAAGCCAACAAAAACAGCCCCAGCGGCTGACACTTGCGGGCACTTTCTGGATGCCAGCCGCTGTTCTACACCAACTTACTGGCTTCTCCTAACAAACCACGAGGTTCTCAGAAACGTTATCCCACTTTACCCAGGAGAGAAGAGAGGCTCAGAGAAGTGACCTGGCCTGCATTCACACACCTGGTTAAGTGGGGGAGCAGCCTTTGCAGTCCAGCTAGGGTGACCCCTGCCCCCCATGGACTCCTCACCCCAGCTCTCTGCCCACTGGGCTGCATGAAGATCTCCAAGGAGACAGTAATTGTAGGACAACTTATTGTGACTGAGCAGGTCTATACCTCTCAAATTATCCAGGTACTCCTGTCAACTGAACATCCTCCTCACATTATCAGATCAAGGAGATCTGAGACGCTGGGGGTTCAGAATTTCCATGACATTTTGGGACTATGATGAATCAAAGCACAGGCATGACTGTTGCACTTGGGAAGCACACTCAGGACAGCTTCTTAACCTCCTTGTACCTGAGTTTTCCCCTGTAAACTCGGGATGAGAATAGTGCCTGCTTTCTGGTGTTGCTGTGAGGATCTGATGCAGGAACATACGTGAAGGGATCCCTGGGTGGCGCAGCGGTTTGGCGCCTGCCTTTGGCCCAGGGCGCGATCCTGGAGACCCAGGATTGAATCCCACATCGGGCTCCCGGTGCATGGAGCCTGCTTCTCCCTCTGCCTGTCTCTCTGCCTCTCTCTCTCTCTCTCTCTCTCTCTATCATAAATAAATAAAAATTTCAAAAAAAAGGAACATACGTGAAGCATTCAGCACGGAACAAGGCGTCTAGCTGTGACTATGCACAAGCAGCAAACCAGACAATCCTCCTCCATCTCCCTGAGCCAGTCATCCTGCATCAGAGGTTCCAGCCACCAGAAGTCCTGAGAGCAAAGCCCTTCCAGGAGCCCCTACTCTTGTTTGGTGACAGCCTTCATTCTGGCTTCATATCTTGGGGGCTCAGGACAGGGAAGCCTAGGGAGAGGGCAGTGGTGGGCTGGTGCGAAGAATCACAGGTAGAGGTGGGTTGAGTGTACTTGCTCTGTGCAGGGCAGGCCCTGACTCCCCTGGATTTACCCCAGGCCTTGGGGAGATACTTTGTGGGCACTTTCTTGGTGCCAATTGCTTCTCTTTATTCACTCATTTGCTCTTCCAACTGCAAGTGTCTTCCATTTACAGCTTTATTGTATTCACCAAGCAATCCAGGAAGAGAGTTCATGAAGATCGGTGATGTCTGGGGAAAAAAAAAAAAAACAACAACCATGCCCTGGAAGCTGAGCCCCTAGGCTTTGCAGCCTCTGGTGTGGAACCCTGCCTCCCCAGCCACAGCTGCGACCTGGTAACACTGCAGATGTCCAACTGCTCTTGGGCATCTGCCCTTGCCCTTTTGCAAAATCTGATTCCAAATTCCTCATCTCATCATATGCTTTTCAGGGTGGGGTACAGTGCTGGGATTTGGTACCAGTCACTGACTTAGGTGGATCACTTTTCAATATACCAAGGTAGCTTGTGGAGCAATGCATCATCCACTCAGGAAGCTAGCTGAGGCCCTGTTTTTTTCATGGCGGTGATCACTATGAACATACCTGCTGGGGTGTGGCCATGTGAAGCTGGAGCCTCACTCTCCACTGGCTGGATCGAGGGAGTCTAGACAGACATGGCCACAGGGACAGGTGGTTCTGACCAGGTGCAGGTGCTGGTGACCATCTCAGGTGTTCTAAATAAATACAAGTTGAGCACAATCTGAGGGAGTTTACAAGTGGAATGTTCCTAAACAGAGCCAAAAGTACGTCGTCTACTCAGAATAGATGATACAGCAGATCTTGCAAACCATGACTCTATAAATGAAGTGAAAATATGTCCCAGCACTACTGAGTGTTCTTGTGAGTTTTCCAAGTGCCAGGAGGGTGTTTATTGCAGAATAAGTAAATAACAAAAAAATAGATACCATTATAAATGCATGCAAAAGAGGAAAAAAAATATTATAAATAAAACATAATAAATGTATAATATAGTTATGTATAATTATATGTTATATAGAATTATACTAGCTATATATAATTATATATTAATACACACAAACACTTTTCTTTCTTTTTTTCTTAGAAAGAGCATGAGCTGGGGGGGGAAGGTGGAGAACAGAGGGAGAGGGAGAGAATCCCAAGCAGACTCCTTGCTGAGCATGGAGCCCAGTGCAGGGATCAAACTCAAGTACCCTGAGATCATGACCTGAGCTGAATTCAGGAGTTGGATGCCCAACTGACTGTGCCACTCAGGCACCCCCCTACACACACTTTTCAAAGGAAACATAGCCCTTTATTCTATTTTAAAAAATTGTTACTACATTTTGGTGTTGAAAATGCCCTTTCTCTCATGAAGCATTGCTGACAATCGATGGTAGTTTTCTATTTTAACCTCCTTATTTGGTGAAATGAAAAAGTTAGCAACCCTAGGCCTACTTCCCCAGATATTTCTGGAATGTGACTAGTCCATGAAATCCAAATCTGGGAGCCTACCCCAGTGGCCCCCTTCCTCCTTCCGAATTTCCTCCCACAGCCCTCATGCCCACTGCCTGGGGCGAGGGGTTGGCCAGACCCCAGAGACATACTTGCCCTCATCTGGGTGCTAAGGAACCTGTGTGGGCCCACCTGAACATCTTGGCCCTGTCACTCTGTCCATCCTTCTCCTCAAAGAGCTCAGCGTAGGGAATGGGGAGATCGTTCTCAGTATCCTCTGCTTAAAATTCAGCTCCAAGCACACATTTCACACCTGCCTCATGGCACTTACCACGTCTTCCTTAAATTGAATGCAAGCTCGGGCACCGGGGTGGCTCACTGGTTGAGCGTCTGCCTTGGACTTAGGGCATGATCCCCAGGTCCTGGGATCGAGTCCCACATTGGGCTCCCTGCAGGGAGCCTGCTTCTCCCTCTGCCTGTGTCTCTGCCTCTTTCTGTGTCTCTCATTAATAAATAAAATCTTAACAAAAAAAAAAAAAAAATGAATGCAAGCTCCTGGGTGAGGGTCCCAAGCCAGGCCCATACATCGCTGAGATGGACTCCTGTCCAGGTCACTCTTTGCTCCCTGGGAGTGCTTAATACAGGGGCTTAGATTACAATCAACTCCTACGGACCTCCAGAACTTTGACTGGAGGACATAAATACCAAAGTCTTACGAGCCACTCTGGGAACAAAGCACTGATATTGTTGTAGTCACCCACACTGGAGTGGAGGACATTGGCCTCTCCTGGGCCCCTCTGAATCTGTCTTTTTCAGCTCCAAACCCCAGAGTAGTGTTTCAGCACGATAATGTGGGGTGCCTACAACAGGAAGGACCCCAGTGCCAGAGAAAGGCCGTGGCAGGCAGCAAGAAAGAGGAAGATGGTTCTGAACCTGCACTAAAGCCATCCCATTTGCCTACTCCGTTTCCTTAACACACTGCCTTGTGGGTGGAAGGACAGCTGAGAAAGAAGTCCCAGCTCCTCTCCTCTGCAGGGAAAACTGGCCCTGGGCCGCTGAGGGCACAATGAGCATGGATCCAAGAGTAGGAGATGGGAAGGGAGCGCAGTGCTCCCCAGTGGATGGGACCCAGTGGATGTCAAGTTCTCACCAGTCAGATGAGCCCCGCCCCCACCCCTGGTGTGAGATAATATGGGAGATTCCCTCCTCTCTGAGCCATGAGAAAAGCGAGAAGCCCCCACCCCGTACCCTATGTGCAGGAGGTGTTCAGTAAGTACATAATGGACCCATGATTGCTCATCTACCTGAGGCCCCCAGGGTCTGGGTCACTCCCTCCGTTTTTCCTGAGGTCCTGGTTACTAAGGACTCTGCTTTCTCCTGCCATGAAAAGGTGCCTATTTTTAGCCTCAGTTCTCCCACACAGCAGCACTATTGATTCACTTCAGACACTCAGCTAGGAGGAGTTCAGATTAAAGGATGGGGCAGGGGGTGGGGGTTGGGGGGAGTAGGGGGATGAGCCAGGCTCAGCATCTAAATACAGGGTTTCGAAGAACCTAGGACCCAGGAGGTGCAGGAGCATAAGGAATGCCTGTGCCTTGCAGAGGAAGTGGTTCCAGGCCTCCTGGGTATCTGACGCACATGTGTGCACTTAAGCCAGGAAAAAGCAGGTTTTGGACACATTTTTGCAAGCTGATGAAAATCTACCTTCAAAGGGCCCTGGATCCAAAAGCTAAAATGCAATGAAAGGAGCTGCAAAGCCACAGGAAGTGATCATGAGCTTAATCAGAATCTCCCCCTCCCTGAGGGGCCTCCCTGGTTACCTCTCTTTCTTTGCTCCCAGCTCCTCTGGTCATGGTCCCAGCCACACTAGAAGACTAACAATGGTGGCACCGAGGATGCCAGGCATGGTCCTGAGCACTTTATACATGTGTTGCCTCCGGATGGATGTGATCACTGTCCCCAGTGCATTGAAGGGGACATGGGCACAGAGAGGCCAAATGAGCTGCTCAGGATTGTGCAGCATGCAGTGGGGCAGCTAAGCGCTGGAGCCCAGATACTGTAGACTTCCTTTTCCCACCTCTTCCCTGGGGCTAGCCTGTGAGGAGCTGTGAAGGTTAATTTTATGTGTCAACTCGGCTGGGCCATGGTGCCCAGATATTTGGCCAAACATTATTTTGGGTGAGTTGAGAGTAGTTTGGGTGAGATTAGTGTTTGAACTGGTAGCCTTTGAGACTACCTCCATAATGTGGGTGGGCCTCCACCAGTCAGTTGCAGGCCTGAAGAGAAGAAAAGATGGACCCTCCAAGTAAAAGAGAATTCCTCCAACCTGCTAGCCTTTGAAATGGGGCATCTCCCTGGTTCTACACAGCTGCTGGCCTTTGGACTTGGAACGGGGGCATTGGGTCTGCAGATTTGGGAGCTGCCAACCTCCATGATCGCATGAGCCAATTCCTTTTAATAAATCCTTTTCTATTTCTATACATCTTATTGATTCTGTTTCTCTGGAGAACCCTAATACAGGAGCCTTTCCTAAATTCTATGCTTTTTGCAGACCCAGGGCACTTAGTGTAGCACCAAGCCCATGGTGGGGGCAATGAAGGCATTTTGGGGGGGACTGGTCGACGCCTGGGGTCAGGGGAAGTCAGCGTGCACCTGGGGTGCGGTGGTTGGTGGGTACCTGGGGTGAGGCGGGAGTTAATGAGAAACTAAGGTGGGGGAGTCAGCGTGCATCTGAAGGGTGGGGGGCTGTAGGAGCCATTCCCCTGGGGGCAGGAAGGTGCTATTCAGCCCTGAAGTTGTTTATAGTAGCAACTCGATGGTGATAATAGAAAGCAGACTGACTTTTGGTTGAGTTTTATTGTTTTTAAATTCTCTACAGACATCCCATCCCTTATTGCCCTCGCCAGAGCAGCCACTCCCACCACCCTTGGTAGGAAACCCTTGGAATAACTGAGTCATGGAAGCCAAGTGCTTGTGATTTTGGTCGTTTTTTAAAAGCCTGGATTCCCTTAGAAATATATAGGTAGATATTCCCTCAAAACAATTGAAGTATAATGTCAGCCACATATGCGAGTCACACGGGTGATCTAGTGGTCCTATTTTCAACAATGAAATGAAACAGCTGGGGATCCCTGGGTGGCTCCGCGGTTTCGCGCCTGCCTTTGGCCCAGGGCGTGATCCTGGAGACTCGGGATCGAATCCCACGTCGGGCTCCCGGCACGGAGCCTGCTTCTCCCTCTGCCTGTGTCTCTGCCTCTCTCTCTCTCTCTCTGTCTATCATAAATAAATAAATCTTTACAAAAAACAGCTGAGATATAAATATTAACAATATTTTATTTAAACTAGCATGTTAATTCAATACGTAATGATTAATTATCTGATGTTAATTCCATATGAAATGATTAATGAGCTATTTGCCTTTTTTATTCTCTTGGAAATCCAGGGTGGGGTTTAAAGGCAGCCCCCGTCTCAGTTTGGGGGCCACCCTTCCCGCTCAACAGCCACGGGTGAGGAGGGGCTCCCCCACCAGGGGTCACACCTGGCAGCCCTGCCCCGGTGAGAAAATGACTCTAGAGACGTGTCCACTCAGAACACGTTAGTCGCTTGGCAGTGTTTTGTCTGCTTTTTATTTTTTTAATAGGATCATCCCCCAGTCAGCAGGCACGTGTCACTTAGGTCTCCGTGCCACCTGCGTGCAGCCACCTGGGGGGGGGCAATTCTGCCCATGTCTGCAGCAGGAGGGGCATGCGGCCTTTGGAAGGCAGAGGAGGAGCTGCTGAGGGAAGAGCTGCTTCCCCCTGTCACCTCCCCAGCCATCAGTCACAGGCGCGATTCTGTGGGCAGCCAAGGGCCCAGAAGGGCCTTCGGGAGGCGGGTCCGGCGGGTCACGGGCGGGTCACCGGCAGCTCCCGGCTCCTCTGCCCACCGCGGCCTGCCTGCTGTCCCTGCTGTCCCTGCTGTCCCTGTTGTCCCTGCTGTCCGGGGCCCGCTCCCTTCCAGGCCGACGCTACTTGGTTCTGGTAAAGGACCCGGTGTGGAGGCCGCCGGGTGGGCGCTGGGCGGGAAAGCACCCGGGCCCCAACGCCGCGCCTGGCCTCAGCCCCCCCTCGGCAGGAGGAGGAGGAGGAGGAGGAGGAGGAGGAGGGGGAGGAGGAGGAGGGGGAGGAGGGGGAGGGGAGGGGGAGGGCGAGGGCGAGGGCGAGGCCGGCCGAGCCTGGCGACCTGCGCAGCGAGGGCTCGCGGAGCCGGGGGACCACGCGACCCAGGCCTGCTGGCCCCCACGGGACAGTCCGGGTCGTGCCTCGCCGCCCTCGCCCCTGCAGGCGGCCCGCCTCCCGCCCCGACCGGCCGTGCAGGACGCACCCCAGCGGCTCCCGGGGCCCTCGTCCCGGCCCTTGCGCGCCCGCGAAGCCTGGCCTGGCCACCTCCTCCCGCAATGTGGACGGGGGGGGCGGGGCCCAGGAGGCCCAGGAGGCCCAGGCCCGAGCTGCGGGAGGGGAGCCCCGCCCGGCCCTCCCCGTGGCTCCCCCGCAGCCCTGTCCCGCGCCTCCCCCCCACCCCCCCACCCCTGTCCTGCGTCTCCCCCCCACCCCCCACCCCTGTCCCGTGCCTCCCCCACCCCCCACCCCTGTCCCTGTCCCGTGCCTCCCCCACCCCCCACCCCTGTCCCTGTCCCGTGCCTCCCCCACACCCCCCACCCCTGTCCCTGTCCCGCGCCTCCCCCCCACCCCCATCCCTGTCCCTGTCCCGTGCCTCCCCCCTACCCCCCACCCCTGTCCCTGTCCCGCGCCTCCCCCCACCCCCACCCCTGTCCCTGTCCCACGCCTCCCCCCACCCCCACCCCTGTCCCTGTCCCGCGCCTCCCCCCACCCCCCACCCCTGTCCCTGTCCCGCGCCTCCCCCCACCCCCCACCCCTGTCCCTGTCCCGCGCCTCCCCCCTACCCCGGGGAGAAGGCCCTACGCCCTCCTTTGGGGAGAACCCTTGACAGAGGCAGAGGAGGTTCCAATTCTCACGGAGGGTCCACGCGTTGCGTTTGGTTGCGCCGCTCGCTGCGGGCGGTCTGGGAGATTCCTCCCCGGGCCTCGGACCTGGCTCGGTCCGTCCCGGGGCCGCAGAACACGCCGCGGAGCGAGCGGACGGGCCCTGGACCAGGGTGAGCCCAAGATGCGCGGACTCCAGGCTCCCCGCTGTCCCTGCGCTTCCCCTCAATTCAGAGTTCAAAACGGCGCGGGAGGAACGCGTGCGGCCAGGAGCAAGGCCTGGCGGCTGCACTGACGCCCACTCCCTCGGCTTGGGCAGCAGACCTTTCCTACCTGTCTCGTGACCTACTGGCCTCACCTCGAGACAGCGTTACCTCCGCGCATCCTCCATCCTGCGCTGCGACCTCCGACAGGCCAGGGGCGCAGAGCGGCCGCTCAAGGATCAAGTGCTGGCTCCCTAAGGGCACAGAAATAAGTTGGTCATAGAATTCACTGACATGAAGGATATGTAGCACAGAACTTACAATGGTAAAACATATAATATTCTTTATTGTAAATTCTATATAGCTGGGCAGTCCGGGTGGCTCAGCGGCTTAGGGCCTGCTTTCAGCCCAGGGCGTGATCCTGGAGACCCCGGATCGAGTCCCACGTCGGGCTCCCTGCACGTAGCCTGCTTCTCCCTCTGCCTCTGTCTCTGTCAGAGAAAAAAAAAAAAAAAAAGCACAAGAGGGGCATGTCAGGGTGGGGAAAAGGGGCAGAGGGAGAGAGAGAATCTCAAGCAGATGCCATACTGAATGCAGAGCGTGACTCGGAGCTTGATCGCACAACACTGAGATCATGACCTGAGCTGAAATCAAGTCAGATGCTTCACCTGTTAAGCCACCCAGGTGCCCCTATATTTGTTTATATTAATAAGAAGGTGAAACAACAAAGATGTATATTGGAAGTTCACTTGTCAATGTGAGCAACTTCTTTGCTAAATTAGATAATAGTTTTCAAATACTAGAGGAACAATTTTGCAGTTTAATAGCAAAAGGCACAACACACTTTTAAGTTTAATCTTCATTGTTAACTTTTTCTTCATCACTTTGTCAAATCTAGACAATCATCAGAATAATAAACCAATCCTTGGTTCACAGTATTTGCCAATTTCCTGAGTGTTAAGTACTCCCACAATGGGTGATTTCGAGTTACTGACTTGTCACAAAGAAGTGACACCCAAGCTCACTTTTGAAGTATAAGCATGGGTTAACTTGATGGACAAAAGAAGGAACATTCCAGGCAGAGAGAAAAGCATGAGAAGGGGATCCCTGGGTGGCTCAGCAGTTTAGCGCCTGACTTTGGCTCAGGGCGTGATCCTGGAGTCCCGGGATCGAGTTCCATGTCGGGCTCCCTGCGTGGAGTCTGCTTCTCCCTCTGCCTGTGTCTCTGCCTCTCTCTCTCTCTCTGTCTATCATGAATAAATAAATAAAATCTTAAAAAAAAAAAAGCATGAGGAAAATGTATGGGGCACAGACAGAGCCCGAAAGGTCATGGAAGGCCTTGTCTATCCACCAAAATTGATACTAATTGAGAGCTAATATTCACTGAATAAGTACACTGTGCAGTCACTGTGCTAAGCATGACCTCATTTGATCCTCATTAGAACCCTATGAGATAGACATCGTTAGTTCTTATTATACACAAGGAAACTGTTGTGATTTAGAGCAGATGAATGACTTACCTAAAGTCACTCAGCTAGTAGATAGCAAAGCAGGGATTTGAACCTATATTAGTCTGACTCTAGAACTCTGAATTTCCCTATCACCTCTGAAAGCCCTCTCCTTTCTTATAGAAGTCCAGGCAGAAAGTGATGGGGCCCAAACCAAGAGAGGCCGTGATAAGGGGATAGGGTGGAGGGAAGCAGTAATGAGGAAAAAGCCTCAGAGAAAAGCCATAACCAGCTGGTTGTGGGAAGTAAGAGAGAGGAGGAGGGAGTATAACAGCAGAATTTTTAACTTGAACAGCTAGGTGAGAACTGTTGCCATTAACCAAGGTAAGGACTAGGGAAGAGGAAGGAAGTAGAGGAAGTACGGAGGGAGATGATGAAGTGGTTCTGGATGTGCTGAGTGAAAGGCATCCAGGTGGAGGGTATCTAGGAAGCATCAGAAATACGGCCTGGATATTAGGAGGAAAACCTGGCCTGTCGGTCTGGATGTGGGTATCATAAGCCTGTGGGTGGTGGTCTCACCTGTGAGCATGTGAAATCATTCAGGAGAAGTGACAACATTACCCTTGGTAAACCAAACACTAAGAACCAACATGGAAGGATATGCCTCACATTTTGATAGTTACTACTGAGTTGAGCATTCCTGGAAGGTTGATTTTAATTACGACAGATTCTATTAAACCATAAGAAAGCAGTCTTTCTGGGAGTTGCTGCAGTACTTTATTTTCGGAGATAAGCCATTTGTTTCCTTTCCACTGGAGAGAACCCACTTGAATGTAGAGCCTGCTCTGCAGACCCCCACTGGGGGCTGGCCTGCCCAGGCCAAACCCAGAGGCTGCTTTCCTGAAGGCTCTCATTCTACTGTCTTTGAGGGGAAGGAGGAAGAGGGAATGAGGGACCTATGATCCTGCTGGCCAAAAAAAGACCATTAAAGTTCTCTGCTGGCCACAAATCTCAGAGAAGAGCAGGTGTTCTCATTCACAGAAGAACAAGAATTTTCCCCTCACTCCTTGCCCCCCATGGTGCCTATAAGGTGCAGATTCCTGGGGTCCTCCAAAATTCTGATTCATTAGGTCTGGGACAGGGCTGAAGAATCCATATTTTACTGACTACTTGTATTAGTGTTCTCCAGGAAAAAAAAAAAAATATATATATATATATATAATTGGCTTATGCAATTAGAGAGGCTGAAAAATCTCCTAATCTGCTGTCTGAAAGCTGGAGGATCAAGATGGCTGAGTGGTATGATGCAACCCAAGTCCAAAGACCTGAGAACTAGGGGAGTTGATGGTTAAGTCTGAGTCCAAGAGCAGAAGAAGACTGATGTCTCAGCTTAAGCAGTCACTTAGTATAGGGACAAATTCTCCCTGCCTCTGCTTTCTGTTTGATACAGGCCTTCAAATGTTTGGACGATGCCCACCTACACTGGGGATGGCAATCTGCTTTACTCAAGTCTACCGATTCAAATGCTAATTGGATCCAGAAACACCCTCACACATGCACTGAGAATAATGTTTGACCAAATGTCTGGACACCCTGTGTCCTAGTCAAGTTAACATACAAAAATCCTCATCATATTACGCCAGGTGAGTCTGAGGCTGGGCAGAGGACCGCGCCGGGAGAAGAAAAGAGAGGGGGAAACTAGGAAGGATATTGAAGAAAGGTAAGCAGGGAGCCTGAGGAGGTTTGCACCCTCCAGACCTCGGGAGGGTTTTAGGAAAGAGGAGGGATCAGTTGTATCAAGAGAACTCCAGTCGGGCAGGACTGGACAGGGTCTGTGGACTCTTGACACAGAAGGTCACCGAAGGCTTGGGTTAGAGCAGCCCTCATGAGGCGGGGCAGAGCCTGACTGGGCTGGAGTGAAGCCTGACGGGGGTGAAGAGTTGGCCAGGAGGAACAGATAGTCTCGGGAGGCTAGCCAGAGAGAAGAGACAGGACCATGGCTTGTCTTGTCACCGAATGATCCAGCAGCTGAGGAGTTTCTACTGTTTCAGCTCTAGCTTGCTTCCCTTGCATGCACTCGCAGGCACATGCACACACACACACACACACACACTCACACACTCACACACTCCAGAAATGAGTGCTAGGATCTGACCTTCTCCTTCTCTAGCCTGGTCAACTCTGTATTCTGTGCAGGGTACTGAGACCATTGAAGGTGGGGCTCCTTTGACCATTCGCTTTGTCCTTAAACTTGGGCACATCCTTTGCACTGTTTGCTGTTCTTCAGTAAAACAAAAGAAAGTAGCCTGTACCAAGCACGTGTCCTCAAACCTAGACCACCTTCCCCATTGTCCTGTACATTTCCCTTGGCAACACGCTGCCATGCTCAGCTTTGTGGAGAATTCATATTGTGTGACTGTGCCCCAATATACAGATCCATCCCCCTCTGGTGTACATTTAGGTTTTTTCCATTTCTGTACTAAACAAACCTATGATTAACATTATTTACCAGCACTGGGCATTGCTTTTAATTTCAGGTGATCTGACATGATTGAAATGGTGCCTCGCTGTGGTTTTAATTTGCATTCCCCTGCTTCTGGTGAGGTTGAGGATCATTTCATGTGCTATTGATCATACTACTTTCTTCTCTGAGCTGACTGTATGTATGCCCTTGGTACAGATAGTTTCTTCATGTAAGAGTGTGTCTATCCATTGTGTTTCTGTCCCAGGAGAAGGCACTGTAGAGAGGGAGCGATTACTGGCTAAGGGTGAAACAGAGGTCCTGAGGAGGAGAAGATGGGACCCAGAACCTGGGAGGGAGGTTAGACTTTGGGGAGAGGAACATTCCTCTGCCAGGAAGGGAGGAAGGAAGGACTGTTTGCCAGGTGGAGGGAGCCGAGGAAATTGAGGACACTCACCCTGGGCCTCTGTTCTCTCCATTTGAGTGGTTGTGGCTGGATGCAAGGCAGGCTGTGGGACTGGAGATGGACCCTCCGGGGAGCACAGTGAGAAAAATGAACCAGACTGTATAAGAGAAGGATCAGATGGGCCTATTGACTGTTTGGTTTGGAGCAACATTTTAAAGCCACTGTGCACTCCTGGATCATGTACCGTCCGCCGTGTGGGGAGAGATTGTTGTTAAAACAGTGCTGTCAGCTATTCCTACAGCAAATAACTGTGATTTTGTTTGTCTCCAAAAAAAAAAAAAATTGATTGAAGGTCTTTACAGAGCAATATCCAGACTCCAGATGCAGCTGCCAAGGAGACCCCATTATGCTGTGGGTACCAAATAGGACACGGGATGGGTGGCTTTTAGGCTCCCTGGTGCCTATCTGTCTCTGACATGATAAAGAGATATTCAATGATGAGAATGTCCTATCAGCAGAATGGCTCCAGAAAAGGAAACATTTGGTAGAGGTGTGAAGTACCCCACCAGCCGGAGGGGTTTGTCCAGCCAGTTTCCCAGGCACCTCTTCCTTTCACTGGAAATAATTTTCAGGTGTTCTAACAGACAGGGGCTAATCTTGATTTCAGTCACAGTAATTCCACTGAATAGTTTCGTTTAGAAACATTTACAGATGAAGCCAACTTGTGCTTTAAAAGTGAACATGTGTATCACCACTTTGTGTTCATATAAAACTATTTATATTTGTTTCCTGAATGGCTACCAGAACAAATTACCACAAAATGAGTGGCTTAAAACAACAGGAATTTATTCTTTCACAGTTCTGGATGCCAGGAGGGCAAATTCTAGGGGTTGTGGGGCTGGGCTCCTTTTGGAGGCAATAGGAGAGAATGTGTTCTCGGCCTCTTTCAGCTTCTGGCGGTGGTTGGCCTTCCTTGACTTGTGGTCACATCTCATCCCAGTCTCTGCCTCTGTCTTCACATGGGATCCTCTGCTATGTGTCTGTGTGTCTCCTCTGTGTGTCTCCTAAAAGACATGCTTGTCATTAGATTTAGGACTCACTCAGGTAATCCAGAATGATCTCACCTCAAAATCCTTAAGTTCCTCCACAAAGACCTTTTTTTTTTTTTTTTTTTTTTTTTTAAAGTCACATTCACAGGTCCTGGGGATAAGGATGTGGACATATCCTGGGGGAGCCACCACTCAACCTACTGTACTACTTGCTCAGGCAAACCTTCTAGAAAGCAGATGTAACCTGAAGCATCTAAGATATATGACTCAGAGACCCCTCAGAACTGAGTCACAGAACGGCTGGGGTCCTAGAGAAGCCCCAATACAGTCCCATTGTGCAAAGGAGGATGTTGAGGCCCCAAGAGGGGAAGTGACAGAGGCCAGGAGAGGCTGGTGATACTTCCTCTTTTCAGAAATAAATCTTATACCTGGAAACAACATTCACTTGCTCTGTCTGCAAATGACAAACCTTGTTTGAGCATCTTTTCTTCAATCCAGAAGTCAAGTCCATGAGCAGACCCTGGCACATATTCAGGAAAGTGTATAGGGAACAGGAACATATTGATTTTGGCTGAAGCTCTTAATGCTTCCTGGCCCGTGTAAATGATTGTCCTTCTCTTAAATTGATGCCTGGAACCCATTTGACTTTTCTTGAAGAGCACAACTGATTTTAAATGTCATATTTTGTAAACCTCTGTAGCTAAACCGCAGTGTATGTTGGAACAAAGACTTATTTGTTATTGTGAGATTTTTGTGGAGGGAGATGGAGGGTTATTGTTTGACAAGCTGGAGGAAGGACCTGTGTTCTAAATCATCTCTGATCTTTTCATTACTAAGCTCTGTGCCCTGGGCTAATTAATTAACCTCTCTGAACCTCTTCTTCTCCACCTATAAAAGGGGAGTGACCAGTGACCAGTAACGCCCAGCAACCAGAGTTGGCTCCAGGATTGGTGACACAGTGATTGTGAAAGTACCTGGCATGTAATCATTACTCAACAAATCACTTTGAATTTTGCTACCTAAAGGAAGAATGCTCACAGTCTAGAAAGGAAGGTAAAATGTAGTACTTAATAGCTAATGCTTAGAGGTGTTAGACTGCTCCAAGTGTATCACATGTATTCACTCATTTACTCCTCTCTATGAGGCTGTCTCTCTTACTCTCATTTTACAGCTGGGGAAACTGAGGCTTATGGCAGTGAAGTGACTTGCCCAAGGTCACAGAGCTACAGTTAGAGCTGGGACTTGAGCTGATGCTAATACACTCCTGAGCCTTGCTCAATGCTGCTCTCCAACATGTCAGAAGGAATGTGCTAAAGGAGGTAAAAGATGCTCGGGGTGGATCTAAGGGTTCAAAGAGAGAGGATACCTCTGGTCGAAGACATGCAGAAAGGCTTTAGGACACTGGAGGCACTTAAAGACTTGGGCTGGATTTTAACAGACCTGGGTGTGCAGCACAAGCCTTTTAAGTCTCTGCACGTGGACAGGGCAGCTGGTTCCCTCTAGCAGTACCTCTTCACTCTACCTCCCCTTCCTCTGGTTTTTCTAGAGCTTCAGGAAGCAAGCTTACCCCTCACCAACAGGGATGGAGATGCTTCAGACTGAGGCCAAGGAGATGGTGCTGGGCCTAATCTTATTTACAAAGTAAGGTGATCGTAGTTATTATCTAGATGGAGACTGTCTAGGGAAAGCTACTGGTCCAGGACAAGAAGTGTCATCGGAGACTGTCCCTGGGCAGCCAGGTGCCTAGGCCCATAGAACATATCGAACTATAGTCCAACAAGGCCTCTCTCACCTTGTGAGATTTGTGAGGATCTCACAAAGCCCTTTGCTAGGGGCAGCCAGGGACTGCCCTGGACACACTGTAACGACACCCAGCAGCCCCCACTGTGTTTTGGGAATTGAGAAGAAGCCCCAGGTAAAAGATCTCAAGCCTAAATTTTCCACCAAGAAGGGACTTTCTCACTTATGAAAGGAAGACACCACTGGGGTTGTTATTTGAGTAATACAGGCAAGAAAGCCCAATGTCTGCCTCAGTCAATAGAATAACAGGCAAAAATAGCCTTGTGGGTGGCTTTACTTCTTTTCACTAAACGGGCCTTTGAAGGGCTTGTGGTGTGTCCCACGTAATGATGTGC